>NW_028227267.1:44298851-44716351 GCF_978045245.1 Mus caroli | reverse complement strand
ACAGAAGAAATACAGTGAGGGCTAGAGAGGTGGCTCCATGGTTAACAGCATAGCACTAGCTGCTTTCCCAGAGGATCTTGGTTTGGCTCCCAGCACCCACATGGCAGCTCGTTACTGTCTGAATTTCAGTCCCATGGGGTCCAATTTGACCACCGTGGGCACATCACACATGTAATATACAAAGGCAAAGCACACCCATAAAAAATTTAAATTTAAAGATTAAATTCTAAAGGAGAAGAAATACAGAGATCCAATAAGTATTTTTTTAAAAAATTTAACAACATTAGTGATCGAATAAATGCAAATAAAAACCACACTGAAATTTCATCTCATCCCAGTGGGAGTGGCTATCATTCAAAAATCCAGTATGGAGCTAGAGAGATAGCTAAGCAATTAAAGAATACTGGCAGCTCTTCCAGAGGACCCAGGTTCAATTCCCATCACCCACGTGGTAGTTCATATCTGTCTATAAAACTCTAGTCCTGGGGGATCTAATGCCTTCTTTGGCTTCTTTGGGCACCAGGTACAGACATGGTACACAGACATACATGCAGGAAAACACATCCACAAAATAAAATTTTAAAAACCCTTTATTGCCAGGTAGTGGTGGCACATCCCTTTAATCCCGGCACTTGGGAGGCAGAGGCAGGTGGATTTCTGAGTTTGAGGCCAGCCAGGTCTACAGAGTGAGTTCCAGGACAGCTAGGGCTACACAGAGTAACCCTGACTCAAAAAAAAAAAAAAAAAAAAAAAAAGTTATTATTACTAGTGAGTGTGAACTCTTGCAGCCACTATGGAAATCTGTGTAGAGCTTTCTCTCAAAACTGAAACTCAGGCTGCTGTCTGCTCCAGCCTAACAGGCCTGGGGATATATACTCACAGGGTCTTTCAGCATGCTACACTACTCACTGCAGATGAGCCTTAGGACTGGCCTAGATAGTCAGCAGACGAAGGGATAAAGAAACTGTGACATGTAAACACAACAGAATTTCATTCTGCTGTAAAGAATAAAATTAATGACGTTTTCAGGAAAATGAATAGAATTGAAGAGTGAAAGACAAATATTCCAGTTTTTCCTCATAATCAGAGTCTCTCTCTCCACAAACCCCCCACTCGCACACATACACAAGCATGTACATACTTATGTATGAACATGAAATTAGAAGGGGATTATATGAGAGAGAAGAAGAAGGGGCCAAAAGATATGCAAGAGAACATACGACGTCATGGGGAAGGAAGAGATAAGCCTGCACTTAGCAGAATCTACGTTCATTAATCTACACATATACAGGAAATCATGATGAGTGAAGGAGAAGACGATGGGGGAGGAGAAACAAGGGTGGGGATGGGGCGGGGTATGAGTAGAGCACAATAATACATACGTAGGAAAATGTCATGTGGAGCTCGAGACTTTGTACAGCTAGCAATGCAAACAAAATTAATACAGCAGATTTTAGTTACACAACTAAGAAGCAAGGGTTTTTCTTTTCGAGATAGGGTCTCCTTCACTGTGTAGCCTTGGCTGGACTGAACTCACTGTGTGGACCAAGCTGGCCTTGAACCCATAGCAATCTGTCTGCCTCTGTCTCTGAGTGCTGTGATTAAAGGTATGTACCTCCATGGCTGGCTCTTCATTCTTATGTATTTAAGATGTAATATTAGCTCACCCCTACGTGTGGCTTTTGGACCTTATGCCTCATTACTAGCTGGGTATGTTCAGACACCCAGAAGATATTTCAGGTGATTGTTCTGATCTGTCTTTACTTAATATAGATGAATCGTCATTATTCTCCTAGACTACTTTTCCTTTTTCATACAAATATGTGGTGTGTATGTCGGTACCCATGTATGTGTGGACATGCGTATGGTGTGTATACATGCATGTGGAGGTCCTATGTTGGTGCCAGGAATCTTCCTCCAGCATTTTTCTACCTTATTTACTGAAGGAGAGTTTTTACATCAAATTCAGAAATATGGTTAAGTCTCAGTAGCCAGCTTGCTCCAGATGTCGGGTCTTTGCCATCCCTGTCTTGTACAGGCCAGTTACCAGGCCCACCCAAAATGCAGACATGCTCTGTAGATTCAACTCTAGACCCTCTGTGGGTACAGCAAGTGCTCTCATAGATGCTGAGCTATCTGAAGCCCACAGAATACTTAAAGAACAAATGTAACATCTGACTGACCTTACATGGTGGCCCTCCTGACTGTGAGTTCGATTGGCATGAGAGCATGGATATATAAGACTAGTGAAGCACTCCTTTGGGCCTGCGTGTGAGGGCATTTCTGTGAGGATTAACTAAGGGGGAAGTAGCTGCCTAGAAGGTGGCTGGCCCGGAGCCTGAATGGAACCAGAAGAAACAAAGAAGAAAGTCCACTGCACAAGCATTCTCCCTGCTCCACGCCAAGATGGATGGAAACCAATGTCCCAATAGACGCTCCTCCCTTTCAGCTGTTTCTCTCACGTATGTCACGCTCACAGTGACTAACCTTCAACTCTCACATATGTCACACTCACAGTGACTGACCCTCAACACACTTAGATGTTTATGAGCTGTGTTCTTAATTCTCAGTGCACCCTTGGATTTAAATGTGATCACTGCCACGTATGGAGAAGAGAGAGACATAGAAAATGTCATGCTGGGCTGGAGAGATGGTTCAGCAGCTGAGAACATGTACTGCTCTTTGCAGAGGACCCGAGTTTAGTGCCCACATCAGGCAGCTCACAATCACCTGTAACACAGGTACAGGGGGAATCTAACTCCTCTGGTTTCTGAGGGAACCTGTACTCATGTGCACACACCCCAAAACAGATAGACAAATACGTAATTAAAAATAATAAATCTTTTGAAAAGGGAATTTTAAGTTTACTTTATACTTTAGTACTAAGTGGGGGCCAGGCTGTGGTGATGGCAAGCTTTCTCCCCACCATAGTTGTTTCCCCTTAGATAAACTACATTAGTATATGGGGAAAAAATCCAAAATATCAGAGGGCACCAAATGAGTCACAGGCGAGCTGTGACACACTTCCACCACTTCTGTGTCACTGACCAGCTGGAGAGGGGAAAGCAAGCATGTGTCATCTGAAGCCTTCCTAAGTGTTTCTGGAATGTTTCCTAGGTTCTGCACATTCGTACATTGAGATTTTTGTTCCTAAGTCATTTCCTGTCCAGCTCACAGCTATAAATGTAACTAAGACAGCAACAATGAACTATGAAGTAACTTTTCAGTCTATTATAAGCAGACAAGTAATTCTTAACCAACTGGGTCAAGGCAAACTGCTTGTCCAGTCAAAATAGTAAACAATGTCAAACTGACTGATAATCTAGATGGTCTAAATATTGTAACAATATGCCTGGAGACCTTCCCTCTCCAGTGTTCTCTGGCGCTTAGCACACACAGGAGCTTGTTCTGGTAAAAGCTCTAAACGTTGAGTTTTATTCCTACTTCTTACAGCTTAGGAGCTTGCCTCAATCTATCTCCTGCTTGTTGACAGTCCCACCCTTGATCTGCATAAGCCACTGGCTGCACAGGAAATCTGATGAGTTGACTTTCATTTTATTATAATGATGACAAGAAGAAAACCCAATCATTCCTGTAGGGGACTATCTTACTAATGAAAGAAAATTTAGAATTTACTGATTTATGGGATAAAGAGATACCTCAGCGATTAAGAGCCCATACTGCTTTTGCAGAGGACCCAAGTTCGTTCCTGGCACCCACGTCAGATGGCTCACAACTGTCTGTAACTCTAGTGTCCGGAGATCCAACACCCTCTTCTGGTCTCCATGGGTACTACGGCACTTACATGCATAAACTGGCACGCAGATGCACACGTACACATTCTACTTCACATTTTTAAAATAAAAATATAACCTACTGACTTTACTTTGTGTCTTTTTTCAGGAACTGGTACATCTAAAACACCTAAATTAAGTACAAGAGTGGGACTGGAGAACAATATAGGACTATGAGTCATGAAAATGTTAGACAGAAAACATACCATCCCAGTGAATAATAGACATAATAATAACATAGCTGACATTCATGAGGCTCCATACAGAGCAACGTCCTTGCTCTTATTGCCACTATATGAAACTATATAATAGTGGCATTTAATGCTTATGAAATCAGTATTATCAAACTGACTGACAATCTAGATGGACTATATAAATACTGTACGTGTATGTGTAACACAAGTGCGTGTATACATGCATATATATGTGAAATTATAGGGCCTAGAGATAGAACAACTAAGAATGAATCTACCATGGGGGTCTGAGGAAAATAATTTTAGATTTCCTTCAAAGAAAACGTTTCTTGTGAGTTTCTGATTAAGTATAAAGAGTCTATGCATCCATTGTTTTAATTTTTCCAAAATGACAAAGAAATACCTGCTGATAAAGGGGGGGGGCACAGCAGCATCAAGAGGTCCACGGAATGGGATACGTTTATATTACCAGCATTTGAGAAGCTGAGGCGTCAGGGTGTCTACAAGTTCAAAGCCAGCCTAAGTCTAGGCCACAAAGCAAGATCTTGTTTCCAAGAAACAAAACTATGATATCAAATACACATCAAATAATGAGAAGAAATAAGCCAGACAGATCAGCAGGAACTGGCTGGCCAATGTGGTGAAGCATCGAGAGGACAGACAGGCAAGGCCCACTGACTCACTGGGTCACATGCTAGGAGCGAAGAAACACCAAAACCAAAGCACTGTAGATGGAAACACACTTTGCCACAGTCTCCTGCTCCTTTACTGTGGTAAATCCACCCCACCTGCCTATAAGATCCTGTCAACAGAAACCTTAACAGCGCAGGATAATGAGCTAATGAGCTGAAAAACTCAGTGTGGTGACTTGGCTCCCTGAGGCAGGGCAGTGGGCTAAGCCCCACCCAAACCTCCCTATTAGAAATCCAGGGTGCATCATCACAGAACTGTGAATGTCACTTAAAGAAAGGCTTCAAGGAGAGGGACTCCAGGGGCAAACCCTGCTTTACATTTCAACAATGTGGGACATTGCCATGAAGGTTACTAAGCAGCTGATCTTAGGGAGAGAGATGGGTTATCTGGATGGGTCCAATATAATCACATCGTCCTTTATATACAAAAGAGAGGCTGAAGAAAGAGGCACAAGAGAGCCGAGGCAGGAGAGGTCGGATGAACTTGAGAACGCAGAAGGTCTCAGAAATGGGGGTGGGGAGCCTTGGGAACTTATTCCTACAACTACAAGGAACCAAACTGTGCCACGAAGAACTCCCTCTCAAGAGTGTTGAGGAGGGGACAAAGACCTAGGTGAGTCACGCTGCTGTGCCCAGACCTTCAGCCTAAATATAAAAATTCTGTGTTGTTTTCAGCTGCTAAATTTATGGTATTTCCTCATGGTGGCAATGAAATACTAACAGTTCCAAATATAAAAGTCAGAGATACACATACATAGCTCAGTAGTAGAGTTCTTTTATGCACAAAACAAGCCATAAGGAGAAGCATGGTAGGAGTATAAAATGAAACTACTTCAATAAACACACTAATAAAGATGAGAGAAGGGCATCTGTGAGAGATGACAGGGCATCAAAGAAGCAGAAACTAAGAGGTTTGGATATTAACAGCAAGGGGGGGGTGTCTATGTGTCGTCACTATTCCACTGAGGTACAACTGTATTCCGGTCTTAAATCTACTGACCATCTGTGCAGCAAACACTCTGGGGAAATACAAACAGTGAGAACTAAAGTGTGGTGCCACTCTAGTATAGAAGACAAGCAGTTATTACGAAGAGGATCAACCCAAGAACACCACCCAACAGCACACACCAACGGCGAATGATCAAACGCGGGAGAAGAACTAGCAAGGAAACAGTGACACGAGAATCAGGCCCTCTGGAGTCTCTAGAATAACAGACGAACAGAACAGTAAAGATCCTACAAGTTTCCAAGGAGAAGCAGCAGTCCACAAAGAGGAGATGAAAATGAACACCAGAGCACTGACTGGAGAGATGGCTAACCAGTGAGAAGCACTGGATGCTCTTCAAGAGGAGCCAAGCAGAGAAAATATGGCCCGCAACTCTGAGTGAAGGAAAAGGGGAGGAGGCAGGAAGGGGGCAAAAATTATCCAGATGAAGCACCAGCCACGAACAACAGGAGCTACTCCATGTATAGTGTGTGTGCCTTTAAATGGAGATATAATGGTAATGAAGAGAAAAAGGAAAGATTCAAATAAATACTAAAATCAAACTTCTGGTGATGAAAACATACTTGCTATGGTAAATACACGGGGCAGGCTGGTTAGCAGATTGGCAGAGGCATGACTAATGAACTTGAAGATGTAACAAGAGACAGTATTAAAAATAAGACACTTATGCATCACTAAAAGGAAACAGAAAGCATACGCACAGAATAGCAGACATTTCTGGAATCGTGTCAACCAGAAACAACTTAAAGACAACAATTACCTGAGGGAGAGAAAGCTCAGATTCTTCAGCTACAGTGTATTTCAAAAATAAAGGCAAAAGTCAAGATTTAAAAAAAATAAACAGGGGCTGGTGAGATGGCTCAGCGGTTAAGAGCACCCGACTGCTCTTCTGAAGGTCCTGAGTTCAAGTCCCAGCAACCACATGGTGGCTCACAACCATCCATAAGGAGATCTGACTCCCTCTTCTGAAGTTTGTGAAGTGTCTTCTGAAGTGTCTGAAGACAGCTGAAGTGTACTTAGATATAATAAATAAATAAATCTTTAATAAAAAAAAAAATAAACAAAGAAGTCAAACCCTACACATATCAGTTTCATATCTATTGCTGTGATAAAACAATCTAATCAAAAACAACTTATAGAAGAAGGGGCTTATTTGGGTTACATTTCCAGGTTATGGTCTGTAACTGCAGAAGTGTCTCAGAGTCAGTGAAAAAAACCTAGTGGGGAAACCCTCACTCTATTCCCATTCAGCGTGCACCCAAAAATCACGAACAGACCGTCTTGATGTAAATACACGGGGTAGTTTAATGGCGGAGCTCCGGGTCGAAATGTATCTCACGTAGGAGACAGTGGACTCGACCGTGGACGAGGCTTGGAAGCGAGGGGTTTTTATAGAAAAGGGTCTGGGGCTGTGGGAGGAATTGGCGTGGTTTCACATGATTGGTTCTTTTAAACATCAGCAGACTGTACATGCAGATCGAGGTAACAGCAGAGCATCTGGTTAACATTTAACTTAGGTCAGAAGGGCAGGAGATTAGGGAGACGCCGGACATTTTTGTATGTCTTTCCTATCTTTATGGCTAGTTGGTTCCTGGGGGATTTTACAGCCTTTGTTCTTTGTTCTAGGCCCAAAAAGCCCTCCTAACTAGCAAGCCACATGAGTCATGGACCTTGAATAAACTTTTTGGCTAGGGCTTTGAAGTCTTGAATTTAGTTTTTTTTCTTTCATTAGGAACTCAAGACAACTGGTCCCATCACACACACAAAGAAAATCCATGTTAGCTGTCAGTTAATGAGCTTTCTTTGCTTTCAGAGCCCAGCTTAGGCAAAGTTGCCCACAACGGGCTGGCCCTCCGACATTAATGAACAATGAAGACAATCTTCATTGAGGTAAGACATGCTTACCTCTGTGACACTGTTGTCAGCTACAAAATTCTTGCTCAAGAGCTGCACAAATCCAGTTTAAAAAACAAAACAAACAAACAAAACAACCCAACAGTGTTTTAAGTAAGGTGATTTTTCTGTGTCAAGCTATATTCACATCTATCCTGAATACAGGCACAGGTTGAAGTTGGACACTCCTGAAAGCAATTACTATGAAGATAAAAGTGGAAATAGATCAAAAGTCACCAGTAGAGATAACTATAATCATAAAGGAGAACTAAATAAATCATTTAAGAAAGCAAGGAAAACAGAATGAGAGAAAATAGAGATCATAAATTGGTTTTGACAAACATTAAAATCTTTTCTCAATAACATTTCAAAAAAGCTAGCGACATACTAAGAAACAATTTTTAAACATGTCCAATAAAGTTTCTACATCCAGAATATGCAGAGAATGTCTGTAGTTCTATCAGATGGCCTAATTTATAAGAGGAGGCATGGAGGGAGAGAGGGATGGTGGAAGGGAGAGACAGGGAAGGAAGGAGGGAGAGAGGAGAGGGAGGGAGGGAGGGTGAGGGAGGAGGAAGAAAGGGAGGGGAGGGAAGAAAGAAAGGGAGAGAGAGCGAGCACAGGAATGTGTGAGTCTGGCCAGGGCTTAAGAAATGGCTCAGACTCGGGAGGCAGAGGCAGGCGGATTTCTGAGTTCGAGGCCAGCCTGGTCTACAAAGTGAGTTCCAGGACAGCCAGGGCTATACAGAGAAACCCTGTCTCGAAAAACCAAAAAAAAAAAAAAAAAAAAAAAAGAAATGTGGCTCAGAGCCCACCCCCACTGACACACTTCTTCCAACAAGGCCACACCTCCTAATCCTTCTAATCCTTTCAAATAGCGCCACCCCCTGGTGACTAAGCATTCAAACATATGAGCCTGAGGAGCCATTCTTATTCAAACCACCACACCAGGCAACAGGAACTCTCAAGTACTGCAGGTAAGAATGCAAAATAGTATGGGCGGTTTGCAATGAAATTTTCATTCTTTTAAGTTTCCTACTAGGACCAGAATTCCTTCAAGAATTACAAGTTTAGCATCTTTATTCAACATTTTAATTCTCCTTTACTCACTGTGTGCACGTGTATATAGAGGGTCTCATGACAATTTGCAGAAATTAAGACTTTAAGGGGTCTCAGAAACTGAACTCATGTCTTCAGGCTAGGGGGCAAGCACCTTTACCTGCTGAGCGATTTCTCCAGCAGCTTTATTTATAATAGTCCAAACTAGAGAGAACCAATGTGCCCTGAGATTGGCAATGCTTTATGACTCTTTTGTTGTTGTGATAAAATATGATCAAAAGCAACCTATAGATGAATTTTATTTTGGCTTACGGGTTCACAAAGAGTCTATAACGATGAGAAACCATGACAACAGAAACAGGAAGCTAGGAGACATCTTTTACTGTGAGCACAAAACAGACATTTCCAAGAACATACTTCCTCTAGCAAAACAGTGCAACCCAAACCTTCCCAAACAGCACCACCGACTGGGGACCAAATGTGCAAATATCTGAGCCTAGGAGGGACATTTCCCATTCAAACCACCACAGGTACACTACATACGAAGAGCTGAAAGAATATGCTAAGTGGGAAAAGCCATCTACAAAAGGCCGCATATGCTATGGTTACACTAAAATGACATTTGAGAAAAGGCAGTGATAGAAGAAAGATCAGTGGTTTGTGGGTAAGAACAGCAAAGGGGACTGAGGAAACTCTAGGCTGAGGAAACTCTAGGCTGAGGAAACTCTAGGCTGAGGAAACTCTAGGCTGAGGAAACTCTAGGGTGCTGAAACCTGCCTTTATCACACTGCTGTAGGTTTGTCAAAAATGCATTCTATATTACTTGAAGATTATATACCTCAGTCAAACTGACCAGATAGTTAAGTGAGGGGTTGGGGAGATGGCTCAGCTGTTAAAAGCACTGACTGCTTTTCCAGAGGACCCAGGTTGGATTCCCAGCACCCACGGAGCAGCTCAAAACCATTTATAATTCCAGTTCCTAGGGATCTGACATGCTCTTCTGGCCTCAGGAGGTGCCAAGTAGATACGTGGTGCACAGACATACATGCAGACAAAACACACAGAGAAAATAAACTTTAAAAGTTAAGTGAAATAAAAAGTTGTCATAAGCCCTTAGTCACTCTAATTAAAACATCACTTGATCCTTATCTTTATGTTTTGCTTAGTTTGGCTCCTTATGGGCTTAAGAAAGGAGCATTTGGCAGAGCTGCTTAAGGGCAAATTCACTGACCACTTTTAACCCTCCTCTCTGCTTGTGTCTAACATAAAGACACTGCAAACAGTAGTATCTGTTTCTCTGGTCTCTCTTGCAGCTAAGACTCGGAGTGACCCAGGTGGGCAACAAGATCTGAGGACAGTCTGGGAGTTTCTGCTTCACTCATCAGCCAAGTTTGGAAGACAGCTCAACAGCCCCTCCTCCAAAGGGGACATGTCCCGATTGGTTTTTAAATCAACTTGAGGCAGGGGCTTCCCTTAGTGATGGAGCTGTGAGCCGAACAACCCTTCTCTGCCAAGTTGCTTTTGGTCATGGTGTTAACACAGCCACAGAAGCCCTCACTGATGCAAGGCCTTGTGGAAGGGCCCGTCCCAGCAGACAAGTAACCAAGCACCTCTGGTCTTCATGTAACGTCTCAGGATGTGAACATGTAAAGCCTCCCTCGGAGCACAGCTGAGTTTGGATTCTACTACTTTACAACCAAAACTAAACATAAAGAACAAAATATGAGAAAAGTAACTTGAAAATAAAATAACAAGAAGAAACACTGAACAGTTTTTGGACCAAAACAACAGAACTCTGAGGGCACACACAAGCATGAAATCCAGAACGATAACCTGACGGATTCTTCCTTCCTTTTCATCTCTGCAGGGAGCCCTTCAACCGGCCTGCCATCACTATCCCTGCGTGTGTGTGTGTGTGTGTGTGTGTGTGTGTCCCAGGGGCAGGGCAGAGGAGAAGGTGGGAATGGATAGGATTGGCCTAACGAACCTCACTAGTGGGAAGACCTGCACCCCGATCTAGTAACACTGACCTAACACGCTGTAAGCACAGAACACTGTCAAACTCTGGGAGGAGACTGTCCGCTTTACTGGCCCAGGTAGAGGGCACACATTTGGGATGTCTGCCCGTCAGCGTACAGGTCAGATAAGAGCTCACCGTCCTCTGACAGCAATGTGTGTTGTGAAAAGGCAGAGGCAAACAAGCCAACAAGCCTGTCTCATTAAATCATTACACGACAGTTTTGTAACAGTTAAGTTACAAAAGAAAATGTTTTTCTCTTCTTTTTTAACCAATTTAAAAAAAAAAAAACTTTAGAAAGGTTGTCAGCAAAATTAGGTAATTTCCCATTCAACTGGATATTCTTCTGTACTGCTGACCGTTCAGTAGCTGGCATCCTCCGCACTTCTCTGGGCTCTTGTTAATGACATTTTGGTAACACCAGCCATGCCATTTTTCTTCCTTTGAACTCTACGTCTCTTACAGTAATCAAGAGCCACAGGACGAACCCAGAAGAGTTCAACTAATGAAACCACAGTGACCAGCACTTAAGTGGATTCGTTTAATTTGAGGAAAATTACTTGGCTTGGATATGACTTAATGGGAGAAAATGATTGCAGCGAACAGTTCCGACGTCGCGTCGATGCTGGTGTTCATTCAGCGGTGGGAAGATGAACAGAGGCTCTAGTAAGTTACTTCACGGTTGGCAAGCTTACCCACACGGGGCAGCAGAGACCTTTCACCCTGTGCAGATCTACTCAACACTGCCATGCAATGCCCTGCTATGGACCAGCTGCCTAGGACCATGTTAATATCCAAGGGCCCTGCAGAGCTGGAGACAGGGCCCTGCACCTCTCCTGGGCAGCAGAGTAGAGCTGGCAGGAAAGACAGGGGAGAGCTGGCCCAGGGGGCATGAGCAAGGGAGAGTGGTCCCACCACTCATCTGCCGTGAGCACAGGAGAAACTCCCTCCTCACCTTGCCCCTTTCTGGATTCCTCCAGGCCCAAAGCTGCTACAGCTTGAACATGGGATATCCCTCGCACTCAGGTTTTGGAAGCCTCTGCTCTAGCTGGTAGTGCTAAACATTGGCTGTGGATCCTCTGGGGCGCGGGGCCAAGCTGCCAGGCCTTGTCTCAGTCTAGAAATCTAAAGAGATGAAATTCTAAAGCAGAGGGCAAGTAATGGTGGTAAGAACCTCCCCGACAGAACAAAGCACACGAGCTTCCTCAGGAAGGCTGAGAAGTGTCAGTACAGAAACTTAAAGAGCCTGGCATCGACCTTCACTTTACAAGAGAGTGTAGAAGGAAAGACGAATGTCTAAGACATCTTACAACGAGTTAAATAACAAAAAAATCTGCCAGATTCAGTGACAGTATGCAGATGATAAGACAGGGGAGTGTGAACTATGTTATGGTGTGGAGAGCACACAGTACGGTACTAAGGGCATTCGGGTCCTTCCCCTTGTTCTACATATGACACTGGCTCCCCGATCTCCAGCTAAGTACATTTCATGTGGTTAGGTATTAGGCATAAAATATAGGCCAAAAGTTCCTAAACATAACAAAAGGTACGTCAAAAGTAAAGTATCAGGAACAATGAAATAGCAGTCACTGCTAACACAACTACTTCATTACAGTGAGGCAAGGTGGGCGCACAAATGAAAAGACGGTAAGTTATTATTCATAAGAGGTGTGACTATCTCTATAGAAAGTGACATTTCTAACAGCAGTAACCAGTGGGGAAAGCTATACCAATGGAGAAGCTGCCAGACTCAAGCCTACGCAGGGCATGGTGGCTAAGCCTACGCAGGGCATGGTGGCACTCTCTCATTGTCCTAGCACTTGAGAATGTCCCAAAGAGACAATACCAAACACCAACCCTACACTCACCTACAAAGCTCCCAAGAAACACAGACAAATATTTTTCAGAGCTTAGCACCCATGATGGTCACTCAAATCAGATAAGCTAGAAAGAACATTAAGCATAAACACAGAAGATCTGGTCTAGTAACTGGCTCAGAGTAGAGGCTAAAAACCCGGGTTCAAGTCCCAGAACCCACTCAGTATGACACAACCAACGCCCAAAAAGTTGTCCTTTGACCGCCACACGTACACCACCACATCTGCTCCCCTGCCACACACATCTGCTCAAATATATACAAGCTATAAATTCATTAAAAAATTTTTTTGAGCCATGTGTGGTGGCACAGCCCTTAATCACAGTAATGAAAAAGCAAACTAGGCCACATATGGACTTTGTGAAGGAAGTTAGGAGACTAAGAAATTTACCTATATTACTGTGACTTAAAAATGATAAAATAAAGCCGGGCGTGGTGGCGCACGCCTTTAATCCCAGCACTCGGGAGGCAGAGGCAGGCGGATTTCTGAGTTCGAGGCCAGCCTGGTCTACAAAGTGAGTGCCAGGACAGCCAGGGCTACACAGAGAAACCCTGTCTCGAAAAACAAAACAAACAAACAAAAAAAAAAAGATAAAATATCGATAGCTATAAATTCTAAACATGTATTAGATAACTTATGTAATTCTTTGTGCTTTTCAGTGTTTTAATCTGTATTATCCATTTAAACATAGTGAGCTATCCCAGAAGCACTACATAAAAACAGTGATATTAGTCGGCTTCCCCTCTGACACCCTAAGTTCTTCGGCATAACAGCAAAAGATACCTAAAAATTGGGGGAGGGGGAAGATGAGCATTTCTAAGATTGCTTTAAAATAAGAAAAACACACATTTCAGAGGTTAAAAAAAGTGATTCTTGGGGATAGAAAGATGGTTTAGTGGTTAAGAGCACTGGCTCTTCTTTCATAGGTCCTGAGTTCAATTCCCAGCATCTATATGGTGGCTCACAACCACCTGAAATAGAATCTGATTCCCTCTTCTGGTGTGCATGAAAACAGAGCACTCGTATGCATAAAAAAAAAATCTTCTAAAGAAAAATTCTTAGGGGCTGGAAAAGGGCTCAGTGGTTAAGAACACTGCTTCCATAGGTCCTGAGATCAATTCCCAGCAACCACATGGTGGCTTACAACCATCTATACTGGGATCTGATGCCCTCTTCTGACATGCAGGTGTACACCCAGATAGAGCACTCATATACATAAAATAAATCTTTAAAAAAATTCTTAAAAGGTAGATTCTGACTTGATCAAAGAGGCCCTATCAGAACCACAAAGAACAGATCTAGAAACAGAAACTTAAGAAGCAAGGCGGCCCTGTGCTAAGGCCAACAGTCCCAGCCCAGCCTTCCTTCCAGGTGGAGCACCTGCACAGGAGGAGCACCTGCACAGGAGGAGCACCTGCACAGGAGGAGCACCTGTACAGGAGGAGCACCTGCACAGGAGGAGCACCTGTACAGGAGGAGCACCTGCACAGGAGGAGCACCTGCACAGGAGGAGTATGTGCTGGTGGCTCTAGCAGTGAGTGAGGCTGCTGAAGAATTATGGTAGGGGTGTCCTGAAGCTATCTCAACTGAAAACTTGTCAACAATATGCTAAACAAAAATAAAACCTCACTGCAGTATTTGCTCCAAGAGTGAAACAACCGAAATGTCCACTAACAGAACTCCGGGAATGGGGAATTAATACCAGTGCAACCACACACAATTATTGTGAAACAGCACAAAATAGTAAATTGTATGAAAGAAATTATATACTTGGGGGCAGGGAGATGGCTCTGTGGGTAAGAGCACTTGCAGTGCAAGCACGAGGACATGAGTTCAAATTCCCAGCATCCACTTAAATAGCCAGCACTGTAAAACAAAGGATTGCAGAGGCTCCCTGGCTCCCAGCCTAGCTCCAGGTTCAAAGGCCTGCTTGAAGGGATTAGTGCAGAAGAAAGTGACAGAGAACCAACATCCTCCTAACATCTTTACACCTGGGAAGTCTCCCTCACCTGCAAACACATGTGCAAACCCACAATAGACAGCACAGTCTGAACAAGCATATATGTAGCAAATCAAACTGTAGATCAAAGTTACTTTGGAGACCAAGATTTTTATGAATTACCAGTATCATCTGAAAATGCAACATATGTATAAAAGAGCTCTAGTTGGAATTAGAACTTGGACAAATCATTAAGTATATCTAAGAACTATGTGCTAGTGGTACTGACGAATGTTCACACTTCTCTGGTGGCTGAATGCTTCCTGTCATACATCAGAACCACGTCAGCCAAGTAAAAAGCGACCCACAGCTTGCTCCTGAAAGCAGAGCACTGGCGTGGGGCGAGCGAGTCCGGAGAGTAGTTTCCTTAGGAGAGGGCAGGCCTTCATCAAAGGGAGTGACATCATCTCTCTGAATTACTAAAATCAAAGTGACTTACGTGAAGGAAATACTGAAGAGCCACAGCCCTCTGAAAACAATGCCTGTTCCCTTCCCCACCCTCCGGCAAACAATGCAATTGTGGCTTAGGGTATAGCTCAGTGGAAAGGCGTTTGCTTTGCATGCACTGAGACCCAAGGTTCAATCCCACTACTGTCAGATGATCAAGTCATCAGAAAAGAGTTTTATATAATATATGGTTCTAATTAGTGGGGAAAAAAATCTAGTTCTTCCTGTTCCATCTTAACCCAATACCTCTTTATCTCAAAAGCAAACAAACAAAGAAAAAACAACCTATAAACAATCGTTTCAAATACAGATACACATAGGGTCCAAACCAGACCCCCTTAGCATAAGCTCAATGCCAAGTACCAGCCACACACGCCTCATGGTTGAGTGAAGGGCAGGTCACTTACTGAAAGTCTTGCAGATGTCAGACACAGCCTTGAAGACTCGGTCAGAGAAGTTCACTTTCACCTTCACATACTTCATGTTGGGAAGCTGCAGGCGGAGCAGTTTGTGCTGCGGGGTGAACTGGAGCTTGGCATCTGCCTGGATACCATACTTATCCAAGGTCCAGTGTGTCTTAAGCAGCCAAGTCCTCTTCTTTTCCCACCAGAGAGCATGGTCAGACCAATCTTTTTTGACATCTAAGGACAACAAGCAGTAAACAAGAAAAAGGTTTAAAATAGCCCAGAACACCTGGAGGGAAACTAAATACTGGGTACACTTAAGAAAAACAAGAAACTATTAGTGATAGGTACCAAAAAATACAAACAGTGCCAAAAAACACTTTCCCTACCCTCAAAACCCAGTGCACAGGAAAAAAAAAAACAAAAACAAAAACAAACAAACCCAAGGCCAACTGACCAACTGGACCTTGAAAGACAAACAGAACCCTGGGACTGGAATAGGAAACATTAATAAGAACTCAGTAGTGCTGGGCATGGTGGCGCACGCCTTTAATCCCAGCACTTGAGAGGCAGAAGCAGGTGGATTTCTGATTTCGAGGCCAGCCTGGTCTACAGAGTGAGTTCCAGGACAGCCAGGACTATACAGAGAACCTGTGTTGAAAAACCAAAAAAAAAAAAAAAAAAAAAAAACCCAGTAGTGGATTTTGAAATTCGGCTTTGAAGAACGGACAACAGAGTCCCCACAAAATACATTAAAAGACTAATTCCTGAGGCTATACACATACACGCAGGTGGGAGCTGGGGAGGAAGCTCAGTGGTTAACCACACTTGCTGCTCTAGCACACCAGGTGACTCACAGCCACCCATAATCCCAGCGTCAGTGGAATCTAATGCCTCTGGCTTTTGTGGATACCAGCACTTAAGTGCACCCCTAATTAAAATAAAATCAAAGTCTTTAGAAATAAGAAACAAATGCATTAAGGTAGTAAGGGTAGAACAAAGATTGGGAGTCAGAGAGAATGGGCACTCTAGGTGAAGGGGCGTGGAAAGAACTCCAGAACAACCATGAACAGCTTGCAGCCCAAACATGCTTCCCAAAAATATCCTGAGGACGGTAACTCAGAGAACTGCAGGGGTTAGCGTTTCTACTGCTTGCTGTGTAAGATAAACAACATGACCAAAGTGACTGAGGAAGAAAGGGTTTATTTCAGCTTACAGCTCTCAGATCACACTCCATCACTGAGGGAAGTCAAGGCAGGGACCCCGAGGCAGGATCTGTAACGAAGATGGCACGGAAGCACGCTGCTCACTGGCTTGCTCACTCTGCGTTCTTGTACAAGTCAGGACCCTCTGCCCAGGCAGCGGTTGGCTCCACCCTCAGTGAGGGGAGCCCATCAACCATCAATCAAGAAAATACCCTACAGGCCAAACTGATAGAGAGACCTGTTCTCAATGAAAAGAGAGAAATGACTTAGGAATGAAAGAGCCAAACAAGTACTACAGAGGGAGAAATAGCCAAACAAAAGAGAACTCACACCAACAGCAGCAAAGAAACTGTTAAGAACAACTTTCTTGAAATAAGAACTTAGGCACTCGGAGGAGCTCGTTAGCGGCCAGCAGAACTCATCTATGGGGAAGGACACAGCTGTGTAGCCCAGCTTCTGTCCCCTTGCTAGGAACCCAGTTATACTTCTTAGCAGTGGAGTCTCAGTCTCTGTTTATGACACTGATAACTGTTATGTGAAGCAAAGGTGACTCTCCAAGTTATTTTCTTACCAAACTGTATCAATCATGGTGTTGGGAGCTCACCTACAAACACACGTGGAACCAGCATTCTGCAGCTGCTCGGTTATGCGTGTAGCGTTCACATCCTAATTATTTTCCAGCACTGAACTTGACAACTTTTGGAAGTACTTAGTTCTGGATTAGCTTACAGTGGACAGCTGCAGCTGGGGTTTTTATAGAGAGAAACTGGTCACACCTGTTACTCTTCTCTTTAGGAACAGAGATTAAGAAACTCAAGAGAGGCTGAGGCTGTAGGTAGATTGACAATCTTTTCTCCCCACACCTCTACCCAGGCACTCCTGACTCTAGTGACAATATCCCCATGAAGGAAAGGAAGTCACGAATTCCCCATGAGAGAAAGAAAGGTGGGCAAGGTCTGTAATAAAGTCACTCTGAGGACGGAAGAAATGGCTCAACAGTGACAAACACTTCCATCCTAGCACTTGTGAGGCAGAAACAGGCCGATTTCTGAGTTTGAGGACAGCCCGGTCTACAGTGAGAGTTCCGTTCCAAGACAGCATACTCAGGGAGAAACCTCATCTTCAAACCAAACCAAACAAAAAACCAGCCAGCCAGCCAACTAAGTAAGTAAAATTTAAAGCTACCCTGAATCCAAAAATCCAGATTTGGGTTGCCCCCAAAATAACTCTGAGATAAACTGAGTGGCTTACTTGTAGAAGAGGGGGGTGAGGGGTAGGGAATCCCAGGAGGAGCACAGGAGAGAGAGTGTGAAGCAATTAGGGAGAGAAGAGACAAGGTCATTTAATTCAGTAGCAGATGTGACCACCGCAGTCCTTTCTACAGAGAGTTGATGCTACAAGAAAAAGAAAGGCGATTTCCCGTTTCCTGGGTTAAACACTGTGCGGGGGTCATTAAATGCCTAGCCCTTCCTGGCCACCTCTCTAGTGGCCTAGGGCCAAGTACTCAGGCACAGAAATCCCTGTGCTTTAGGGAAAGAAGCTGCCTGCCCGCACGGTACGTTAGGAATCTGCCCACACAGCTGAAGGTGAAATGGGAGCGGCTCCTATCACCTGCTCCCTGACTGAAATAAATGCTAAGTGATGTGAAAAGCAGCTGCCGGACAGGGGAGGCAGAGCAGAAACGGCGGGCGCCTTAAGCCCTAACCAAGGGCAGGCTCACGTGAACTGTGGTCCAGAAGGAAGTGCTGGACACAGAGGCCTGAGGAGCAAGCTGAAATAAAAACTACCCATAATTTTTGACAGAGACAACTTGTTCCAGACCACAAAAGTTACAAGTGGACAAAAAAAAAAATTGCATTTTTGAAGTACAAAAGAAAAGGAAAGGAAAGCCACCCCAAATAAAATGTAAAACTAGAGCTGGTAAAGTCCAAGGGGCCCAATGCACCACCCGCTGGCTTCACAGTGCTCCCAGGAGCTAACAGGTTCCCTTGTTCAGAGGGACTCCTGAGGCGCACAGCCACACTCAACATCAGCACCGTCCTGACAGACACTCTGCGGCCGGCGCTCTGGGGCTGGACTCTGTGAACACGCTCCAGAAGGCTCTGCATTGAACTCTGCAATAAAGTCTCATCTTCCCATGTACACCTTGATGGACTGTACCCTGAAAATGGGTCTAAATAAACCCCAGTCTCCTTAAAAGCAACAACAAAGGCAGAACCCCTCCACCACAAACCCCTCAGCTTTCATTAAACAAACTTCAAACCCAGGACCTTCCCTGATGCCCCTTTTCCTTGTTTCCTGTTTCCCATCAGACACACACAGCACTTTGTGATGAGGTTTGAAAGAGACACAGCTCACACACACAGTAGCCTGAAAATACAACCAGCCAGCACGCTTATAAACCACAAGTGGCTTGCTGCTGTTTCTCTTTAAAGCCTGATTTCCAGCCAAGGCCAAGTCTTTTGGTTCTTCCAGGAAGCAGCAGCAGCCTGCTTGCAAGGATAAACATGCACAAGAACGACTTGCGACACCGGGACTGGAAATCCTATGAGGACTCTGTTCACCCAGCATATGAGAGATTGCCCACGGCAATGCTAGTCTAGTGAGCCTAATGTGTTTCATCCACATTAGCTTAGATCCCTAACCCTCAGAGGGAGAGGAGGACCAAGGCAGAAAGCTAATGTTGGGACTGTGGGGGAAAGAAACAGATCCCTGGAGCTCCCTGGCCAGCCACTCTTGCTGGATTCAATAAACGACTGGTTCAGTGAGAAAGTGTCTAGGGAAAGAGGATGAAGAGTAACAGTGCTGCTGTGCACACATTTATTCCTGGGACTTGGGGGACAGAGGGAAGGCAGCCTACATGCAAGCCCCATTCCCGGAGAGCTAGGGCTACGCAGAGACTGTCTTAGTCAGGGTTACTACTGCTAACCCTGACCATAACCAAAAGCAAGTTGGGGAGGAAAGGGCTTATTTGACTTATTTGCTTCCATATCTACAGCCCATCAGCAAAGGAAGTCAGGACAGGAACTAAAAAAGGACGGGACCTGAAGGGAGGCGCTGACACAGACAGAAGCCATAAAAGGTACTGTTTAGTAGCTTGCTCCCCATAGCTTGCTCAGCCTGCTTTCTTATAGAACCCAAGACCACCAGCTCAGGGATGGCACCACCCACCGTGGGTTGGGCCCTCCCACAGTCACTGGTTAAGAAGATGCCTTCCGGGATTGTTTGTACCCTGACTTTATGAAGCCATTTTCTCAACTGAGGCTCTCTCTCCCAACGACTCTAGCTTGTGTCAAAAGTCAACATTACGTTAGCGAGCATAGAAATCCTGCCTCAGAAAAAAGGAACGGAAGAAGACACATGACATCAACATCTGGCATGCATGCAACATCTAGCACATGCATGCATGTGGACACACCTGATGTACATGTGTATGCATGCACATACACACACTATAAAAAGGAAATTGGTGATGGAAGGTGGATAGAAGAGGGATTGTGGAGCCTGTAGCACACGTTTAAACAGTGGACACTCTGGCATTATTACAGGAGCAAGTGCACTACAGCATCTGGGTGGGGTTCACAAGGCAACTTTATAGAATCAAGGATCCTGCCTTTTTGTGGGTTCACAGGATCCAACTCATGTATGCATAATATTTCACCCGTGGAGTCATCTCCCCAGGCTACCAACATAGTCTGCACCATTTACTACCTTAGAGCATCAAACAGCACCTATAGAACAATTCATTAACAAATACCCATTAAACTGTGTGTCCAGGGCACTGCCCCAGTGCTAGAGATGAAAGAAAGCTCTGGCACCTGAAGGAGGCTGATGGGACTGCAGGGCTGCTTTCAGCAGGTGAAGGCTCCAGGGGCAGGCGGCAGGAGTCTTGTCTGCAGTAGTAAGTTGTCCAGACTTTATTGTGAGATGAGGCACTTAGTGACTTCTAGCCTGGACAGCACTGTGATTTCCTGAGCAGCATTTAAAAAGATGTTTTTGAAATTCTGCACAGTATTTTAAAGATATTAATGCCTGGACCCATCTGCAAACCAGAGCTATTTGGTTTGTGGATAAACATCTGTATTTGGTTGGGGTTTTGTTTGGGAGTACACTTTTATCATATTGACAACTTTTTAGGCTTGTTTTGTATGGCTCAAAGGTGAAATCTACTCCAGCTGTTAACTGCTTAGGACTTTAGGGCAGATTACAGTCAGTGAACATGCTAATACTTTGTGTGTGAGAGAGACAGAGAGACAGAGACAGAGAGAGGGACAGATACAGACAGACAGACAGAGAGAGGAGTCCCACTCAGTTGACAGACAGCATCCAGGAATCACGGGCAGAGCCCACCAGGCAGCCCTAATCACACTGAAAGCCAAAGTGACAGACAGCACGGTTTCTGTGGGCAACAAGCCGATGCTTCAGCCGGAATTTCCACACAATTGCCTGCTTTCAGTACCTGGTCCCCTCCCCCTGTCACCTCTGGCCAGCATTCCAGACCTTCTGGGCCCTCTCCAGCTGTGAAGCTGTCAGAGATTACCTTAGCTCAGGCAACAGAAAGGCTGGAAGGTCAGGTCCAAAGGAAACGCCAATTCCTTAGACTCCAAGTACTTGTGAATACTGAGGGACTGAGAGAGCCTGAAAGTTAACGTGGACTTTGATATTCTGACAGGCATCAAAGATATATGTCAACGAAGAGCCATGTATGTCCCCTTCTGACTGGGGTAAGAGAAATGACTGCTTCTGGGTGACCTGTGTCACAAGCACCTGAGAAATGTTAGCTTAGCTAACCACCAGAAATCCTTCTGTAGTACAGTCGGAATTGGGTCAAGACTGCCATTTTTTGGCCATCCCCGCTGCCCTCTGGAATTTGGGGAACTGGAGTTTCTTTTAGGCCTGACAAGTGGTCTCCTTGATATTCACTGTTGACTAGGGAGGCCAGCCAGGAGGAAAACCACAAAGCTGCCAGGCTGACTGATGATGCACCTGAGTTCCACACAGAAAACAGGAGCCATTCAGGAGTGAGGAGGGTTGGCCTGACTTCTTCAGAGAAAGAAAGGCTATTTAAATAAAGTCTGCAGCCTACCTGGAAAATATACTGGTGCTAACCAACACGGTAGCACACACCTTTAAACCCAGCTCTTAGGAGGCAGGGGCAGCCTGGTCTACATAGTAAGTTCTAGTACAGCCAGGGCTACATAGTGAGATCCTGTCTCAAAACAGCCACCAAATAAAACAAAACAAAAACCAAAAAAACCAACCCAAACCCCAAACAAAAAGATGATACGGGTACAGTAGTGGCTCAAATACAGAAGTCACCAACAACTTTTTGATTAGCCTTTAGGTCTACTGAGAGATGGAACACACACCTCACTTACACCGTTAAAGTGGCCACAAGCCTGAGACTAGACACATCATGGGCCTAGAGAAAAACCTACTACTATTATCCTGCTAAAGGAGCACAGCAATAAAGTGATACTTAATGGCACACACACTGCTATATTCATAGGTCATATATTCATTTGCTCTGCCCTCACCTGAGTAGCCCTTCTTACTGCAGATAGGAACTAACACAAAGACAGACAACTGGACAATGTACAGAGGGGACGAGGCTTTGGAGCAGTTCGGTCCTAAATGCAATGTTTCATCAAAGCCCTCCTTCCTCTCAGAGCTCAAGAGGCGGAAGAGGAGGTGGGGAGATTTTTAGGAGTCAGAGGTAGTGGGTGACTCCAAGAAAACAGTGTCTTCCAGACACAACAGAACTGACGTACATGTGAACTCTGACTGGGGCAGCATGCACAAAACCTGAATAGGTTCAAGCCAGATGGGATCTCAGAACTGAGACAGGGGAGTGGACAATCAAATCTCCCATCTTGTTCCAATGCAAATTTCATCGTTTCACTTCTAATGTAAAACTTTAAAAGTCTCAACTGGCAGTATCTAACCCCCTTCACGAGTTACACGAATCTTAGCCAGCATAAGGGTTCTTCCAACCCAGTCCTCTGGCCCAGTTTATGGAACAAGGGACTAACTTTAAGTGGGTTCTTGGAATAGAACTTAGGTTCTCATGGTTGTACAGCAAGCACTTTATTGAGCCATCTCCCTAGCGCAGAACGCTTAATTACGGCCTGGAAACGGCATCTTTTGTGCCGTAGTGAAGTCATTCTACTTTCTAAATTGGGATCAACACTTTACTCTTTATACTCTTGTTGCTGTTGGAGGAGGTGGTTGGTGGTGGTGGAGGTGGTGGGTATGCGTGTTTCCTTAAGATGAGGGGTCTCACTGTGCAGCATTGGCTGGACTGGATCTCATTGTGTAGATAAGACTGGCCTTGAACTCAGAGGTCTGCCTCTGCCTCCTAAATGCTACTACTCTGTACTTTAAATGTCACTCTGAGCCTGGTGGCACTCACAGGTACTTGGAGGCTGAGGCAGAAGAATCACAAATTTGAGGCTGCCTGAACAACTTAGTGACAACTTGTTAAAATAAAAGCATTTTTAAAGAGTGGTAGCTCAGTGGAGGAGTGCTTGCTTAGCAGTTAGAGGTTCTGGGTTCAATTCCTAGGGCGGTAGCATCAGTAACATGAAATATTTCTGAGATCAACGTCATATACATGCAGGTTTGTTCTGGTGTCACTTCCTTGACGACATCTTCACCCTGTTACACTGTCTTCTCTCTGTGTCAGTAAGTTTTGTCTTTATCAAGTTCCACTGGCTGCCTCTGAGTGTCCTGAATGACAAGGGGAGGCAGACTATCAGGCTAAGCTATGCACAGTACACCACGCAGTACACCTCGCAGTATGCCAGTCGGAGTTGAGTCTCACTCCAGAGCATCTCTCTCACTACCACTTGTTCTTTTATCTTCATTAACCATTTTCTTCTTTCAGTTTTCCAATCTTATAAAAGATTGTCCACTCGGGCTGGAGAGATGGCTCAACGGTTAAGAGCACTGACTGCTCTTCCAAAGGTCCTGAGTTCAATTGCCAGCAGCCACATGGTGGCTCACAACCATCTGTAATGGGATCTGACGCACTCGTCTGGTGTGTGTCTGAAAACAGCTACAGTGTACTCATATAAATAAAAATAAATAAAATTACAAAAAAAAAAGATCCGAGACATTTATCATTTGGAGACAAGAGGGGACACAAGCACACACTGTTGACTGTTACCCCTGCTAAGGGCACTTATAAGTCACAGCGCAGGCAGCGCAGGCAGAAGATGAGAGTTGTGTTGCTAAGCAACTGGTGCAGTTTCAGTCACAGTAACAAAGGAGTACACTGATGGTAAAGCACTGTTTTGAAATTTCTGTGTCATATTTTAAAACGCTAACTTATTAACACAAACGTGAACTGTTTCAAGTTTACATCCACTCAAACTGCTAACATGTTTCAATTAAAGTATGGTATCCAATTCTAAAGACATCATGAGTTTCCATTGAGGCTTCTGAGGTTAACTGATGGGGTCTGTGTCCCACGGTGGGAAGTATTTAGAAACTGTTGCCGATGAGCCTTTATGCTCACATGTGGCTGCCCTACTCCCCAGGGTGATGGGGCTAAAGGGAAGAGAGCAGGGCAGAGGGAAGAGCTCTGCTAGCTGACTCAGTAGCCTCAGGAGTCAGGCCAGAGCTGGGCATCCCTCCCACCAGAGGAAAGCGATCAGCTGACTCAGACTTCTCTGTCACCAGAACTGTGAGGACTAAATCGTATTAAAGACACATGATTTAGGGTAATTGTTATAATAAACTAACAGAAAAAAATAAACTTCAAACAAAAACTATTATTTCTTCTTCAAAACTAACAAGAATTTGGAATTCACTCTTCAAAACAAATAAAAGTTAGGAATAGTGGTACAAACTTGTAACCCCAGCACTTGAAATTACAAGTCGGAGGCCTGGTTATCATGTCCTTCCCCATCCCATCCAAACTTTTTTTTTTTTCCTCTCGAGACAGGGTTTAGAGAAACTGGCTGTTCTTTGTAGACCAGGCTGGCCTTGAACTCAGAAATCTGCCTGCCTCTGCCTCCCAAGTGCTACTAGAGTTATCCAAGAAACTGAAAAAAATGTCTCTGTGAGATTGACACATGGGCAAGTCTGTGGAACATTTTCTTAATCAGCGATGAATGAATGTGGGGGGTGGGGCATAGTCTATGGTGGGTGGTGCCACCCCTGTTTTGGTACAACAGCAAAGTTCTCAGTGCAGTTCAGGAAAGTGGGCTGAAGTCCCAGCACTGAGGAGCCAGAGGTGAGTGGATCTCTGTTGAGGCCTGTCTCAGTGAGTTCCAGAGTAGCCAGAGCTATACCGTGAGAGCCTGTCTCAAAATAAATAAATAAATAAATAAATAAATAAATAAATAAATAAATAAAGTATTCTATGGGGCTGGAGAGATGGCCCAGCAAATCTCAGCACCCATTTGGCAACTACAACGGTCTGTAACACCAGGTCCAGGAGATCCAACACCCTCCCCTTCATACAGACACTCTTGCAGGCAAAACATCAATGCACAGTTTTGTTTTGTTTTTAAAAAAGGAGGCTGACTTAGCCATAGGGAGCAATCTAGGTCTCTGATTCAGTTCCTGACTTCAGTTCCTGCCTTGAGGCCCTGCCCTGACTTCCCTCGGTGACAGACTGCGATGTGGAACTGTAAGCTGAAATAAACCCCTTCCTTCTCAGGCTGTTTTTGGTCATGGTGTTTTATCATGCAACAAAACCTAACTAAAACCCCAGCCCAGCTAGATAGTGAGTTCTAGGCTAGCCCTAAATATGGCAGAACCTATCTAAAAACAACGCCAACCAACAAAAATCTAGGAACAGATAACCTTTGGACATACAGATACAGAATTAAGTCCATTTATTTGATTTCTCTTTCTATTTATTATTACACACTACCCCAAGGTGGTTGGGAAGTTTCTCAGCAGAAACGGACGCTGCACGTACAGAGGACACACAGCAGACACTACACAATGGTCATTGCTCGAGGGAGGGTAAACTTTCTACCCAACACAGAGGCTTTACTGCTAATTGATTTAACATGGCTTAGTTCCTAGAAGTCAGGGATCAAAAGAAAGCAAAGTAAAACCCTACAATTTCTCAGAGCATCACCAGAGTGTATATACTAGATAATGTTCAAGTCACAGAAATTAACTGCATTGGTCCTTTTAAACGTGGTCAGAGGTGTTAATTAGTTCAAAAGATAATTTAGTAAGACTTCCTAGCTTTGGCATTTCAATTTTCTCTCAAAAGAAAATACTAACAAATTCTAATACATTCAGGTCTGAGCTTCCAAGCCATTTCCCTCCACAAACCCCGTCCTATATTCTGGACCAGGTTCTCAGTACACATCCCTGTTTTACTCACACTGACTTTGGTTCTATTTTAGTAACTACTATGTAAAGACCATCTTTCCCCATGACTGAAAGTGGAACGGTAGTGAAAATCTGAGTTAATTTTATTCGCACCAACAGTTCTTACTTAAAAATAGTGAATGACTGAAGAATAAACAAAGCGTAAAAAGGCGGCTTTGTGCTTAACTGTAGGTCTGCTGACAAGCCTGCTCCTCTAGGACAGGCTATAACCACCACAATGCAGCAGTCCCCACCCACCCAGAATAGAATGGCTAGCTTCTTATTGGACCCGCCTCAGGCCAGCCATTAGTTATGCTTCTAAGTCTACACCGTCTTCCTGACACAGCACAGGTTATCTGGAATTCGTTCCTTAGCCAATCTACCAACTCCAAACTCAAAGTGATCTAGTTCACTTTGTTATTAGAAAGCATCTAGCTTGAGCAACAACAGGAAGGACACATTAAAGGAACACGCACCCTCCACATTTGCTACTGTTCCAGAAAGGGTGAATCCATGTACTTCACCCTACACGTCCCCAACTACAGAGCTCTATAACCTGAACACGGCATGAGTGGATAGAATTCACATACAACCACCTATCTCACCCTAACATCCTTGTTGTGCAATCACCAAGTTGGATTTCATTCTTGGATTCCACTCTAAGAGGAACCTTGAGAAATTGATACCCACCGCTGATAGCTATTACTTGATTGTATGTCCAAACTGCTCTACCTCTAAGGGTTAACTCTATTATTATCCACACTTCACTTATACGGCAACCAAGGCACAGGGACACTACCAAACTTAGCACAAGACCATAAAACATATGTGATGTCAAACTAGTGTTCAAACACATGTGGTCTTACTTTAGGGAAGTAATAAGATGTTACACTATTAAACAGAACTGGTGGGGGAAAAAAAATCTTCCAAAGTGGTTTTGACAAACAACAAAATCAAAGATTTCTGGCTGAACACTACAATTAGAATATTTTAAATTATTTCTCAACTCATGTTTTAGGCTTGCACAGTAATTAGAGGATAACTTTTGTTTGAGAGGGCTTACTGTTGGGTCTCAAACCTGAGACAAACGGCCGAGGGGCCTATTCCACATAACAAAGTGAATCTGACCTCTGGGTTCTCTCTGCATCCTTCAGTTACTGGGTATGGCTGGCTTACTCTACCCTCTACCCTAAATTTCTCCAGCCCCGGGGCCAGGCTGCCCTTCCTTATGTATAGTACAGCCATTTTGGTTACTGGCTTTTTTGTACCTTTGGGCCTCCTGGCTGCTGCACTTGGGTCCCCTCTCTCCCCACCCTGTGGCCCAGCTCAGGGTCATGTTCACTCTGGACTCTCCCAGAGGCTCCTGCTTCTGGCTGTGCTCTCCCACCATACCTAGGAACAGTCTCGGTTCCTTCCTTTATATTTACTTTTTAATTCACTTTGTACAAGTGGTACTGTGCAGAAAGGATAACTTATAATAAGGATAACCTTTTTTGAGAGGTCTTACTATGCAGCCCTGGCGGCTTTAAATTTGCTATGTAGAGCAGGCTGACCCAGAACTCAGGTATATGTAGGCTTCTGACTTCCAAATGTAAGAATAAAACCGACTTTCTATTAATTGCCAGAGATATTTAGTCAAAATACTGACTAAATATGTAAGTGAGGAACCTAAGTTAAGTGGGAATAAAAATAAAGGTAGTCTCTGAAACACACAACTCTGGCCACATTTTAAAATGAGTCCTTAACTGCTGGCAAGAAAGGAATCTGTCTGTTTAATCGGAATGCTAAATTTATTTGTTTGGTTGGTTGGTTGGTTTTTCAAAACAGGGTTTCTCTGTGTAGCCCTGGCTGTCCTGGAACTCACTCTGTAGACCAGGCTGGCCTCGAACTCAGAAATCCGCCTGCCTCTGCCTCCTGAGTGCTGGGATTAAAGGCGTGCGCCACCACGCCTGGCCTGAAATGCTAAATTTATATGAAATAACTTCTATGCTAATATAGTCCATTCTGAAGCATAAAATATACTGCTTATAAAACATCTTCATACTTAACTTTTCATAATATTACTAATATTGATACAAGGTGGTCAAAAAGTTCACTATCATTTCTAATACGGTAGACAATAAATAAGTACTAGCTGGCTTAACTTCATAAAAGACATTTTTCATCTGTTACAAAATACTCTCTCTCTAGTTCAGCCTCAGAAAGTGTACAAACCACTGCTGGTCATCACAGATGTTAACACTCTGCCTGTGCTGATGTAGTCCTTCCAATCACTCTATCAGTAAGGCTATAGACTAACCTCATTCTACCGATGAGGAGTACAGTCTAATGTCACACAGCTAGTCTATGGCACAGTCAGGATCCTGCCACTGGTGGCTTCCAGAGCAATAGAATTTATCACCACGCTGTCTAAAAATAAACAGGTTTTTTTTTTTTTGGAATATCTTTTTTTTTATTAGATATTTTCTTCATTTACATTTACTATCCTGAAAGTCCCCTATACCCTTCCCCTGCCCTGCTCACTAACCCACCCACTCCCACTTCCTGGCCCTGGCATTCCCCAGTACTGGGGCATATGATCTTTGCAAGACTAAGGGCCTCTCCTCCCACTGATGGCCGACTAGGCCATCCTCTGCTACATATGCAGCTAGAGACACAGTTCCAGGGGGTACTGGTTAGTTCATATTGTTGTTCCACCTATAGGGTTGCAGACCCCTTTAGCTCCTTGGGTACTTTCTCTAACTCCTTCATTAGGGGCCCTGTGATCCATCCAATAGATGACTGTGCGCATCCACTTCTGTGTTTGCCAGGCACTGGCATAGCCTCTCAAGAGACAGCTATATCAGGGTCCTGTCAGCAAAATCTTGCTGGCATATGAAAAACAAACAGTTTTAAAACTGATACAGCAATCAGTTTCCCTTTTCAAGTTATTTTTAAGCTTTTTATAACTTTTAAGTCAGAACCCAAAAATTACATTAAGGAACATTACACCAGAAGGCACTTATCCAATAGAAACCTACAATCGATTAACTTGGCACTTTTTTGTGTTTTACTCATAACTCTGGGTGTTCTGCTATGGAAAAAGATATCAAAAATATCATTATACAGATGCTTTCAACCTTAAAATACCTGGTACATTTTAAAATTACAAAAGATCATTAATTTTAGAGCAAATGTTTCTGCTGCCTTTTTTTTCAGATGGGTAACCTAGACAAGTTCTAAAGGTCACCCAGGGCTGATCCTCGTGCACCTAGACAGGAGACAAGTCTCGTGAATCACTGCAGGGTATGGATCTCACAGCTATGAACCCAACACTCAAAAAGCTAAGGCAGAAGAGTTTCCATGCATTCAAAGTCAACCTGAGCTACGCAGTGAGTGTCAGATTAACCTTGGTTACAGAGTGAAATACTAACATAAAATATTTTCACTCGAGGAGGTCGGAGAAGGCTCAGAGTTTAAGAGCACTGGCTACGCTTCCAGAGGACCAGGGTTTGATTCTCAGCAGCCATATGGTCGCTCTTGCAGAGGACCCAAGCTGCTGTTCCCAGCACCCGTGCAGGTGGCTCGCAATGGCCTGTAAATCCATGCCAGGAGATCAGACATCCTCCTCTGGCCTCTGCATTTATACATGCACATAGGCACACACAGATAGAGTTCTATGCAATTAAAATAAGGGAAAGCTTAAAAAAAAAAAACTAACCAGGGGCTGAGGAGACAGCTCAGTAGTTCAGTCAGTAAAATGCCTGCAGTACAAACCCTCACTGAAGAAGCTAGAACAGTGTTCTGTGCTTTCATCCTAGTCCCCGGGAGCTGGAGTCAGGAGGCTCTCTGGGCCAGGAAGGCCAGTCAGCTTCAGTCACATACACACAGCAGCAAATATGCTCTTGAAAATCACACCAAAGTTATTTTCATTCCAGACACACTGCCCCAAAGCACAACTCCTTAGTCATCAGAACAGATAACATGAAAAGAAAAACCCTTGACCGTACTGAGTGCAGAGGCGGAGGGACTAACCAAAACTCCTATACAATGTTGAGTGGAAGGCAAATGACTCCAGACAAACTCGACTATCTCTTATAATTTTAGACTTATGTTTTAGGCCCAGCCTTCCCACTCTTCAATAGTGATCAAAAAAAAAAAAAAAAGGGATATTATGTCCGCACACTTTTATGGCAACATTATTCACAATCTCCAAGAACTGGAAACAACTCAAATGTCTTCAATTACTGATAAAATTATAGTACATATCCCAGCTGGGTGGTGGTGGCGCACACCTTTAATCCCACTCAGGAGGCAGAGGCAGGTGGCCCTCTGAGTTCAAGGCCAGCCTGGTCTACAGAGCTCCAGAACAACTAGAGCTACTCAAGAAGCCCCATTATTCCCAGCTCCTCCTCCACAAAACCCAGTAGAATACACCTCCATTCCATAGACTAACATTCCACCGTAAGAACTATGGACATGACGGGCAGGGGTGGCGCATGCCTTTAATCCCAGCACTTGAGAAGCAGAGGCAGGCAGATTTCTGAGTTCCAGGACAGCCAGGGCTACACAGAGAAACCCTGTCTCAAAAAAAAACAAAAACAAAAACAAAACAAAAAGAACTATGAACATGTTCAATTGACCAAAGAGCCAAATTGTATCAAAAAACCACATCCAAACAGATGTATCAGTATGTTCTCCTTACAAGGCTACCCAGAAGAGGCAAACCAGCAATGGTTTAAGGGCCTCAAGGTGGGGAGCTCGGCTGACTATGGAGGAATACAAAGATCTTGGGTCCTATTTCTATAATCTATCAAAACCCAAAACATTACATTCAACAACTGTTTTTGCTTTATGTAAATTATACCTGAAAATACTTGCCCAAGTTAAGAAAAATGGTAGGGCTGGAAATATAGCTTGGTTGATAGAGTGACTGCCTCACCACATGTTTGGTTGCCAACACTACATAAGCTGGGCATGGTGATGCACAACTGTAATTCCACATATGGGAGACAGAGGAAGGAGGATCAAATGTCCAAGATTATCCTCAGCTACACAAGAATTCTAGGCCAGGCTCTGCTGAATGAGACACTACCTATGACAAACAAAATAGTAGTAGCATGGAAAGATGCTCGAGGATGCAGTGACTACAGATTAATACAGTAACTATGGGGGGGGGGGAGGTTAGGACAAGATAGGGTTTCTCTCTGTAACCCTGGCTGTCCAAAACTTGCTTTGTAGATAGACCAGGCTAGCCTCTAGCTCACAGATACAGCTGCCCCAGTCTTCTAAGTGCTGGGATTAAAGGCATGGGTCACCACACCCAGCTAACATAGTAATTTTGATAATAAACCGTAGGTTGTTTTTAAAATGAATTACAATAGGTAGGAATTTGTAAAATGTCACATCTCAGAATAAGAGGGTGAAACTTGTGAGATGGCTCAACAGTTAAGAGCAGTGGCTGCTGGTTCAGAGGAGCAGGGTTTAATTCCCACATGTCCCCAACTCCAGTTCTAGGAGATCCAAGGTACACACATGGTGCACATATGTGCATAAAACACTCATATGCATAAAACAAATCTTTTTAAAGGATAATAAAGAGTTATTTAAAACACCTTGCTTAATATTTATTTCACACAGACATTACTACTCTTATTGGGATAAAAATTCTAAGTAAGTAGCCTTTACCCCTAATTGAGGGTCTTATGGCTCAGTTAGCATCTGTGAGGCCATGGTTCTGAGTATGAGTATCAAACATAAACAAGAAGTCCAAATTTTTCTCAAAGTATTTTCATGAGTTTCTAAATAGGCTCGTGTTTTCTTTTCTTTTTTAAAGATTTCATTTATATGAGTATGCTGTAGCTGTCTTCAGACACACACCAGAAGAGGGCATCAGATCCCATTATGGATGGTTGTAAGCCACCATGTGGTTGCTGGGATTTGAACTCCGGATTTCAGGAAGAGCAGCCAGTGCCCTTAGCCACTGAGCCATCTCTCCAGCCCCAGGCTCATGCTTTCATGTGCCAATAAATAAGCTTACTTCACTCCTTGATTACAAGTGAATATAAAACACGGTTCTTAAAACAGATTAACTAGTGAATTAATTTACCACTGGCTATCAATTTTTCAAATCTCTGAAATACCATCATCCACTTACTGGTCAGTTGCATTTCAGAAATCTCAGAAAAACAGTGGTTAAATAGCTCTTTGTTACATTACAGAGGCAGGTATGTGTTGCAAAGGGAAGGGAAAAATCAGAATGATAGCTATTTTTTGGTTGTTGCTTAGGGGGCGGGAACACATGGTAATCCAAGCTAAACTCCTTTTGAGGCATACAATTCTGTGCTCACGAATAGGAAACAGTATTCTCCATTGTCCTTTAGACACCTTCCTCCTCTGCCAGTATATATCCAGACAGCTCCGATGCTGACAAAGTATAGTCACTGTATTTGCACTTACAGTTTATATAAAGCACCTCAATGTGTACGTAATTCAAGTCTTAACAAAACCTACAATATTTGTCTTTCCAATTACTTCAACTTTTCTTGAGCATGTGCACGTGTGTGCTGAGTCTGTGTGTGCTGGTTGCATGTACCTGTGCATGTGTGAGGGTCAGAGGACAGCTTGTAAGAGTCAGCTCTCTCCTTCTACCAGCTAAGTCCCATGGATCGGACTCAGAGGTCAGTCTTGGCAGCAAGTCTTTACCTGCTAAGCTAAGGCCCTGCATATTTTTTTGAGACAGGGTCTCATGGAGCCCAAACTGGCCTCAAACTCACTCTGGCCTTGATTACAGTATTACAGGCACACATAATGAGTTTTGTTTAAGTCAAGAAGACCCACTCCGACGGTTGGACTGGTTGTTCAAGGATCACATAAACAAGGAAGCAGCAGGGTCAGAGGCTGAAATCAGATCTGCTGGCAGACAGACAACACATTCATTTTCTTACTGATCAGAGTATCCATTAGCACCTAAAGCAATATGAGGACAGCTGACATTGGGGACAACCTACAGCCAGTAATGTCTAAGAATGTTATTAACATAGGTGGGTGCAGGGTGCACATGTATAACTCCTATACTTGGGAACTCAGGGCAAGAGGATCAGGTAAGCCCAGGAATCCCACGCCAGCCTGAGCAAGATAAGGAGACCCCATCACAAAAAGGAATATTAAAATAAAAGTGTTCCCAATAGTCCAAGTAATTGGAGAGTTTAAATTGAATTTAAAGATATGTAGTCTATGAAAGAGAACTTACAAAACTATTATCACATTGATGACTTGGCTTTGAAAGGCAAAGAGATGTCTCAACAAGGACTGTTTCACAGTGTAGCTAGGAAGTCTGCATCTTAATTACATGTATCTTAACTACATACTCTCTTTGAACTCTGCACTTGGGTATTGTGTCTATTAAAGGAGTAAGAGGCCAGTCTGGCGGCCATCAACACTGAGACAACTGTAAAATCTGAATGTATTTGAATACGTATTTATAGAAGATGACAGTGTTAAATCAATATTAAATTTCCTGAATTTGGTAAAAGTGTATTCCAACGGTCTAAGAGAGAAGCCTTCATTTTTAGGCAGTCTATGTTTGAGAATTTAAGGGCAGAAGGTTATGATGTCAACAACTCGCTCATCCAGCCCTAAGAGCTGTGCTTTCCAGCAACAGTGAGATCTGGCGACAAAGTGATCCGGGTGAAGGGTAAACGGCCCTCACTGGACCACTCGAGACTCAGTCTCAAGCTTTAAAGATGAATTCAAGAGTAAAGTTAAAACTTCAGAGTATTTTCTTTCACATGTCACAAAGGCTCTCTAACATGGTCTTCTGTAAATAACTGAATAAACAAAAGTAGCCTTTGCCCTATAAATGGCCGAGGGAATATGGACGGCAAAGGCAGCCCTTTAATCCCAGCACTCAGGAAGGCAAAGACAGGAAGAGTTCCCTGAGTAGACCAGGCTAGCATGGTCGACCTAGTGACACAGCCTGTCCCCTACCCTCTTTTTTTTAAAGAAGGAACAAATACCACATAATATACATCCAAAGTAGCTCATACTTACTGGGATTTATAAAAAGCATAGTAAAATTTATATTGTCCTCTACTTTTTTTTTTTTATTTTTCGAGACAGGGTTTCTCTGTATAGCCCTGGCTGTCCTGGAACTCACTTTGTAGACCAGGCTGGCCTCGAACTCAGAAATCCGCCTGCCTTTGCCTCCCAAGTATCCTCTACTCTTAAGGAACTTAAAACTTACTATGTCGCTGGGTGTGGTGGCGCACGCCTTTAATCCCAGCACTCGGGAGGCAGAGGCAGGTGGATTTCTGAGTTCGAGGTCAGCCTGGTCTACAAAGTGAGTTCCAGGACAGCCAGGGCTACACAGAGAAACCCTGTCTCAAAAAAAACCAAAAAACAAAACAAAACAAAAAAAAAAACAAAAACAAAAACTTACTATGTCTATATTAATTAAACATCTTGTTTTGGGGGTGTGCATGGGTGAAGGTCAAAGGACATCTCTCCTTAACCCCCCCACTGGAGTCCCAGAAACTGAACCCCGGTTGTGGTTTTCAGGCTTGGTAGCATGTGCCTTACCTACCATGAACCATCTCTCCTGCTCAAAGAACTTCTAAGTTTTTAAAGAAACCAATAAAATTCAATACTGAATTCCTATGGATCAGTCACGGTATAGAAACACTTAGGAAACCTGCTATCAGATTTAACTAGGATTCAATTCACTTTAGTGACTGGCCAACTGTTCCTCCACTCAAAGACTTAAAAAACCTGCCTTATACCACACTTCAGCTGGAGTCAGTGACGCATTACCCAGATATTTAATTTCCACAAATTCACTTGTAAGACTTCAAAGGGGGAAACAGGATTTTCCTAGCATGGACACCATTCTACAGAATAAGTCTTCGTCCCTCAGGGAACCCTAAGCACAGAGATGGAAAGAGAGCTGTCCATTTATGTGGTTTCTTTCCCTGTGTGCATACTGTCAACCTCTCAACTTAGTGTTTAAAGTAATAAAGCCCCTACTGTGTACCAACACCTTTCATCTGGCACTCAACTGAAAACTTGCTTTTAGAGTTCCCGGAGTTCAAACTTGCTATCTGTACATACAATAAATGCAGACTTAAAAATCACATTGAGTAACCCGTGAATAACTTTAACATTATCGTAGTTTAATTTAGATCATTCACGCTAACTTTAAAACCTAACCAGATCCTCACTCCCACCTCACCCCCTTTTAAGACCAGGTCTCATTTTGTAGCCTTGGCCAACTTGGAACTCACTGTTCAGACCAGGCTGGCTTCAAACTCAGAGACCCACTTGCCTCTGCCTTCCAAGTGCTGGGATTAAGGGTGTGCATTACCAGGCAGGGGGATTTTCAGATTTTAAGTCAGCTCCATTCATTTCTCCTGTGCTGTAACTGAGTCCCACAACTTTCCCTTTGGATCTGTATCATCGGATATGATTGAACTCAGAGACTCAGAGCTAGGAGAACTCAGGCGTAAATGGATTCCTTCCTCCCAGCTCACAGAGCTGGCTGCCGAGACTTCCATTCACTGAGGTCCATAATATTATAAATTCCTTACTCACCACTGAAAATTAGTATTTTTAGAGAGGCACAAATTGTAAGAAGTCATCTAAAAGTGACTCTAAAACTCAGTGAACAAAAGCTCAGGCAGAGTGCCTAGAGAAAAAGGAAAACCAAATCGTAACTAATTAAGCATCCCCTTGGTCCCCAGAATCCTCAGTGCTGATGGAACGCTGACTCTCACAGGTCTTACGCTCTGTAATTGCTTTGCAGTGATCTCTAGAGGAATCCCAGCCAATTAAGCCTTCTTTTAAAATTTATTTTTAGATATAATTGTTTTAAATTGTATCCTCTTTTGTCTTATTTTTATAATCCTTATCCTGATATAGCTTAATTTTTTCTTAAACAAACAAGAAAACCTCAACAACAAAAAAACTATACACACCAGACATGGTAGTGTACCCATGGATCCTAGTACTTTCAAGGCCAGCCTAGGCTACATAGTGAGTCCCAGGCTATCGGAGGGTACACAAGATGCTGATTCAAAACACACTAACATATGCTCAATACATGAAATATACTTGTATGAAATTGTCCTTATATAACAGTACCATTTATACACAATAAAAAAAAACACTTTAAACTATGCACATTTAAATTTTTATTTTTTTACTTATTTGTTTTTTTTATTTTTTGAGACAGGGTTTCTCTCTGTAGCCTTGGCTATCCTGGAGTTCACTCTGTAGACCAGGCTGGCCTCAAACTCAGAGATCCACCAGTCTCTGCCTCCTGAATGCTGGGATTAAAGGTGTGCGCCACCACAGCTGGCCACTAACATTTTACTTTTAATAAAAAAAAGATTGCAGTAAATGTAAAGCCCCTGTTTGAAGTGCTCCACATGGCTTTTAAAGAAGGATGAGAAAGCCATTCTTCACATACACCGAGGTGTACAGTAAAGAGACTCTCTATGACCAGCCTACACAGGGCCAATCATAAGCTTGTCTCATCAAGCTGTAAGTCCCTAAAGCCCATATCACCTTCACAGCATATATTTCTTGTTTTCGTTTACAGGTCTAAAGCAGAATGACAAATGTGCTCCACACTAAGATGTAAAAGACTTTTCAGATGTTGGAATTATAAATATATGTAATGTATTATAAATTATAAATATAATATATATAACAAATATATATACAATATGTAATAAATTATAAATATATGTAATAAATCTGAGAATCAGGTTTTAATAACATTCCCTGAAATGCAAATGTTCTTTATAAAAGACTTAAAATACAAAGATACTGCTGACATACGACAAGCAAGCATCATTAACGCTTCTGACTTATTCTGTTCCAGGAGCAACACTGTGGCTGTACAATAAAACCTACTGTACACAATGGCTGACCCCTTTTCTGCTCATCTGCATCTTTGAGGACCTAAGGACAGCAAAAGTACCCTCTTTCCAGAGCTTCCACACTCGATGCATGGGGGGGGGGTGGGGGGGTGAGGGGGGTCAACCTGGGATCTATTAACTCTAGGGAATCCCAGGGTGCCGTGGATGCTGTAGGGAAAGACAGCTTTGAATCATAAGGCCTTTGCTAATCATATACCCTCCAGTGAGGTTGAAACGGTTATCCTATAGACAGTGGGCACCTGAACATACAAGTGAAGACTGCCTGCAGTATAGTGCTACTAACTGCTCCATGGCCAGCTACATGCCCACTACTGCTGTTCACTCTGAAGACACCAGACACTGTCCCATCTCATCCCTAAACCAACCTCCACTTCTTACCTAGCCTCTGTAGGCTGCTTTGATCTAGTCGGCCACTGTCGACAAGTGCCCTTTAATCCCTTTGCTGATGATAACACGCAGGGCTTTAGAAGGCAGCCCATCCCAATGTTAAGACAAACCTGAAAAACTACAAAATTCCTTTCTAATTTGACTGGTCTGATCTGTGGACATTTTAAATGGTACCCCACTCTATGTACTTGTCAGAAGTTTGCTGGAAAATGCTCCATTTGGGACTTAAAATTCAAGAGGACTGGTGCCACCGAAGACAGGTACAGAACTCCCACGTGCAAAGCCATTCCTGCCCCACTGTTCTATGCAATTAACCATCATCAGCAATGGTAAGATAGCTACTCAAAAATAACATCAATCCTGTCTACAAACAGCTCACCCCCAACAATTCTATTTATAATTGTGATTTCATAACAGTCAATCAGTGATGGAAATACAGTACAAATCATTATTTATTCATTAAAGCTTGGTTGGGTTTTTTTTTTTTTTAGAATCCCAACTTGTCTAAGTCACCCTTGACAGATCTTTTATTGCACTGCTTTAAAAAAAAAATTACTCTGAAGAGCTGGGCATGAGAAGGATACCCGTTTAATCCCAGAACTCAGAGACAGAGCAGGCAGATAGATCTCTGTGAGTCTGGTCTATATAGCAAGTTCAAGGCCAGCCAGAGCTACAGAGTGAGACTCTCGCTTGAGATAACAAAACCAAAAACTAACTAAAATAAGGAAAAGCTATAATGTATTAATAAGGTCCACTTATCACGCATAAGACAATCTGATACAAATGACTGTTTCCTTGTCAAACAGGAACCATATGGGGTAGTTTTCATCCTCAAGTGGAACTGTTCAAAAAAGGTTGGTAAATATTTTGCAAGCAGTGATTTACTTGACTCAAAAAACAAAACAAAAAACAAACCTGTAAACTGACAGTTACTTGATTAAAGCAGCAAAACTGAATTCTTAAAGGGCCCCTTGGGGGCTCTTTCTTGGGCTGTCTCCGGAGTCAAACAATGGACAGTACTGAGAAGGGCCCCCTGCAATTAACTCCTCTTTGGTCCTCCAACAATAAAGTTCCCTCCAGGGGCATAAAGCAGATTCACCTAATAAATGAATTCAGTCTAATTCCCAAATTGTATCAAACTTCTATTTCATTTAAGTTTATATGGTAAATATGCAGTTCCCCCTCCCCTTTGATAAGAAATACTTTTTCTGAGAAACGAATATTCATTACTTTTCCAGGATGGCCTGAGACATGAATGCTGATTAAAACCAACTAACCCTGCCACAAAAGACATCCCCACACAAAACACCTTATCACTTCATTATACAAAGCAGCAAGCATTTTACAGGCCAGAAAGCTGCTCCTCTGATAAACGCTCTCGGGATAAAATCACCCATCTTATCTAGTCCGGTCAATCTGCCAGGTGAAAATGGTTTGCCTTATCACAAAATGTGGAGTGCAGTTTTCTCGAATATCCTGGGTGATAGCCCTTCCTTACAATCAAGTCCGAATCAATGCAGTATCTATGTGCACTCAAATACTGTCATCTTCAACTCAGTTTAGTGTCTGCTTTAAAAAAAAAAAACAATTGGACCATGAAGTCACTCAATGGTTCATTTGTGAATGGCAACTCTATTTTAAGCACTGTTCTGGGTAATCAGGACAAATCATTGATTAAAATAAACAAAATTGAAAAAAAAAAACACACACACACACAAAAAAAACCCAAAAAACAAAAAAGTAAGTTCTTTGATTGGCTTCTTAATGCTCCTGATAGCTTACTTCCAACTCAGAATACAGATACCAAGTTTGTCAAGCACTGCCCCACCCCTCGCAAGAGCGGACGAGTGGAACATTTCAGGGCACTCCATCACGTAGTACAGCTACAGAAACTTCATACCGACCAACACCAGTGCACAGACCGGGCTGACTGTACACTCTCCCCAATAAACACCACCATCAACATCCAGGTTCCATGAGGATAAGAGGTGGTAACACCTACAGACCCGTAATACCACATTCACAACTTTCACCTGCATACTCTCTCTCCTCATTACTTTCAACAAGTCGTCCCGGGAATCCGCAGTTAAGCATTTGGTAGGTTCGAATCACTCACTAACTTATATAAAAAATCAAAATAACAAGCAGGACGCAGAGGGGAGCACGTCTATGCGCCCTAACATTAACAAATTTCGCATTTTAAGCGCAGCAAAGCCAGGAGCTAGGATCTCCCAATTCCACCCCTCCCCCCGCCGTCTTTCCTCCCCACCCCCTCCTCTCATTCTGGGAAGTCTTTATTGGAGGCATCGGGGTGCTACTCACCGAGTTTTTCCACCAACTTCAGCATCACCCCTCCGATGTGCACCTCCCCGGTCACTCTCAGAGTGACATCACGGTTCAGGTCCGTGACATGGACGCTCAGTTCCCACGTCCCGTCCGCGTAGCAGCCATCTGGCATCCTTATCCCGTCCAGAGCCATGGCTCCCTTCCTGCGAGCGCGGAGGAAATGGCTCTCGTCAGCGTCACTCCCCCAAAGGAAGACAAACCCCACCGAGTCCGCGGCGCCGGCCGCTGCGAGGGAGAAGGCGGAGGAGCTGCGGCTACGCGCGCACACCCAAGGGCGCGAGCGCGGGCGACTCGCCACCCAGACCGTGGCCTCCGCCCGCCGCGCCCGCCTAGCGGACTTGGGCGCCTTCACCTGCCGCCACCGCCGCTGCGCCCGGACCGCCCCGCGCCTCCCCACCCGGCCCGGGGGACCGCGCCGCGCCGGCGCGCGCTCCGCTCCTCCCGCGGCGTCCTCCCCGCGCCCCGTCCTCCGCTGCGCCCCTCACCGCGCTCCTCCCGCCCGGCTCCCGCGGCAACAGGCGAGGCTGGCGGCGCCCGCGTCGCTGCTCTGGAGGAAAGCGAAGCCTCGCGCCGCTGCTAATGGAGTCCCGGCGCTGCGGCCCCCGCCCCACCCCCTCTCCCCGCCCCGGCCCCCGCCCCCGCCCCGCAGCACCGCCCGCAGCCGGCCTCCGCCCCCTCCTCTCTGGCTCTTCTCAGACCGCGCTCCCGCGGGGGAGAGGAGGCGGCGCGCGCTCTGGTGGGGCCGGGGCGGTGCGCGCCTCGGGGGAGCGCTGCGGGGGGAGGCGGCGGCCGCAATCTCGGCCCTGCGGAGCGCTGCCCTTTTATGGAAATGAAGGACCAGGCGTAGGGATGGAATCCAACATCCGGGCTCTCGGCTGCGGAGCTGGGGAGGGTGGGGCGGGGGCGCGCGGGGCTGAGGCGGCGCCTGCAGCGGGGTCCCCGGGGTTCGTGCGTGAGAAGCTGCCTCGGGAAGTTCCCAGGCCCCGGGACGTGTGCGGGGAACCCGGGCGCGAAGACACCGCGCCGGGGAGCTAGGGAGAAAAGTTGAGATGCAGAAACTTTACGATGTCTGCCTTGAACATCCCACTAAAGTAGGAGAAAGGACAGAGGGGCGGTGAGCCACAAAAGTTGCCTGGCAAGCAGGGTTCCGCACCAATCTGCGGCTCCTGCTGGACTCCTGAGAGTCGGCGAGCTTTATTAACCCCTCGGACCCGAGTGCCAGCCAGACGCAAAAGCTTGGCCCATGCGCTCCGGCTGGAAAAGGGGGACCTCCCCACTCCATCCCAGGAGGGCAGTGGTTTACCCGAGACCCCTTCTCCACCCACACCAACTGTTGGCGCGTACTTGGGACTTTTACTCCGCAACTTAGAGGACTCAATATTTTGAATGCACGCACATTCTCTTCCTTACCCTCCCACACACTTCCAAGACATTTAAGTAGCTTTGAACTGATGTTGAGTTGTTAAAGACTGACTAGTGATGAAGAAAGGTCCCTGACGGCCCACTTCCACGTTCCCATTAACTATTACACTCTGTTGAAGGGAACTGTTCAGAATCAGCAAGCCAAGGGTTGCCTCTTCTAGCAATTTATTTAAGTCCGGGAGAGTCCGTTAAGATACTGTAAAGGATCTTGGTTTTTAAAAAGTGTCTTGGACTTCGTGAACTGCCCTAGACACTTCAAAGGGGGAGCCTACCGCGCAAATACCCTTCGTTCATCAACAACAGCAAAAGAAAAAAGCACAGCCTGCAGAAAGGGGTGAACACCCGTAAGGGAGTGAAAGCAGGAAAACTCAGTCAAATGCCAGAGGTTTGGGAGTGGAAAAAAAAAAAAAAGGGAAACCACTCCACTAACACTAGCTAGTCATCGTGGAGAAACTGATGCTCCTCTCCAAGCTTGCCTCTGCTCTCCCCAGTTATGTCTACTCGGAGACGTTGTGGGTGGTTTACCTAGAAGCAATGTTGTTCAGGGTGGAAACAGTGTTGATGAAACAGTGTTGGAAAATATATAGGAGAATATTTTTAATAATGTAGAGAATTAGTTGCTTGAGTTAAAAAAAAAAATCTGTACAGACCAGGCATAGTGGCGCATGCCTTTAATCCTAGCGCCCAGGAGGCAGAGGCAGGCAGGTCTTTCTGAGTTCACCTAGTTAGTTCCATAGTTAGTTCCACGACAGCCTGGGCTATTAGAGAGACTCTGTCTCAAAAAAGCAAGCAAACAAAAATCTGTAGAAAACTGTACGTGCCTCTGTAAAATCAAGAACGCATAGCCCGGTGTGGTGGCACACGCCTTTAATCCCAGCACTCGGTAGGCAGAGGCAGGTGGATTTCTGAGTTTGAAGCCAGCCTGGTCTACAAAGTGAGTTCCAGGACAGCCAGGGCTATACAGAGAAACCCTGTCTCGAAAAAAAAAAAAAAAGAAAAGAAAAGAAAGAAAGAAAAAAAAAGAAAGAACACACCCATTTTTAAATATTCAGATTGAAAAAAGACTAGAAGGAAATTCCCCAAATGTTAATTATTGGGTGATGTGGTCGAGAGAGGCTTTCTTTTGATTGGTTGGTTTTAGTCTTTCTTTTTCTAACCAACTCAAAACCTGCCACATCCTGGACTTTTCTGGCACCACTAAGAATTGCATTCCCCGCCATAATCCCTCTCTGTGCGGTGACAGACTGGCCACAGCAGCTACCAGATTCGTGAGCTGGACTTTCACTTTTTTCGTGTGTGTGTGTGTGTGTGTGTGTGTGTGTGTGTGTGTGTGTGTGTGTTAGCATCCCCAAAGTTAACTATACATTTATGTTACGTATACATTTACAAATAGGTTGGTACAAAAGCTATAGAAAGCATACTGGTACCAATTAAAAACAAATATCAAAGAACCAGGGGTCTATCCCAATGGAGAAATCTCTTTATTAAAGAGATTTCGTGAAAATTTACACGTCTGTTGCTCACCTCATCTGTTTTTTTCCCTCACCTTATCTCCAAAAGATCTGTGGCAATATAAAAGGAGGCATAAGCTAGGAGGTAGCGGGCATTAGAAGTGACTCAAAACAAGAAAACGATGTGTATGTGTTTGAGTCTTAGAAGGGTGGGGTAAATACTTGAAATGAGGAATGAGGCCCAGAATTATTCCTAATGACCTGTGCGTGTGTTCCAGTAAGCCCAGAGTTTCTCTAACATGCCTTAGCACCAAAAATATCCGTTCTGAATATTCCTTTTCCTCAGACAAACTTGTTGAAGCCAAGTGTGGTGGTTCGTAGCCTCTTAAGCCCCAGCTTCCACATTCTAGCTATTTCCAAGTGAGCTACTTTCTGAACAACCACTATAGCGTCTGCCACTCGGGCAACCATGTTTCTTTAATCTACTTCAGTAAATGTTCCCTACAATTATTGGTGGGAGGGGGTTTAATATTGTAAATGACTGCCCTACTTAAATTATAGTTTTGCAAGGGACTTTATGCTGTCTTAAAAAGCCAGTAGGATGTTTGAGTGGTATTGAGCACCGGGAGGCAGAGACCCTTGGTTAAATACCTTTGGAAGAATAATTAGGGTGGGTGCAGCCTGTTCTTTCAGGCCTTGGCTTTGAGTATTTCAAGCTGTTGCTGCTTTGAAGATTAAAGAGGAGCCAAAACTCAAACCTTTGAAACCAGGATATTTTCCCCCTTCTAGTTCATCAAGTGAGATCTTCAAGTGCATTTCTTAAATATTTGCTTCTACCTAATGTTTTCTAATGTATTTAAATGCAGGCTCTTATCTGAACCCCTGCTAGAACCTCTAAGACAACTCAATACTTGTGGGACTTACATCATGCCGAAAAGGAGCTGAGAACTCCAGTGTTTGGAAGAACAGCTCAGGCTTTGAAAGCAGCAATATCCAAATAAGGTACCAAGCAGTAGGCTTAGATTTAGACCAAATGATACCTCACAGATCTGTCACCAGATCCAGCCCTGGGCTTGGGAATCCTCAGGTTGACTTCAGCTCTTTCTCTGGACCTACTTATGGTGTGATTTAAAAGTTGTTATAAAAGATGAATACAAACACAATCACGGGGTTTAAAGGAAAGAGGTTTCAAGCATGAATATGTAAGATGGGGCTTGAATTTTAAATGAAGTCATCAAGATGAAATATAATGAATTATTTCTGTGGAATACCAGGTAAGCAGATTGCCAGGGATGAACACTACCAAGGAGGCAGAAATCAAGGAAAGCAGGGTGAGGAGAAGGTTCCACGGCCACTGTTTTGTTATGAGTGTCTAGTCTCTGTGAGGTGGGAGAGGAGGTGGGGAGAGCCGTGAGGGGGACATGAAAGACCAAGTGTTTAAGCTTTCAAAACAGAACAAACGAAGGACTCTGAGGTAACCATGCCAAGAAGCATGCAGTCCTTGCATTTACTGTTTTCAGAGCTGGGGGGGGGGGCCGGGGGGGAGTTGTTGTTGTTTTTAATTTTTTTAAGGTAATCATGGCAGGCAAGTCTTTGAGTTTGAGGCCAGCCTGGACTACAGAGTGAGTTCCAGACAGTCAGGGCTACACAGAGAAACCCTGTCTCCAAAAACCAAAAACCGAAAAAGAAAGAAAGAAAGAAGAGTTCGAGTGTTTGAGCACCAGAATAGGTCACGACCTTTGACAAAAATATCCAAGGTTCACATACACTTCTAACAGAATGGTTGTCATTGTGTGGTTAGCAGCATTAGGCATTGAAATACCCAGGCAGATGTGAAGCATACCGCAGTCTCTCAGGGCATCAGGCTTATATTTAAAACATCTAAGATTATGCACCCAAGGATGAAGACGGGCCTGTACTTCACACTATACACAAAACATGAACTAAGCTGAAATGGATCGTAGACTTGAAATTTCACTTCTAAAACTATCACATCAAACTATAACATTCTGAGAGGAAATCCAACAGTAGCCCTCCAAAATGCTGGATAAAGCAGCAGCCTGCCGGTGAAGACATAAAAGCGTAAATCACAAAGGAAAGTAGGTGAACTGGGTTTTACCACAATGTAAGGGACAGGTTGGTGCAAGCCAATGGCAGAACACTTGCTTAGCATGTGCTCCAACATAGGTTCAGTTACCAGCACCTACACGGCGGCTCACAACCATCTGTATCTCTGGTCTTCTGACCTCTGTGGGTACCAGGCACACATGGTGAACAGATGTAGATGCAGGCACATATATAATAATTGTTTAATGTAGGGAACAAACCCTATAAAATACTTGCAAATAATGTCTGTTAAGAAATTTTATCTAGAATATACAGAAACCTGTTACAATAATATGAGATAAATAGATTATTATTATTATTATTTTGCTTTTTTTATTATTATTTTGTTTTTTAGACAGGGTTTCATTATGTAGGCTTGGCTGGCCTGGAGCTCTCTACATAGACCAGGTTGGCCTTGAACTCACAGAAATCTACCAGCCTCTGCTTCCTGAGTGCTGGGATTAATGGCATGTGCCCCACCCCTGGAAAGAGAGAAGTAGTTTTTAATGAGCAAAGGCGGTAAATATCTGAGAAAATGCTTAGTGTCGTTAGTCATCTGGGAATGCAAAGCAGAGCTACAAGGAGCTACTATTTCATACTACTACAACAATTACAGTTTAAAAAGATGGCAATACGACATGCTGGCTAGGCTCTGGAAGTACCATAAAGCCTTTGTGTGTGTGTGTATAACATTTGACAATGTGGAGATAACATTCTTTGATCACATTTATGCCATTTCCTTCTCATATCTCCCTCAACTCCCTCTGAAATTCCTCCTTTCTAACATATCCTCCTTCTACTCTCTTACTAAGTTTGAGGAGGGCTGCTTAGATTCTCACGAGTGTGGGATTATTGATTGGATCATGGGCAATTCACCAGTAGCTACACCCTGAAGAAAAATTAGTCTCCCTCCCTAGGAACCTTTATTTGCCAATAGTTCCTTAGCTGAGGGTAGGGCCTGAGGGTTGGTCCATGCCCCAAAGATTGTTGATGAAATATTGATGGCTCAATCTTTTTTTTTTAAAGATTTATTTATTTTATGTATGTGAATACACCGTTGCTCTCTTCAGACACAGCAGAAGAGGGCATTGAATCCCATTACAGATGGTTGTGAGCCACCATATGGTTGCTGGGAGTTGAACACAGGCCCTCTGGAAGAACAGTCAGTGCTCTTAACTGCTGAGCCATCTCTCCAGCTGCTGATGGCTCTATCTTATGCATGCCTCTGCAGGTAAGCACAACTACAGTCATCATGAGTGTTTCACAGCACTACCCACCCCCCATCTCTATAGAAACTGCTGTTCATACATACTGCTGAAAAGAAGACAAAATGGCCAGCTGCTTTGAAACAACTTGGCAGTTCCTCAGAAAGTTAAAAGTAGGTTTATTGTAAGCTATCCACCAAATTCCTGACTTGAAACCCTAACCTCCAAAGTAGTAGTACTGAAATGAGGGACCACAAGGGCTCCCTTTGATTAGGTCATTGGCTCTTGTGCATGTATGTAGCTAGAATGCACCTTTATGAAACAAAAAGGGCTTTTGTTGTTGTTGTTGTTGCTTTTTGTTTTTTTTCAAGACAGGGTTTCTCTGTGTAGTCTTGGCTGTCCTGGAACTCACTCTGTAGACCAGGCTGGCCTCGAATTCAGAAATTCGCCTGCCTCTGCCTCCGAAGTGCTGGGATCAAAGGCATGTGCCACCACGCCAGGCACAAAAGGCTTTCCAACATCCAGAAACTCTCTTATATATAAGGTGTCTCATTATAGTAGTCCAAAAAAAGCAAAATAATAATAATAAGAAGAATAAGATACAATATAAGCCAGAAAGTCTACTCCTGGGTATATAATAAAATATTTAATATATAAAAACGTGTCTACCATAGCCAGGGGTGCATCTCTCAGCATCAGTGTGCTTGCATTTGCATTTCCTGGGCTCTACATTTAATTCTGAGCACTGTGCACAAATGGGGAGAAAAACCTCAAAACCCTAAAAACCCTGTATGTCAATACTCCTAATGTCTAAAAGACGAAAATAGCCGGAGTGTCTTACAAATAATGAATCTATACGTAAAAAACAGTATATCCAGGCAATAGCATATTGTTAATGTTTTTATTAGTATATATTAGTTATAGATGATAGTGGGTTGACATTTTCCTGCACGTTCACAATGCAAGTTGGTTGTATTTATAGACGCATGCTACTCCCGCTTGTCCCTTCTACTTCTGGCACCTCTTCATCTACACAACCTATGTCTTCTCTACTTCCATGTTTCAGTGCCTGTGTGACCCAATGAGTTCACAGGGTCATTTGTAGGAGCGTGACGGAGGGGTTGTTTGTGGGAGGGTGGGCAACTCACCAGTGGCTACTCTTCAGAAGAAAATCTCTCTCTCTCTCTCTCTCTCTCTCTCTCTCTCTCTCTCTCTCTCTCTCTCTCTCTCTCTCCCCCTTCATCTTTCTCCCTCCCTCCCTCCCCCCCCCCAACTTGTATTATAAACCTTCAGGCCTCATGAGCTCCTTTCCGTGATGGGAAGTTGCTACCTGGCCGATGCAAAGGAGTATGGTTCAACTAAGGAGAAACAGGCAAAAAGAACAACAACAACAACAATGTAACACTTTGTCTGCCACGTTTGAGGTCCGGGAATTGATTGCTGTTGTGGCTTAAATATGAACTGTCTCCTGTTGGCTCAGATGCTTCAATACTTGATCCCAGGCTAGTGGCACTGTGTTGGGAGGTTGTGGAACTTTGGGGTTATAGTGCCTCACTGGTTAATGTCAGCTACACAGGGTGGACCTCCAAACACACAGCCTCAGCCAGTTTTCATTCCGCACTCTGCTTTAGAGTCCACACACAACTCCATCAATCACTGCTCCCCACTAGGACATCTACCAAGGCTTCCCCACACTTCCAAACTCTGATCAAGATTAATCCTTCCTAGTGATGGAGAGATGGCCCAGTATGGACTGGCCTTCTAGATGACCAGAGTTCAATTCCCAGTGCCAACATGGAGGTCCACAACTATCTGTATCTCCAGCACCAGGCATGTTTGTGGTACACAGACACATGTGCAGGCAAAACACCCATACACATTAAAAAAAAAAAAAAAAGCTTAAAAAGACTCAATTCAGGGGCGGGGGAGGGTATGGGGGACTTTTGGGATAGCATTTGAAATGTAAATGAAGAAAATACTTAATTAAAAAAAAAGACTCAATCCTCTTTTAAGTTTCTGTCAGGTACTTTGGTCACATGGACATGAAAGTAACTAACACGATCTTGGTCATGACACATACACATGGAACACTGGTACATGCTACGCTGAAATCATTCTGAGCGAATGAAGCCAGATACACACAAAAGACATTGATACGTGGTTCCATTTATATGGAATATCCAGAATAGGGCAGAGCACAGAGACAAACAACCTCAGTGGCTATCAGGAGGTGCTCTGTAGGCCATTTGAACCGTCCCTCCAAATAACCTGATCTTTTCCTCCCCATACTGAGGCTTGAACTTGAGGTTTCAGACCTGCTATGCAAGCATTTTACCACTGAGCTATATCCTCAGCTTTCTTTATGTGTTGCTGTTGTTTTTGTTACTTAGAGTCTGAGTCTCACTAAATTGCTCAGGCTGGCCTTGAACTTGTTCTGTAGTCCAGGTAGGACTTGAACTCAGATCTTTTTACTAGTAGGTAGGATGAAAAGATAGCCCTCGGAGCTGGAGAGATGGCTCAGCGGATAAGAGCACTGACAGCTCTTCCAAAGGTCCTGAGTTCAAATCCCAGTAACCACATGGTGGTTCACAACTATCTGTAATGAGATCTGATGTCCTCTTCTGGTGCATCTGAAGACAGCTACAGTGTACTTACATATAATAAATAAGTCTTTAAAGACAAAAAAGATAGCCCTCACAAGAGTGTAATATGTGCTGCTGCTCTCTCTCTCTCTCTCTCTCTCTCTCTCTCACACACACACACACACACACACCCTTAGTTGTTATAAACCGATGCCCTGATAGGTTATCTGCCTACATCACTCACCTTGGACCACATAGCTAGCAGGTGGAAGAACTGAAAATGGAGTTTGTGTTTGAAAACAATAGAAATGCTTCGAAATGTTCACGCGTGGATGATGATGAGAGCAATGGAGTCACTGAAGAGAGAAAGAGACACTGAGAGAGTTCAGGTGCTGGGGGAAGCTGAAGAGATTTCATAAGGGAAAAAAAGGTTAAACTTGGGAGCTTACGCAGTGGCTCAGTGGGTAAGAGCTGTTCTTGCAGAGAACTTGGGTTTCATTCCCAGACTTTGGAGGGCCTCTCTCTGAAGGCATCAGGCTCATTCATATATGCAGACCATATCTGGGGCTCATTTATATATGCAGACAATATATATGCATAAAGTATATATAATCATATATATCAGATATATTAGATATATCATACATATAAAGTAATCATATCTATCCATCTTTATCTATTCATCTATCTATCTATCTATCTACCTATCTATGAAATGTTGAACTTGAGGTTAAAGTATTATATCCAGTGGGAAATTCTGCAGGGCAGTTAGATAAGTATGCCCGGTAATCTTGAGAGAGGATCAAATCACACAAGAAATTCATTAAGGTAGAGGTGAACCCTAATGGATGATTTAACCTTCCCAAATGACACTGCTACTTGAATAACAGTAGCAGTTCTGCTCAAAGGCAGAAGCAAGAAAAATACAAGAGTCATTCGAGGTGACTGAAGACAGAGAAGAAAGGACCAAAAGGGTTGGGGGAACATGAGGTCAGTCTAATGTCAGGCGTGGGGGCAGAGGTGGGGGCAAGGAGAGGTGAAAGTAGGAATCAAGCATCCATTTCAAGAAAGGAAATGCCATCCGCGGTGTCAAATGATGCTGCGAGGTTCGAGGTTCGGGAGAAAGCAGTACACTGCCCGAGATAACTGGAGAGCCAACTGAAGGAAAGCAAAATGTTCAAGGGAGATTTGTTTGGAAAAGCTGAGCAAGAAATAAGATGGGGACTTGGGGGCAGAACAGGAGTAAAAAAATGCTTTTCAGAAAGAAGCCTGAGTTTGAGTTAAGGCTCAGGGAAGGTCCTGGCGAGCCAGAGGAAACATACAAACGTCTGCAGTGGAAAGGCACCTCCGAACAGAGCAAACCAGAATATAAACACATTTAAACAGATACAGTGGCTACTAGCCAATGGGAGGGTGGGGCTCCTTGGGCTATTGTGCAGCTCAGATGGACTTCCTCCAGGAGGTCAGAGCTGGGCCGGGATGTAAGAAGGGAAGGAAGGATGCGATTGAAAGATTATTTCAGTACAACTAGGACAGAGGCCCGTAAAGGAAAGCTGGCAGCGACGTCACACATGCAAATGTGCCTGGCCTTCGGAAGCTGGCCTGGGGACAGTGAGGAGGGCCCCTACTTGTGAATGGCTAGGAGCTTAGGGACCTGCCTTCACACTACAACAGGGACTTACCCCCAGTCAAGGATGCATGTTAATAAATGGGCTAGGCTCTGCCCTGATTCCCAAAGTTATTCATTGTGCGGTCGGTTTCTCCTAGTTTGGTTGGCAGGCCTAAGTCTCCATTCTGAGAAAATGGTCTCTCTGGCTCTGTCCTTTGTTATTACTGTATCCTCGGCAAACACACACACCCCTTGTTGGTCCCAAAGCAGGATTTGCAGGGCCACTGAAAGCCAAGCCAGTCACCTCGATTCCAATTGCCCTAAGGCCAATTTACAAGGACAAAAGTGTTTTGTTGTTTTTAATCTGCTAGGTCATAAGGAGGCTTCTCAGGTGACAGAGAACATCCCAGCAGCTGAACAGCGCCATCTGGTGCCTGGGAGGTGTCACTTTGAAGCTTTGCTCTTATTTGAACTAATCTAAAAACACATCATTAAGGCTCACTACCAATTGAAACACAGTTCTAAGGGATCCGATGCCCTTTTCTGGCCTCTGTGGACATCAGGCATGCGTGTGGTGCACAGACATACTGCAGAAAGAAAAAAATTCATACACATAAAATTAAAAACAAACAACAAACAAACAAGGAATTTAGCTAAAGCCTGGGGTGTAGTGGCACAGACTTTAACACCAGCACTTGGAAGGTAGAGAAAGGCAGATCTCTGTGAGTTTGAGGCCAGCCTGGTCTAAATAGAGAGTTCCTAGCCAGCTAGGGCTACATAGTGAGAATCTCTCCCCCTCCCCCTCTCCCTCCCCCTCCCCCTCCCCCTCCCGCTCTCCCCCTCTCTCACTCCTCTTCCCCCTACCCCCTCCCTTCCTCCTTCCCTCGCTCCCTCTCTCTGCCAGGGACTGGTGAGATGGCTCATCAGGTAAAGACCCTGCCATCAAGTCTGATGTCATGAGTTCCATCCATTCACGAGTTGTTCTCTGTCCTTCCTGTGCTTCTATGGAATGTGCAACCCCCTTCCACCTCCCCCACTTCTAAAGCCCAAATACATAAATAATAAATAATAAAAAGCAGAGAAGATGGAGCTACTAGTGTTATATGTATTTTACCATAACAAAGACTGGGAAAAGATGAGCTTTTCCTTGTGATGTCCTTCCCTTTTGGAGGACCCACCCCCAGGTGACTGGCGTTTGCTGCTTCTGATCATCCCCATTGCTATGTGTGCAGATTCTGTCATCTGTAGCTGAAAAGCAGAGAGAGAAAGTATGTTTTGATCATATGCATGCTTCCCATACTCCTTCACAGATAATGGTCCCTTAAGCATGAAACCATTTGGATGGCATGCTGGAATGTGGCATCTCTACTTTCTCAGTTCTTTAAAGCATATTTATATTACATTTTACCCCCCTCCCAACCTCTGTATGCACGCACATGCCCTCTATACTTCCATCAGAGGAAATCTGGCAGGGGTTGTTCTCTCTTTCCGAGATGTGAGTCCCAGGGATGGAACGCAGGTTGTCAGGTGTGGCAACAAGTGCCTTTATCTGCTGAGCGGTGGCAGGGGCCCTACAGTTCTGTTACTGTTTACATTTCGGCCCCAAATTGGCTGTGAAGAAACCAAAACGTATCACCTTCAGTTTAAAGTTTGCTGTTGAGCTGAAGGCAATGGAGAAACAGCAAGCAGCAGAAAGGCTCCATCTGCTCCCCTTTCTCCTGAGACAGGACACAAAGGGATACAAATTCTCCCGTCCAGGTGACAGCTCTACATTGGAAACAGAAGGGTGTGAAAATACATTGTATTCATTCATTTTCTTCCCACCATTTCAGACCTTGGAAGCCTAGACTTGTTCTCCTCTGTGATTCCATGTCTCTGCTGTTTCTTTTTGGCAGGTGCTGGGGATTGAACCCAGGTGTCGTGAACAGTAGCATTCTACTCAATGGTGTTCTACCACTGAGATATATTCCCAGCCCTGTAATGTATTCCTCATTCTACTTTGTGTGTCTTTTACCTACATGTATATCTGTGCACTGTGTGTGTAACTGGTGCCCATGAAAGCCAAAAGAGGGCATCGGGCACCCTAAGACCGGAGTTAAGACAGTTATGAGCCACTTTGTGGATGCTAGAATTCAAACATGGGTCATCTGGAAGAGCAGCCAGTGCTTTTAACTGCGGAGCCATCTCTTGATCCCTAGTGCTTGTTTGTTTGTTTGTTTGTTTAGAAAAGATCTGTCTATGTAGCTGGTCTCTCACTCAGAACCCTTCAGCCTTTGTCCCTTGGGTACCACACACCATCCTCCTATGTCTACAGGCTGGCATTACAAGTATATTGCCACCACCCCACTCTAATTTCTTGATCTTGCTGGAAGTTGCTGTATAAGCCAGAGCTCTGAGGCTCTGCCTGAAGGTGTTTCAGGAGGCTTCTGTGTGATGCTCACTAAGTTTGGTGTTAATAATCCTGCTTTGTGCTTCTGATAGTCTGTATAGTCTTAGCTAAGAACTACAAGGGGTTACAATAGAAGGCTTCCACCTTTGACAACTGCTTCGACCATCCCACTCAAACTGTTTCTCATATCACCCGGTACCTCCACCTTGGTAGGCAGCAGACTAGGCTGGCCTCAAACTCAGAGAGATCCTCCTGCCTCTGCCTCTCAAGTGCTGGGATTAAAGGTGTGCTCATCACCATACCCAGCTCCAGGTTCTTTTTTTTTGTGCCATCTTCTTTACAAATTCTCTCTCTAGATGATTTTCTTGTTTTGAGGCTGAAGATGCCCATTCTGCTGAGCCCCAGGTTTCTTGTCTAGACCTGCTCTTGGAGCTGCAGAATCTCCGACCCATGTGAAACATTCCAGAGTTCTCTGTTCAGGGTGAGACTCTGGACTTCACCAATGTCTGTATCATTCGTATCATCAAATGGTACCTTTGACTCCGTTGTGTAACTTAAAAACGAGGAGGCAAGCTTGGTCTTCTGCTTTCGTTTTCTGCCCTTCTACAGTGACTCATTTAACACTGAGTTCTGCTAGTCTGTGTCTGGAGTAGATTCCATATTGAGCCTCCATTTTCCATCCCCACCGTCCCTCTATAGTTTAAGCTATGGTCAGGTCATCTCATCCAGATCGTGCACTCAGTAGCCTCCAGTGTGCTTTCTCCAATGTCCCTCCAGTTTACTTCCAACCCAGTCTCCAGAACAATCCTCCCAATCTGTAACTCTCACAGTAACCGCCTTCTGCCGTGCTTCAGATGACAGCCATCATTGAAAAGCCTCACGTGATCCGGCCTGAACTGACCTCCTGATCTCTTGCTCTCTGTGTCACATGGCACAAGCTTCCTTGCCTTTCTGTCTTACCACACACCATCCCTTTGCCTGCAGGCTTTCCTGGATCCTCTGTGGCTATGTGTGAGTCAGCTCTGGAAGGCTCTACGACAGCACACTCAGTAGGAGCCGCAGGTCCTTCCTGTCTGCTCACCTTGTGTTTCCCCATCTGCTTCTGTTGTCCTAGAAGACCATGCAGTCATCATGCCTTTGTTTGTTTGCTCGCTCATCTCCACGACACTCCAGTCACCTCTGAACCCAGAATCTGAGCTCCTAGAAGAAAGGCATCTCCTGGCTCCATTCCACAGGCACTGCTCTTCATAGCCACACTCCAACTGAGTACAGTGCCCAGCACACAGCTAATACTCCATAAATATTTACTGCGTGAATAAAAGATCGAAAGAGGGTAAGTAAAAGAAACACCCCCCCCCCCGGCTGTGTGCCTTGCCTTGGGTCTATGCTTCCAAGAAACTTAAACTCTCTTAGAGGGCCATTAGATCCAAGAACATAAACATCACAGATAAATATTGATGCGTTTCTCCAGCCACATGAATATTCAATAATGTGCTGCTTCTGATGTTGTGCTGTAAACAAGCTGTGTACACAGATACTGCCTTAATGTCCTCATAGGTATATATCTGTAACCCCTCCCCTCACTGCCCTTCAGTAGTCAACCTTGCCCCCCCCCTCCATGTCCACGCAGCCTAAATGCTTCTCCTCGAATGACTTCTGTGCCTCACTGAAGCCGAAGCCTTCAGGAAGTAGCCCGCTTGCCTTGCTCTACCAACTCTCTTTCAAGCCCCTAAGAGGATCGCAGTGCAGAGGCACCCAGATCTCCATCAGAAGCTGGTCCACCTGGAGCTGCATCCCACGCCCTTCTGGTCTCTATTTGTGAACTCTGACTCTTTTTCAGGGACTCCCGAGTCTCTTCTGGACATGGTGGTCCTTCCCTCACAGCATGCACTATGCTCAGCTCCTCCCTCTTGGGCCAGGGCTGGGGGAGGGGAGATGTGGGAGGGGGAAGGGGGGAAGAGGGGAGGACGGCTCAGAATGCCCCGCCCTTTCCCATTCCTTGCAGCCATCCTCTCTCCTTCCCAGTCAAACTTCCCAGAGACATTTATGGCTCTGTCTATGCCCTCATATCTCTATCTCCTTACCAACATTTTAGCACTATTGAATCAACTTCTTCCCTACCCCACAGACATTTTAATGGAGTAATCACGAATTGCCTAAAAGCCACTATAATAAGGAAGGAAGGATGGATGACTTTTATCCCAGGCACGGGGTGCAGGGGGTGTCACAGAGAGTGGCTTACCACGAAAGCAAGCTGTAAAGTGGCATTACAGAGGCTGGGCATACGTACTTACTTCCCATGGGAGGAAATACGGGAACAAGTTTGAGGTGGTGAAGCCATGTTTATGGCCAGCCCTTGTTCGACCTGAGCAAACCAGAATGCAGTTGCTGGAACTGGGGCCATGCAATCAACCTTGACATTGAGCAGCTTTCTGGAAATAGGATACTCATAGCAGTAATCACTCATTGACAGAAGCTGGCCTGAAAATTCCCCGTGAGTTAACCCCGTAGAAGCAACTCTGGGACTGGGACGTTTCCCATTGGTAGACCAGGCTGGGTGCAAGCGTCTGCACTGATGATGATGATGCTATTAAAGTATGACATTAAAATTTTTTTGAAGGAGTTCTAGAAAAAAAAAGATTAAATTTCTGTGATGGTTGTCAACTTGATTGCATCTAGCATGAACTACAATCCAGAAATGGAGGACATACCTGTGAGAGTTTTTTTCCCCCCTTGGCTTTAGGTGGGTGAATCCACTTTTAGTCCTCACTTTCCAGGTAGGAAGACAAAGATCTTTGATCCAGATCTCGAATCAGGAAGATGTACCTTCAACCTGGGCCCCACCTTCAGCCTGAAACCTACACGGACACAGAAGAAGGGAGCTTCTGCCCTTTGCTTGCGTGCTCTCGCCTTGCTAGCAGGTCCATTCCTTCACTGGCATTAAACTCTACTTGTTTGGAATTCCAGTGTGTGCTGAAGACCAGTTGAGACATCCAGAGCTTTGGGCTGAGGAACTTCTGGATTCCTGGGCTTTTCATTCCTATCCATCCACTGTTTGATTATTTGGACCACAGCCTCTAAGTGTTTCTAATAGATCCCCTTTCTATATGTCTAGCAAAGGAGATTCATTCTATAAGTTCTGCTACTCTAGAAATCCCTGATTGATAAATCTTTAAGCAAATTTTCTTCTAATAGTGTTGCTTTTTTTTTTTTTCCAACAGTCTTCAAATGAGTAAGAGTCACAGAAATAGTCAGCTAAAAGAAGGTAAGGACTGTGTTACACCTATGGATCTTAGTGCGCTCTTGTCTTGATGGTCAAGGTGCGCAATTTTCAGGCAGGTAACGGACACATAGAATGTTCTCCCTGCATCTCTTCAGACTCAGTTGCCATGATTTCGGACAGTCCTGCTGACAACACAGCACATGGGGGTGGCATGTTCTGATCATCCAGAGTTCAGACACAACATGAACCCTATGTAAACAGCCAACAATTTAAAAGATGTAATGTTGATGAATCCTGTGCTGCACCCTCCCCCACTGCCCCTGAGGAGTCAACCCTGGTGGAGCTGACCCGGCCTCATTGCTCTTTCAGTCTCATTGCTCTCCCTGCGTGCTCGCATACACAAGTGGAAATTTATTGCCAGTGTCAACGTCAACCTCATGGTGGCTTTTCCCAGGGCACGCAAAGGGAATTTTCAACTCTCATTTTCTTGGATCTTTTGGCATTTTTCCCTTACAGCAGTCTGTTGGCTCCAGCATCACTGTGTGCCCTGGTCTCCCTCAGTTCTTCTCAGACCTTTTTTCCTCATTATGGCAGCTTTGCTGGAGTCCTCAAGTCACTGTCTGAAGATTTCCTTCTCTTGTCACTCAAAGGTCTCTTCCAGGGGTGTCATCCCATGGTGCCAAACCCCAGCTCCATGGTAACCATCCCCCAAAGTCAACCAGCAGGCATGATTAACTGGACCACACATTCAGTTCCTTACTTGATGTCCCACATGAGCATCAGACTCAACACATACAGCACTCAGCCCTGGGTCAGAGGCCAGGCTGTACACACAGTTGTTCTTGATACAATCTATACCTCTTCCCTCTTTTACTCCACTACTAAAGACTGTTCATTTTCTTTTTTTAATCCTACACCTTTACCAACTCCATCCCTCCGTCTTCCTCTCTACCACCCATCACATTAGCCGAGGCAGCTTGATGGAGTCCCCACACTTGCTCTTGTGCTTTCTAATGCTCTCAACACTGTAGCTCAACAAACAGGGGAACAACAAACTCAAAGTCTATTGGGAGAAAGATGAGAATCTTAGCATGGCACCCAGGGCCCTGAGTGACCCGTATCCACCAGCTATCTCTTGTTCTCAGCTCCTGCCCTCCTTCAAACATTGTCTGGTTTCTCTAATCAGTTTCCTCCGCAGAGCACCTGAGAGTTTTCACTGTGTGACAGCGCTTTTCCTTCTGGTCCTCTCTCTATTTAACCCTCCTCCTTCAGATTTATTTATTTTTATTTTATGTGTGAGTGCTCTGCCTTATCTATGTATGTGAACCATGTATGTTCCTGGTGCCTACTGGAGTCAGAAGAGGTCTCCAGTGCCCTGGGCGTTACAGAGGACCTGGGAACTTGTCTTTTCAGGAGCTCTGAATGACAACTTTGGAGTTCCTGCTGTGTGGGTTTTGCTTCTTGGCAAAAATCTTTACAATGAATAATAGAAAAGCCCCGTTAGGTCTCCAGTCTGTCTCCCCCAAACCAGAACAGGATCATTTCCTACATTAGGCCCAGCTAATGTTTTATCTGATTTAATTTTTAATATTTTGGATGGTGACTCTCACGAGTTTGCGGAGGAGGCCATTTCATAATTCAATATTTCTCTCCCAGATAGGGAGTGTTTCCAGTAATCAATCCAAATGTTTAAATTTATTTTGTTCTCTTGGAGATGAAGTGCTTCCTCTCTGTGAAAGGTAAACATTTCCAAATATGGAATTAGTAAACAACAGCACCCCAAGGGGCAGCCTATTTCCTTAGTCTGCAAAAAGAAATGAATATTCCCAACCAATGGTTTTCCTTGCTTTTCTGCAAGCCTATAATTTCCTTCTAGTCTCTTATTATCTTCATAAACTTATTTCTTACTTTTAAAAAAAAGATGGTTATGAACCAGAAAGATGGTTTAGCAGGTAATGGTATTTGCCTCTCAGCCTCCCCACTAATAATGATGATGATGATGACAATGACGACGACGACGACGATGATAATAATAATAGAGAAAATGAAAAAGGGAAAGTTATACAACAAGTCTGGACAGGCAAATGTGAAAGAATCAAAGAAACCTGAACTTCTGGATGGTAAGAGGGAGGGGTAGATGCAGAGAGGTTGTGCTCATTCAAGAGTCCCATGAGGTTGCTGAGGGAACAGAGCACTCATTGCCAGTGCCCACAGTTGACCTGTGGCAATGGACTGTAGGAAACCCAGATGGATGCCTGTGCAAAGGAGACAAGATGGTGTCAAGGGCAGAGGATCTATGATCCCTGTGTGGCTGAAGTGACAGAAATCAGTGGCAGATTAGAGGACCCATACAAGGCAAGCATGCCATCTGGTGGCTGACAACTGTCTGTAATTCCAGCTCCAGGAGATCTGACACCCTCTTCTGGCCTCCAAGGGCAATGGCACACATATAGCATACACTCACAGATACACATGCATACACATAAATAAAAATAAAACAAATCTTTTAAAAATGTGGAAATGGAACAAAACCACCAGAGCTTTCAGCTAGGATTGCTGGGTAAGAGGAAAGACCTGCATTAGGTCTTCTTAACGTAGTGGTGTCAGGACCTATATTAGGTCTTGAGAAAGAAATGACTTCAAGTCTGTTTTGTTATGCTGAGTCTGGGGTGGTGACTTAGAAACACCCAGTTTCCCCTTGGTTAAGATGGCTTTGAGGCAATGACTCACAAAGCCTGAATGCTAAGCCAGCCTGATTTTCTGAGTTCTAGCTCAAAAGGTGAAACCTTTTCTTTCTGCCTTTTTAGCCCTTCTTTAGATGCTGGCCCAAATCCTTGGCATGCATGCCCTGAGGTATGAGCCTGGGCTTCCTCACTTCCCCTCCTGCCCTATGCAACTGCTTGCCCACCTTCATTGCCAGTCTGCCGGCTCTCTTGGACCCTTAACTGATGGGCATGGGTCTTGTTTCTTTCTTCTTCGTATTCACTTCCCTCCTCTTAGCAGCTTGCCCATACTGTTCTTAGTTTTCTCTCAAATATGTGTAAATGACCCTCAAGTTTCAGAACAAAAGGAGGCATTGTCTTTGTAGGTCTGAAGTTTGAGGACATAGCAGGGCTGCAACTCCACTTGTGAGTCGTACATACACACACAGATACATATACACATATACACTCATACATACACATATATACACACATACACACATACATATATACACACACACATACATATATATACACACATACATACATACACATATACATACATATATATACACATACATACACACATACATATATACAGACATACATACAATTACATGATATAGACATAGTAACTTGATAATGCTAACATTACATACATAAATGAAAGACAAAGATATTTTGGAATCTCTCAGGCAGAAAGAATAGCTACATGGAAAAGAGCCACGGGGCTCTTCAACAAGTAAAGGTCAGATCAGAGGATCTGAGGAAACAGGAACATGTCTGGCCCAATGAGTGAGGTTTCCAGAGCGTGTGGGCCTGAAGGTGCCACAAACAGCTGGGTGCCATCCCTCTTGCTTTTTAGTCTTTATAAAAACCCAGCTCCCAGGGGTTGCTGTAAGTTCTGCTTACTTTCTGTGCTAGTACATTCCAGGTGTGACATCAAAGCTCCTCAGACTGAGTAATTTAGTACTTGCAGGAGTCTATGCCCATAGTTTGGGAAGCTGTGAGTCTAAGGCCAGTGTGCCAGCAGAACTGATATCTGATCCAGTCCCATTCTTTACATGTGGGACAGCGACTGGGCAAGACATGTGAAGACATGTGAAGTCCCTTTGGGACTTCATTCACAAGGCACCAAACCTCATCCGGTAAGATGGACTTTTTTTTTTTTTTTTAAAGATCGATCTATCTATCTATCTATCTATCTATCTATCTATCTATCTATCTATCTATGGTACACTGTAGCTGTCTTCAGACACACCAGAAGGGGGCATAAAATCCCATTACAGATGGTTGTGAGCCACCTGTGGTTGCTGGGAATTGAACTCAGGACCTCTGGAAGAAGAGTCAGTGCTCTTAACTGCTGAGCCATCTCTCCAGCCCCAAGATGGACTTCTTATGATTTAATTCCTTTCTAAAGGCCCTTTTGACATTATCATACTGTGGATTAAATATCGACACACAGTTCAAAACCTCATCTGAAGTGTCTGGGACCAAAAACGTTTGAATATTTTGTTTCTCCGCCTCCCTTCCTTTTCTTCCTCCCCTTCTCCTCCCCCCTTCTCCCTTTGTGTCCTTCTCCGCCTCTGCCTTCCCCCTCTTCTCTTTCTTTAGATTTTGAGATATTTGCTTACAAGCTGACGATCTCTGCACACCTCCCACACCCAGGATAAGACCAAGAAATACATGGTTTTGAGATGAAATTTCAGGCTTCAGAGCATTTTTCATTTTATATTTTTAGATTGGGGATGCTAAACCTGCATGAATGGGGGGGCCTTACAGATATTCAGGCCACAGCATTACCTGTGCTGGAAAATAGTTGCATCACATTGCCTGTGTTCAGTGCTCAACAATGCCAAATTTCGGTAAAGGTCCTGGTGTTTATTTAGTGCAACCTCCCACATTGTTGGAAAGTGTCCCAGTGAGCTTTTTTTGTCCCTGTGATAAAACATTAGCCAAAAGCAAGTAGAGGAGAAAGGTTAATTTTAGTTAACAGGTTAGTCCATCAGGCAGGAACCTCAAAGCAGCAGCGGAAGCAGGGGACCGCTGACCTCTGAAGAAGGCTGCTGGCAGGAACCCTGAGGAATTGCTCTCCATGGCTTTCTCAGCTTGCTTTCTTCCACAGTCCAGGACAGCCTGTTCTGGTGTGGCACTGCCCAAGGGGGGGGGGGGCTTCTCACTTAGATTATGGAGGAGGAGGAGGAGGAGGAGGAGGAGGAGGAGGAGGAGGAGGCGGCTGCAGCAGCGGCGGCACATTCCTTTAATTCTAGCACTCAAGAGGCAGAGGCAGGCAGATATCTGTGAGTTTGAAGCCAGCCTGCACTATGAAGCGAGTCTAGGACAGCCAGGGCTACACAGAGAAAACCTGGCTCAACTCTCCCCAGGCCCCCCAAAAGAAGCCCTAAGACATGCCTGCAGGCTAACCTGATATAAGCATTTTCTCAGTTGAGGTTCCTGCTTCGCAGCTGATTCGTTTGGATCAAGCGAATGAAACTAAATGGCACACAGAGAGAGCTGAGGCTTGCAGGCAGAGTGCCTCTTGGTAAATAATAGGCAACAAACAGTGAGCTACACCAACCTAACTGAACAGCAATGGTGAAGGAAAATGGCATGTGAATGCATTATGTTCTGCGTTTAGTAGTTTTGCATTCCGCGATACCAATAACTACCGCCCTTATTGGTACCACTAGTCCCTAACTTAACCAGTAGGGGGAGCCCGCTGGGGATAGGCCTGAATGAAGCTTATAGAGAGGACGGTGGGCAACATGGCAGACACCCACCCGTTCTTAGTATGCCTGGGCGACACGAGCCAGGAATAGGAATAAGAATCGGTCTAGCTCTGCTGTGTCTGTTTAGCTGCATTCCATTGTTGTTCAGACAAGGTCTCATACACCCCAAGCTTAGGCCTCAGATTTGCTGTGCAGCTGAGGATTTACCATGAATTTCTGATCTTCTTGTCTCCATCTCCTCAGTGCTAGGATTGCTGGTGTGCACCACACCACACCTGGGGCTGGGGATGGACCCGGGGAATCCGTGTGTGCTAGGCACTCAATCTACTAACTGAACAACATGTCCTGCCCGTTTTTACTACTTTATGGCTTAAGGTAGTCTGTTACGTAGCCCAGGCTAACGTAGAATTTCTACTCCTCCTGCCTCTACCTCCTGAGTGCAGGAATTTCAGGGATTAAAAGTATCATCCATCAACACTCTCGCTGTATTTACTTTCAGCTATTAAAGCGGGAATTATAAAAACAAGGTGTACAGTCTGCTGCAGAGGTCAAGAAAGTTAGTTTACTTTTGTTCACAGTTCTTGGGCAGGCAGGTGCTCAGCAACAATTGCCATCGCTATTCTATAAGCAGGAGGAGATGCTGTCCCTTGAAAAGGGCCACTGAGGCTGCCCTCCCAATCAGGACACAAACATGCAGTCAGTCAAAGAGCCCGCACACACATGGCTCCTCCCCCATCCTCTTGTTTGCTGGACACACACTTAACCGCCACTGAGAACACGAGGTTCGCACTGAGAGCCCTCATGCACCTGCCGGCTTTGTGGTCAGTGCGCTCACAGGAAGCGCTTTCTTCCCACAGACCCGAGGACCACCGAAGCGCTTGATTCCTGATTTGCTTCATCAAGACACCAGGTAAGGAAGCTGTTGCTTCCAGGCTGCCTCTGAGGAAGAGAACCTGGATAAAGTCGACTTCACATCTGTCTGCATGAAGGACGAGAGGGTGACTATTCCCATTTTTAGGCTCTCGGGAATGCCCTAAAGTTCAGTGCAATGACTCAGCAAGCATGGGGCAGGGCTTCAAAATTAACCCCCAGTGTCTGACTTTTCTATTCTCTAAACAGATGCAGAAGTCCTCACAAAGGAATGGGAACAAGAAATGAAACATTTCCTAAAAAAAAATACCTACCCCAAACTTCCATTTTGTCTTGTACTACAGTTTTAAACAAGAGGAACATATTGCAGGCAGATATATTGGCAGGATTAAATTCTAAGAGAAATCATTGCTAACCACACAAATAAGTACTTCCCGGGTTCAAGCACAGCGCCCTCTAATGGGAGCACTTTTGCTTGGGGGCATGCTCATTGGGAGAGCACCCTCACTAGGGAGCACCTTTCTGGGGCTGGTTCCGGATACTAACAATACAACCCTGGACAACTAAAATACTTACTGTGTAGACTAAGTATTTCCCATGGAGTTTACACACACACACACACACACACACACACACACACACACACACACACACACAGAGAGAGAGAGAGAGAGAGAGAGAGGAGGGAGGAGAGGGAGAAAGAATGTAGATAAGGAACATTAGAATAATGCTAAGTGCGGAAAAGAAAAAAGGCACGGGTGCCAAGACAACTATAAAACATGGGGCGAGGGTTGTGATTCAGAAAGAATGGTTTTAAGGCAGCTCTATGAGAAGGTGTAGAGACCTGAACACGGCAAGAAAGCGAGGCATGCAGATATTCCGGAAAGAGCATGTCAGACAGTAAAATGGTACCTGAAAACATTCTAAGGAATGGACACATCTGCACAGAGGCTGAAACCAAGTGGACATGAGTTGAGGTCAGAGGTGTGATAAAGGCCTGACGGTGATGGTTTTCTGGTTGGGAGACTGACTGTGGGAGGCTCAGTGCTGGCTAACTCTTTGTATTTGCATGTGCACTCATGCATTACACACACACACACACACACACACACACACACAAGAAGGAAGGAGGAAAGAGAAGGAGGAGGAGGAGGGAGGGAAACACAGAGAGAGATCTACCTGCTGATGCCTTCATGTGTCTCAGATATATTAGACAAACCTTTCTCCTGAACAGGAATTCACTAGGACTACAAGCCAGACAAGGACCAGCAATAGCTCATTAAACTAACCCATATTCAACCATTGGTCACTGGAGGTGGCTCGCCCACACTCCATCCTTCCACAGGGAAATGGGCAGAACCACACATCGTTTGTTTTTGTTCATGGCTCTGCCCCCACAGAAGTGGTACTGGGGTACTCTTGGAAGAGACTCATGGGTCACTTGGGACAGGATGAACCACACGTGAGAACGGCCATGTCATTCAAAAACTTGACCAAATAACCGTCCTAAATGTTCATCTACTTTGGAGTTCCCAAACTAGTGGCTGGTAAACAGCAAAGCCACATTAAGTGAGTTGGAGAACCTTCTGGAAGTCCATAAAACACACATAATATATACCATAACTAGAAACTCAGGGTTAAGCCGGGCGAGATGGCGCAGGCCTTTAATCCCAGCACTCGGGAGGCAGAGGCAGGCGGATTTCTGAGTTCGAGGCCAGCCTGGTCTACAAAGTGAGTTCCAGGACAGCCAGGACTATACAGAGAAACCCTGTCTCGAAAAAAAAAAAAAAAAAAAAGAAACTCGGGGTTAGAAAGACTGAGGATCAAAACAGTTCTTTCCTCCTCTGCTTCCCTCCCCCTCCTCTGCTTCCTCCCTCCTCTTTTTCTTCCCTCCTCCTCCCTCTTTCTTTCTTCCCCTTGTCCTCCCTTCGGACCTTCTACACTAAGCATGCTTACTTGGGCCCACCTCTGAGAGCATGAAGTCTAGTCTTTCTGATCGCAGAGCTTCTGTGTCTTACGGGGTTCTGTTTGAGTCTGGTCCCTGTCCAGGCTGCAGAACTTCATGAAGACCTGCCCATCTGTATTTGAGTGTGTTCTTATAAAGTTTCTAGTAAGTTCCAGAAGGTTAAACTGGCCCCTTCCAGCCGGTCGGATGCTCTGTCCTTTGGCAAATGTAGCACATGCCATGCCTGAGAGTTCTCCTCACTAGGTAGGCACCCTGCCAGCCAAGCCTCCTGGGAGGGGACAGCTGGGTGGAATTTCCCCTTGGGCCAGATGGAGCACCAACAGCAGACATGTGCAAGATAAACTCAGAGGATCCCACGCACTGTTTTCTTGGCCAGGAGGACCTTAGTTTTGCTTTGTTTGGGGAAGGGGGTTGTTTTGAAACATGGTCTCATGCAGGCCAGGCTGGCCTTGAAGTTCCTGTGTGACCTTGAACTCTGTAGTCTCCTATTTCCACCTCCCAAGGGCTGAGATGGTTGCCGATGGCTTCTCCAGTTCCAGCTTCAATGCATCCCTCCCGGAACAACCTTGGGACCCTGGTGACATGGAGGCTTGCTGAGCACACAAGCCTTTTGCAAACTGTGCTGCATTAGCATTTAGGTAAAAGTAAAATTATTCTCGATGCTCAGAAGGACCAGAATGATTGAACGTCTTCTGGGGGGAACTCCAGAATGCCTTGTCCAAATGACCTTGGCGAACCTTGCAGCGTTTACACTTACGCTGCCTGCTCGGTTGAAATGAACTCATATTTTGCTATATCAGCCAGTATTCTTATGGATCCATGCCCAGGAATGAACTCATAAAGTTGGATAATTTTTTAGGCTATTGACTTATGATCCAACATGAGTTTATCCTTTAGTAAATATCATTTATTGGTTGGCTTAGAGAAGAAAATTTTTTTTTGAAATGAAGTATCAAATCTCGAGGTTAAACGAATTATATGTGGTCAGGTGTCTTAGTCAGGGTTTCTGACTTTGCTGTGAAAAGCAAGCAAGCTCTTATAAAGGACACCATTTAATTGGAGCTGGCTTACAGGGTCAGAGGTTCAGTCCATTATCATGGCAGGAACATGGCAGCATCCAGGCAGGCATGGTGCAGGAAGCTGAAACTTCTACATCTTCATTTGGAGGCTGCAAGCAGAGTACTGACTTCCAGGCAGCTAGGGCAATGGTCTTAAAACCTACACTCATAAGGCCACACCCACTCCAACAAGGCCACACCTTCTAATAGTGGCACTCCCTGGGCTGAGCATATATACAAGCCACTGCAACAGGTGAACAAAAGAATGAGAAAAACAAGAAAGAAAGTGAACAGGTGAGGCAAGAGGTTTTAACATATTAATAAAAGAAAGCAAAATTTGGAAAAAATTTCCATGCTTTGATAATGAAGGGGAAATGGGAGAGTGCATATTGGCAATTTGTTTGCATGTCCATGAACTCATTCTGGAAATAAGTGTATTTAAGGAACAGAAAACAGTGGTTCCCTGTGGAGTGTAGAAGCTGGGAAACTGGAGACAGATTTGCTGCAGGTGTTATCATGTACATTTTAAAACATGCTGGCTTCAACCTAAGAGAATGCACTGCCTATTTTAAAATCCAAATTTAAAAAGGTTACCTGTATCTCAGAGCCAGGTTCAAATCAGGCCCTCAAGACACCTTTGCACTCATAATTCCCTCCCTCATCCTTCTTTAGTTAGACATACTCACTGTAAGCCCTGTCAGGAACAGCCCTCAGTAGGCAGGGTTCTCCTTGACTTACATGGGAAGAATTACAGGAGTTAAGCAAACTGTTGATCACTGTCAGTTGGCCCTGGACAGTTCTTCCTCTGAGCTCTTTGAATGACCAACTCCATCCGGCTCATCTCAGCGCCAGTACCAACTTCTGTAGACACTGCCCTTGGCCATTTCCTGTGAGCCTCACAGGCCGACAGCTACGTTTATCTTAACTATTCTTTAGAGCACGCATGGTTACTTGAGTGAATCTAAAAGTTTTTTAAAATAAGAATGTAATTACTAGTTACCAATTTAAAATAAAATATAATTACATCATACCTCCATCTTTTCTTTCCTCCCTCCAGCCCCTCTGTGTCCTCCCTTCCTGTCAACTTCTATATGTCCCCACCTTCTCTCAAACTGATTGCTTCTTTCCTTTGATTATTATTGTTACACACACACACACATACACACACACACACACTCACAACCTACCAGGTCCATTTTTGTTGTTCGTGTATATATGATTTCAGGGCTGACCACCTGGATGGGTGGCTTCTTTGTGGGAGAGGTTAACTTTTCCTGTCTCTCTCAGCTGTCATCAGTTGCCTGTAGTTCTTTGTGTGGGAGTGGGGTCCTGTGAGATTTCCCCTGCCTTCCTATCATGTGTATTGATTGATATTCTCATTGTTTCCCTCTCTGGCTAATGCATCTCTTTCTACAGCAGACTTCTTGGTGCTTTGACTCTTTCAGTCTTTCTGACCCTTCTTCCTCTATGTTCCTTGAGCCGTAGGTTCGGAAGCTGAAGTGTTGGAAAAGCACGTGTAGCAAAGATGGGCCATCAAAGCAGAGGCCTGTGGGATTCAGACTTGGGCAAATAGGATAAGGTGCTTCGAGAGTCCATATTCAGCTCATGTCTTACAGCTTGCTCATCAGAGAACAACTGTAAGCTCTTCAGCATTTACTAAAATTATAAGGTATTTTAAATGACTGTGCTGGTTTGAATAAGAATGGGCCCCATAGGCTCATACGATTAACCACTAGAGAGTGGCTCTATTTGACAGGATTGGAAGGATTAGGAACTGTGGTCTTGTTGGAGTAGGTGTGGCCTCTATTGGGGGAGGTGTTTCACGGAGGATGGGTCTTGAGGTTTCAAAAGCCCAAGCCAGGCCCAGTTTCTCTGTCTCTGCCTATGGATCAGGATGTAGAGCTCTCAGCTACTTCTCCAGCACCATCTATGGAGGCAAGTGTGTGGGCATGCTCCCTGCTGCCATGCTCCCTGCCTTGATGATAATGGACTAAACCTCTGAAACTGTAAGCCAGCCCACAATTAAATGCTTTCTTTTATAGGAGTTGCCTTTGTCGTGATGTTTCTTCACAGCAATAGGTCACTGACTAAGACAATGACTAATCTGGAAGGTCTGACGAGCCTGACAGACTAAATTGATAATTCTGATCTTCAGTGATGAGCATCATGGATGTGCAAATAAATACTGTTGAAAGTACACTAAATCAACAAGATTACATTCTCGTGCAGGTTATAGCAGGTCAAACATGATTCTAAGCATTTTCTTTTTTTTTTTTCCTTTCTTTCTTTTTTTTTTATTCTGGAAGTAAAAGGAAATCTTTATTTTCAAATAAATTTACCTACAAGAAATTATTCATTGATCCACTATGAATGAGTCTCTCATCACATACAGCACCAAAAATATATTAAAAAAAACCCACCACAGCCTCACCTCTCACACACACATCCCCTCCCAAAAGCCACACCGCCCACACCAAAAGACAACAAAACAAAACAAACAAAACAAAAAAACAAAAAAACAATCCAAACTCAATACTCACACAAAAGTTATCTTTGAATTAAGATTTACAAATTTATACATTTTTTCCTATGAAGGAACAAAATGAGGAAGAAAAAAGAAGGGGTAAGGAAAACCATGAAGGTCTGGTGAGACCCAGGAAGATAAACCCTGCCTGCCTGCACATAGCAGGTCGGAAAAGCACATCAGTAGTGTTCATGTCTGTCTGTCTGTCTGTCCTAGGTGAGGCTTTCAGCTGAGATGATACTCCCTAGCCATGCAGCACACAGTGGCACATTACATCTTCTGGAACCAGCAATCTGGAAGCACGGGGTAGTCAACGGCAGTGTGTGCAGCTCTCAGGATACAGGGCATAGCAGAGGTGTCTTCCATCATGGGTTTGCCAGGGTTTAAATAGGCCATTTTCCCCTTTTAAACAATGGGGCCAAAGAAAAGTACAGGGGGAAAGGTTCTCTACTGTGGCGACAATCAGCCAGTCACAGCCGGAGGAGGGAGAGTCCTGTGCCTATTGACAGTGCTGGGTCTGTGCACAGGCTCTACTTGGGCTCCTCAGTCACACCTTTGCTGAGGTCTGTCATTTTGGGATATTTTACTTTCTTCTGGTCTAGCTCATCCTGAGCCCGAAGTAAGCAGTTTCAGTAATTTTGCCAGCTTGGGTGTGGACTCTCGATTCTCATAATCCAGAGCAGCCTGGTTAACTTCACTCCATACCTTTTGCCTCTGCATCATGTGGAGGAGGTCTCCAAAAGGCGACTCCTCAGGGCTATCGAAGGCCAGCCAGGCCAGTGTGCGCTCCATCTCTGTGAGGCATTCTCGGCTTTCCTCACCCTGCTCTGCCAGTTGCGTCTGGGCAAACTCCAATGTCTCACGCTGACAGATAAGCTCAATCAAGTGTTGTTGCTGAAGGTGGAAGTAAAGATACCAACCAGTTTGTGTCTAGGAGCTCTGGGTGGAGGCTGTTGATCAAGGCGTTGGCCTCCTGGATCTGACCCTTCAGAATCATCTCCCGAATCTTGATTCGCTCATCAAGTGTTTCTAGGTCCACACTTGGTTCCATCCCAGACTCCATCCGAAAATTCTCTGTTGCTTCCTTAAAGCCCTCTGTGACTAGGTAGTTCATGATGAGTCGGTTCATGTCTGCTCGCTGAACATGCAAGTTATTGAGCTTTCCCATCCATTCATCTTTGGTTATTTCATCCGGCTTTTCTGCATAACTCATTATGATTTATTTCGTGCGAATCCCACCTCCCGTGCAACAGTGTCTGAGTGGCGGCTCCGCGGCCACTCCCGGGGCCGGGGAGGGGCGGCTCTAAGTGTTTTCTACTTGATCCTCACATCATCCTGTGAGATATGTATTGCTTCTCCCCATTACAGATGGTAACTGGGGCACAGAGAACTGGGAGAATCATCCAAGTCTTGCTGTGAATAAGACGTGGAGCTGTATGGAAACATAATTTCAGCCAACACTGAATGCTACACTATGGAGACATGGATTACACAGTTTTTAAAGCGGATTATATTTAGACCCATATATTCAATGCTTTGCCGCGGGGTGGGTGTCCTACTCTGGGGGTGGGAAAGCACAGTCTGAGATGTAGGACAAAGCTGTAGCTGGTTCAGGGGTCCCCAGACCTGTGACGAGACTGGTGTCGTGGGGTCCTCTGACTCTTGAACATCCAGGCACAGCTGGGAGTTGAAGAGCCGAGAATGGAGTGTGGGGGTGGGGCATGGACTGGGGACAGCATCTAGACTGGGCAGGGACAGTGGAAGCAGAGTTCTGGCTTGTCACAGCAGTGATTGTCCTTAGCTTGGTGGAGGTAGCCTGGGATCATACAGAGGCCTTCTATGAGAGAATTAAGCCGAGGCTCTGTAGGCGAATGCCTTCTCCATGGCTCCCCACTGTGGATTGTAGCCGCCTGTGGCCACACTGACTGGGTTCCTGAGTGGGAGGCCGGAGCTGTATGGGAGAGATCAGTGAGAGAAATAAGAGACCAAGACATATTTCTGTTCAAAGTTTACTCAGAGTCTGTGCTTATAAAGGGGGGAGGCCTATCCCCTGCAGATCTACTTTTGATGCCCTTTGCCAGCCTGTAGGTGATCTATCTGAAAGAACTGTTTTGGCAAGTAGGTGTAAATTACTGGATTGCTTGCTGTCCCCTGAAAATCTTAAGGCCCTTTCAGCAGGTAGCAGTGTCTTGGAGAAGAGCAGCAGCAGGTGACAGAACAATAGAGCCATCTAGGTCAGCAGGTGACAGAACAATAGAGCCATCTAGGTCAGAAGGCTTCACCCCAGGTGGTCTCACACTCAGTGGCAGCAAGGTCAGAGCCAACCTACTCAAGGCTGGGGGGGCTACAGTGGATCTTGATGAAAGAGACAGTCCACGGTTCTAAACTGTTTATTGAGTGTTCATGGCAGAAGATGGATGCATATCTAACTGTACCCACTTCTCAGGGTGGACCTGAGATTAAATACCTTTTGCAGAGAGGAGTGTGTCTGGGAAGGAAAGCTTATTGGCTATGTTCTCCAGTCCTCTAGGTGTCTCATCAGCATGGAGAACTCTGTTCTGGGCCTACGTGAACCACAGGTTTCCTTATGCAGGGAGTATGGCACATGTTGCTAGGAATTTGGCTGGGAACAGGGAGTCACCTAAGTTTCAGGTTTGTGCCTTCTGAGTCTCCGGGTCTCAACCTGCTCTACCTTACCAAGCTTCCTGGCATGGTTTTACATCAAATTTCATATCAAAATTTCTCACATCAAATTTCTCATCATCAAATTTCTCATATCAAATTTCATATCAACATTTCTAAGGAAGAGTTGAACATTTTTGTGAAATATCTATTAGTTATAGAAATGTAGTTATAAGAACTTTATTATTAATAAAAGCAAGGCATAATAATTTTTAAAAAAATATTTTATGTGAAAAATCCAAACTTTGGTTACCTACTAATGGGGAGTTTGTGCTGGGTTGTGCATGTTAAGGGTAGAGTGTCAATTATTCTGTGGGGAGAGGAAGTTAAATGTCCTGGAAGAGAAGAAGCAGCCCTCTTTTCCTACATCACAGTTGCTTGTTTTAAAGACACCAATGGTAATGTTATGTACCTGGAAGACAGTGTTCTACAACCTGTAGGCAGAAGAAACCCACAAACTAGCCTGGGCTATGCAGTGAGACTCTGTCTCTAGATAAGTAAATAAAAGGCAATCTTAGATGTCCAGAAAACTATGTCCAGAAGTCAAGAGCAGGAGAACAGTAGGCTAGCAGAGTAGATACAGCATCCCGTGTGCGTACACAGATTGACAGCAGCTTTGGAATGGGAAGTGTGTAGCCTATGGGTGGGTGGGTGGGGATGTTAGTCGAGTATAGACAGCAAAGAATAGGCTAAGTTTTGAAAGGCTACCAAGAGTTAGGTGAAAAGGAACATGGAAGGTGACTCCAGATAGAGGACCACAGAGTCCCTCTGTCATGTGATGTAGATGAAGAGATGTGGAGCTGAGCTCATGAAAGCCTAAGGGGTCTAGTATTAGGTTTGGGTAGTGGAGAGAGATGAAGTTGAAGCTACTGAGAACTTCCAGGTACTATTAGAGAAATATGCATTAATTGTCCTTGACCTTACAGCTTGTGAATGCTATTGACGGTTCTAAATGTACAGCTACTCACCGTGGTTTGGAGATAACAGCATTTGCTGTTGGTGCTCGTGAGCACGAAGATAAAACAATGTTGTGTCCTGAGAAACAGGTCGTGCTTTCAAAGGATTCCCGGGGTGTTCACTTGAAAAAGACAGTACAAAGGCGTGATCTAGCATCCTAGCTAGGGATACTGTAGTAACCTGGGTCTGGCCGATGCCACACTCCACGTGCCTCAGGCAATGGCTGGGGATGGAGATCTGAGTCCAGAGTAGAAGAAGCCATATAAGGCAAGTCCAGAGGAGAAGATGGTGAGCAAGTCAGGACAGAAAACCACCATACCTCAGGCAGTCCCAGAGCTGAGAGGTCCCTGCCGGCCGGTCGGTCAGTCTTTGGAGTGCAGAGACCAGAGAGTGATCCTGGAAGGGAAAAGGAAAGGCATCCTGCACAAATGCTGTAGTTAAGTTCCCTTGATGAATCCTTTCTTGTGTATCCTCCTGAAAGGCGCTCAAGAGAAAGAGTTCACTAGAAGCCAATGAGTTAGAAGCATTGGCCGCTGTAACCAATCGACCTCACAGTGAATAATACCATATGCTTTATTTGTGACTCATTCAGCAGTCGTAGGAAAGCCCACAGAGCATGGGGTGTGGTGGGGTGGGGGTGGGGGTGCTCCTTCATGGAGTCACTTGGGCATCTGGGCTGATGGGGGCTCTGTTTTGGTGGTCTTCCAGGTTACAATGGGGGTCATCTCTAGTCCCCATACCTGCAAAAAGCAACCAACAAGGATGGAAGGTGACACAAGAGGTGTCAGTGACCCAGGCTTTAATAATACAAATGAGAAATGCTTTGTTTGCACTACGCTTGAGCTCCAATGCCTGGAGACCCCTGGTACTCCATGCAGATATTTAGAATATTCTTCAGTCATGGAGACTTAGCTGTGCTGAGTCATGGGGTGGGTTGGCAAGTTTGTTATTCTATTTTCAAACTTATAGAGCTTCTCTTTCTCTCTTTCCTTACAATGAAAACTCTGCTTCCAGATGCACCCTCTCTTTGGATGGCCTTCATCATGACTGTAAAGATGTGGGATAAGCCCAGTCAGGTCTTTGAAAGTGGCTAAGAGCCCAACTGGAATGGACGCAGACAGTAGTTGGAAGAAAGTGACAAGGTAGGTGGAGAGACCAGACTGCGTAGAGTCCAGGAGACCCAGACACAGAGAGATCTGAAATGAGCCGTCAGGATGCACTGTCAGAATCAATCACCGCTATGGCTTTTCCTCTCCTGTGTCTCTGCTCCCTCCTCATCAGCTCCAGATGCACACACAGTTCCTTTCCTGTGGGCCCTGTGGGCTGTTCTTGCCAGCAGAGTGACTCACACGAGCACACTCCCACGCAATTCTGACTCCACCATAATAGCAGCTTTCCTCCACTATGGACTTTTTCCAGAACCTTTAACACGGGCAGACAAGGATTTGACTGAAAGAAAGAATGGACAATTATGTATGTAGCTTTAGCTTGAGTCTCCCGAATAATTTCCTGGCAGATGTGATAGTCTTTACCTTCAAACTGGGCACTCACATGTGAGCCTGCTTCAGATAGTGCGTAGAGGAAAAAAACAAACAAACAAACAAACCCTTCGTTAGCGGCTTTTGCCGTTGCTGTGGCAAAATTCGCTGAAGACATACACACACAGGAAAGAAGAGCTTGTTTCAGATTAGAGTTTGAGGGATACAGTCCATAATGGTAGGGAAGGCGGTCCAACACGTAGATTGTGGTGACGGTGGGAGGGCGAGGCAGCTGGTGACATTGCAGGGGCAGTTAGGGTGATTGGCTGGAGTTGGAGCCCAGAGGTTTAGTCCCCTCTGGCCCCCTCATCGGTCAAGTAGGCTCCATGTCTAAAAGGTTTTGCAGTGCCACAGCTGGGGGCCAACTGTTTAAATGCAATGTCTGAGAGACATTTCACATTGAAATCATTGCAATTTCCAGATCCTGTGTTCTGGGACCATTGCCTGCCCCATTTACTTTTTTTTTTTTTTTTAAGAATGTGTCTGTACCATGAATTATAATAGTGTGCCCTTTTCTTAGTCCTGGAAATCACACCAAGCACCTATGGTCACGAGGGACACCCTTGGCCTGTCTTATTTTGTCATTGTTGAGATAGAGTCTCATTATGACCTGGCTGGTCTAGCACTTCCTTTGTATCAGGCCGGCCTTGAATTCACAGTGACCTGCCAGTCTCTGCCTCCTGTGTGCTGGGATGAAGAGTCTATGCCACCATGTAAAAACACCTGTCTTCAGGTGCTCACTCATTAAAGAAGAGGAAAAAGCAGCCCCACAGTCCAAAGTTAACAAAAATTAAACATACGGAGAAAGAAGAATTGGCTTTGTACACAAATTTCCATTAGTAGCAGCCTAACAAAACATGAAAATCTCATAGGTGTTCATCAAAGTTATCAACAAATCCCCCGTCTCGTTTTCATTATGTGGTTGTTGGTTAGAAGATATTGTCTGCTACCCTGGAAGTCACGTTGATGTCGGCAGAGCACCAGGAACGCTACCCACTGTTTTCTCCTTAACTGTGGTTTAGAAAGGAAGGGCACAGGCTGAAGTCACACAGGGTGGGCAAGATGGCTTGGTGGATGGAGGCACTTGTCACTAAAGCTGATGACCTGACCTCACCTTGGCACTCACATCATGGAAGAAGACAGTGGATCTCCATAAGTCTTCCTCTGACCTCTGACCTCTATCTGCATGCCACGCCACCTCCCTCCCCAGTAAATAAGTAAAGAAATAAGATTAAAAACAGCCGGCCAGGTGTGGTGACGCACACCTTTAATCCCAGCACTCGGGAGGCAGAGGCAGGCAGGTCAGAGGCAGGCAACCGAGGTTGAGAAGTCCCAGCCTGTGCTGTTGTTCTCTGGGCCATTTCTGGGTCCACTGCCCTGCAGCAGCAAGGGTCTATATTGATGTGACTCATGTTACCACCAAAAGCCACGTGGAAGTCCCTGGTCTGGGCTGCTGCCTCGGGCCATGTAGATGTCTCAGGGCTGAGCAGAGCTATCCGCCTTTCAATGCCTTCAGCACTCCAGAGAGAAGGCTTGGCACCTTGCCTGGGCTGCACAGTAGAACTGGCCCTGGTGGTGGTGGGGCTCTGGTGAACTGGCCCCAAGGGCTGGAGAGCAGGAGAGCAGGCCCCGCCCCTTACTGGGGAAGAGCTAGAGAAGCTGGAGGGCTGACCAACTCAGCTACCACCCAGGCCCAGATCCAGGACTCTGAGTTAGCTCACCCCAATATCTACCCCCAACTGCTGGAACATGTGAAAGGGCTGGGCCTGCCAAACCAAAGCTGCAGGATGTCTGTAACACAGGACAACAATGGGATATCCATGAGCAGTCCTGATGAGGAGGAGCTAGAATTAACGGTGTGGCAAAAGCCAGATGCCTCAAACCAGAACAATATACTCAACTCACCAGTAGAACAACTCACTGTAATGAACATTTGTAAGTAGAGCTGTGTGGACAAAGGAGTGTACTGTGTGACAAACCATGATACACTGCAGCTTCCAAGGTGAGATGGGTTTGTTCGTTTTGTTGTTTTGTTTTCCTTGGGGGGTTTTTGGATATAAAGGGATGGGGGAATGAGCGGAACTGAGGTGCATTATGTGAAATTCACAAAAAAACTAGTTTTAAAAAGTTAAAAAAGCTAGGCAGTGGTAGCACATGCCTTTGATCCCAGCACTTGGGAGGCAGAGGCAGTCGGATTTCTGAGTTTGAGGCCAGCCTGGTCTACAGAGTGAGTTCCAGGACAGCCAGGGCTACACAGAGAAACCCTGTCTGGAAAAACTCAAAAGAACAACAACAACAACAAAACATTGGTCACCACTGCCCGGCTGGTTGTCACACTTTTGAGATCAGCCTGTACCACATAGCAAATGTCAGGCCTCTTGGGGGAGTATTGCAAGATATTGTTACAAATAACAGCAAAAACAAACAAAGTTAACGTTTGCATAGCAACCTTCACCCCCCAAGATTATACCTGTACATAATTTATGTTCAAAGACAGTGGCACAGGTCTGGCAAGATGCCTCAGTTGGGAGAGGCTCACAGGATCAAGGCTGATGACCTATGTTCTAGTCCCTGAGTTCACAGCCACGGTGGGAAAGGAGGAGACCTGCTCCCCAGCCACACAGGCTGAAACACAGTTTACAATAGGGAAAGACTGAAAGTAATCAACACACGCAAACAAGCAGGCACATAAGCACATTAAACTGTTCAGTTCGCTGGCTACGATGAACAGACAAGGCAATTCTATTTGGACTGATGGGAGTTTTCAAAGCTGGTTTATCTTTGTTTTTGTTTTTTGGTGTATTTGTGTGTGTGTGTGTTTTCAGAAGTCAACATGTGTAACAGTTTTGATATTTGCCCAAAAACCTTACACATTGTAGGCATATTTGTATACTCAAATAACATTTCTGTAAAAACAGACAAGAAAGAAGCTGGGGGGCCCCATGTTTGCTTCTAATCAGGGAAGTAGATGCCTGGCGTGGGTGGACACGAGGTGGGTACTCATTTCTTATTTTATGGTGTTTTGACTATTTTGGGTGAATGCTATGAATGAATCCTCTGTTCACAATTGTTAGTAAAAATGGGTAATGTTTTGCCACCCAAACTCCCTCTCTCTAGAACTTCAAAGGAGGGGTGTGCTTTTAGACAGACACAGCCAGTGAATGCCCCTCTGTCATTAGAAAAGCAGAGAACTGCCCTCTGCATCTTAAAAGTGCAGCCTAAAATAGCACACTGCAGAGCTCTGGGCTCAGCCCTGACGACTGCTGGGTAGAAGCCGGCCAGGGATCATTTTCCAAAAGCCAATTTGCAATTTGCAATCCTCTGTAATCCAGAAGTTTGTGTTTCCTGTGTAGATCTTTAAGAGCCAGAGAATGGCAGGCTCTCCCCGGGGAGAGCTGGTGGGAAGTTCAGAGCCGTGGTTCCCCAGACAGCTGCTTCATTGTCCTTGGGTTGTCCCCATTGCTCCTTTTTGGGTTCAGCCTGTGAAGGTTCTGCAGCTGCGTGTGTGGACAACCCCGCCCCTTCCCCGTAAGTCTAGAACAGCCCTCGCTGGCACCTCTGCAGCTGCGACTTATTGCAAATGCTCTGCATTCCGGGATGTTCCGCTGGGTTTTGGGTCTCCCCCGTGACTGGAAGCACTAAGCAAATGGAAAGGGAGAAGAAGCAGAGGGCCTAAAGCTGCCAAAACATTGCAGGGATGAAGGAGAGCTGTTAGTAAAGCTGCAAAGAGTTTGTGCGGGAAGAACCCACAGCCAGATGGGCCCTTCTGCCTCCCTCAACTGGTCAGCTGGTAACAGGAGCCTGAGAGTTGAGCTGGGGAGGCTATCCCCACCTAGCGAAGCCCCATTCACAGACCCAGAGCTCCACCCTCATCTGGAGACCATTTCCCAGCGAAAGCTAGTCTAGGAGGCAGAAATGTGGGCCTTCTTTATAGTTATTAGATGTGGTGTTTGCCTCCCCCACCACGTTGGTGCTGGGGAGGAAACCCAGGCCCTGGAGCAGGCTTAGCACGTGCTCTGCCGTTGAGCTCACCGCGAGCCTCTTACATACCTTCTCTTTACCTCGTACCTCACATCTCTCGACCGTCAAACGTCAAATAGATTTTCAAATAGGCAAGTCATGGGTGCTCATGTTTGGTGTCTTAGTTAGGTTTCTGTTACTGTGATACAATGACCAAAAACAATCGGGGAAGAACGGCTGTATTTGTCCTATGGTTCATCATGGAGGGAAGTCTGGGCGGGAACTCACGCAGGAACCTGGAGGTAGGAGCTGAGGCAGAACCACAGAGTGTCCGCTAGGATCATGTTCAACTACTTTCCTCTTCTTCCCTCCGTCCATCCCTTTCTTTTTTAATTTTGTATGTATGGGCGTTTTGCATGTATCTATTTGTACCACAGAAGTGCAGTTCCCTCAGGGGCCAGAAGAGGGCATTAGATCTCTCTGGGCCTGGAGTTACAGAGGGTTATTAGCCATCCTGTGGGTGCTGGAAAGGCAACCAGAATTGTCCCAAGAACAAGCATGCTCTTAACTTCTGTCAGCCACTTTTCTTACATCTCTCAGGACCATCTGCTCAGAGACACTACCCAGTGGGCTGGGCTCTCCTGTGTCAATCACTAATCAACAAAATGCTCTAGAAACGTGCCTACAGGTTAATATGATAGCGGTATTTTCTCAGTGGTGGGTCCCTCTTCCCAGAGGACCCTAGCTTGTGTCAAGTTGACAAAAATCTAGCCAGCAAAATCAGGTCTGTTTGGCTCACAGATCTTATGTTTGTAAATTGCCCCCAGGGAGGTACCAGCAGACCTGCCTGAGTGTCTGAAGAAGTCTTTTCTTATCATCGCTGGTATTTACATTTCTTCAGGATTCCATCATAGGTAGAAGATCAGTGGCTCTCTAGGAATCCTCTGGACTCCTGCACCAGATTAGGACTATTGGCAAATCCAGTCTCATCAACTGAACTACAGGATTCTTGGCCATTCTGTCAGGAAACAGCCATTGTTGGACTACCCAGACCACAGCCTGTGTGGTGGTTTGAATATGCTTGCCCTGGGTTTGGCACTATTAGGAGGTGTGGCCTTGTTGAAGGAAGCATGTCACTGTGGGGGTAGGTAATGAGACCCTCCTCCTAACCATGTGGGAGCCAGTCTTCTCCTAGTGGCCTTCAGATGATGATGTGGAACTCTCAGCTCCTGCACCATGCCGATGATAATGGACTGAACCTCTGAACATATAAGCCAGCCCCAATTAAATGTTGTCCTTATAAGAGTTGCTTTGGTCATAGTGTCTGTTCACAGCAGTAACACCCTAACTAAGCCTGTAAGTCATTGTAATAAAACACACATACACACACACACACACACACACACTAACATATACACACGTTCTCTCTCTCTCTCTCTCACACACACACACACACATGCACTAGTTTTGTTCAATTCCATCACAGATGGCTGTGAGCCATGTGGGCTCACTAGTTCTAGAACAATTCATTCTAGACTAATGACTTGAGAATTAGAGAACCCTGACTTGACTAATACACTACTCTGTCCTTAGAACAAACAAGGTGGCCCTTCAGAAACTAACCACTTCTGAGGGCAAGCCCCTCATGAAGGACACCTCCTCAAACACTTCTTTTTTTTTTTTTTTTTTTCGAGACAGGGTTTCTCTGTAAAGCCCCGGCTATCCTGGAATTCACTTTGTAGACCAGGCTGGCTCGAACTCAGAAATCCGCCTGTCTCTGCCTCCCAAGTGCTGGGATTAAAGGCGTGCGCCACCACGCCTGGCCCTCAAACACTTCTTAAAGGCCACACTCAACTCTGTAGACCAAATTTCCCTCATAAGAACTGCTAGGAGACAAACCGTATCCACCCTGTAGCAGGATCTCTTCCTGAATGCTTGGGAGGAAAATGCTTTTTCAGCCCTTCATGGTTCTCAGTTGGGGCAGATAGTTGAACAGAAGTCAGATGAACAAGGACAACACAAGCCAGACTCAAGACCTGTGTGCCTTCTGCATGGGATAGACTCCAAGGAATAACTCTGGAAACTGGGCTATGATTCCAGGCTTAAATACAGCCACTTACTTTAGCAGAGTGGAGTGTGGAGAAAGCCGGCTGTGGGTGGGGCAGCATAGCAAACACGGGTGAGGTTTGTCTCATAAATTTTAGTTGATGGTTTTTCTTTTTTCCTTTTTTAAAAGATTTATTCATTTATGTATATAAGTGCTCTGTTTGCATGTATGTTTCCACGATAGAAGGCATCAGGCTCCATTACAGATGGCTGTGAGCTACCATGTGGGTGCTGGGAACTCAGGACCGCTGGAAGAGCAACCAAGGCTCTTAAACCCCTAAGCCATCTCTCTGAGCCCAGCTTTTTTGTTTTTAAAAGATTTTATTTATTTATTTTATGTATATGAGTACATTGTAGCCCTACAGATGGTGTGAGCCACCATGTGGTTGTTGGGATTTGAACTCAGGACCTTCAGAGTCAGATCAAATCGAAATCAAATCAAATCGAAGTGTAATGAATAGAAAAGTCCCCGATGGGGCTGGAGAGAGGGCTCAGAGGCTCAGAGTGCATTCTGCTCTTGTAGGAGACCCGAGTCAGGAGACTCACAAGTACCTGTCCACGAGTCCAGCTCTAGGGGACCTTAGGCACCTGCAGTCACATGTACACACCTGCAATCCCATGTATACACCTGCAATCACAGTCAGTGCTCTTACCCAATGGCCATCTCAACAGCCCCCTTGTTTTTTGTTTTTGTTTTTTGAGACAGGGTCTCTCTGTGTAGCCCTGGCTGTCCTGGAACTCACTCTGTAGACCAGGCTGGCCTCAAACTCTGAGATCAGCTTTTCAAGTGCTGAGATTAAAGGCATGCGCCACCATCACCCAGTTGATTTTTCTTTCTTTTTAAAAAGGATTTGTATTAGCTCATGTGTGTGCGTGCGTGCGTGCATGTGATTGCAGGTGTGTACATGTGACTGCAGGTGCCTAAGGTCCCCTAGAGCTGGACTCATGGACAGGTACTTGTGAGTCTCCTGACTTGGGTCTCCTACAAGAGCAGAATGCACTCTTAGCCTCTGAGTCCTCTCTCCAGCCCCATCGGGGACTTTTCTATTCATTACATTTTGCAGAGATTTCGATCTGATCTTATCTTTCTGCCATGGAGAGGAGATATCTTAATAAATGGATATGTCCTCTAGACACAGATGGGAAATCCCGTGAGCAAGTAAGCTCTGCTGTTTCTGGACTTACTGCTGTGTTTTCTCTTACTCAAAAAGCCTTGGCTACAAAAAGGCATTTTTTGGGTCTTTTATTTTGAGATGTTATACTTTGATGTGTTATATTTTGGGGTGCTATATGTTGATGTTTTATATTTTGAGGTGTTATACTTTGATGTGTTGTATTTTTAGGGTGTTATACTTTGGCTTGCTCTCATACTTTAATCTCTTGGCTGTTTTTTAAAAATCAGCTTGTACTGGGGTTACTTTAAGATTCCACTCCATTAGTAATTAAAGTTTTCACCATTTCTTCTCTGACCCTTCCTGCTCTTAATTAATTTTCTTATTAGTTTTGTAATTATGTTGCTTTTTATTAATCTTCTTTCAGCTGATCACACTGTTAATTTTCAAAAGGGTATTAGAGCCCTTTCTGGTTTTACTTGATTTGTAGTTTAAAAAGGTCACTGTGTAGTGTTGCATTTGTGGGCAATTTCTTCTTTCCAGGGCTCTTCTCAGGGAAGTATTTTTATGCTTATGTTTCTTTGAACCTCTCAAACAATATATTTATAAACTTGCTTTGGAATGTGCTTTCCAATTGGCTGACGTGGTAGTAGATTTTCTACTTTCTAACCATTTGACTCTGGATTCTTGTTCCTGTAGAGATGTTGCCTTAGATTGGTTAGTTCTAGTTTGTCCTGAAGATGAGATATTTTGAGTTCTTGTGTTTCCTCTGCCTGAGGTGGCAGCAGGGCCAACAGATGTCACCATGTCAATCGTCCATCCTAGTTGGCTGAGCTTCTCTGCTTTCTTGAAGTTTTGTTAAACTCCCTGAACCAGTTTTCTCTCACTCTGCTTGAGAATATAAAGGGAGGGAGGAGACTCCTAATGAGGAATGAGTTGCTGCCTGCTCCCTGCCTCCCGCCCCCCACGTGCCACTTTGGCATGTTGGCTATTTTGAAGTGCTTCAGGAGCAGCAGAGGCAGGAGGGGCTCTCTCATCTGCCCATGTACACATAAGTCACAGAAGTTTCCACAAGGAAGGACTCCTCATAACAGGAAGAGAAAGAATATCCTTGCGACTAGAGATTGTTACTGACCCTAATTGCTCCCTGGTTTTGCCCTCTCTTGGGTCACATAATTCGCTGTCCCTCACCCCCTTACTTTATCTTGCCACCCCTTTAAGAAACAATCACCATTGCTTTTCAGACAATGTATAAAAGCTCTCTACTCTGATCACCTCTTCAGGTGATCACTCTTGTGAAACTCCCATCATGTGCGACAACCCACAAAACCCTGCTTTTGTTTTATGTCCGTTTAATTATTTGGCCTAGATGGAGCATGCTTGCCGACTTGGCAGCACAATTGCTTTGAGATGGAGTTGAGCAAATCCTTGTCTCTGACCCAGTCAGTAGGAAGAATTCTCCGGAGGTCATTTTGGATCTCTGCAGGGTTTGATGAAATAGAATGTCTTTCCCTTTCTAAATCTAGATTTTTTATTTCCATTATTTTAGTGTGTGTGTGTGTGTGTGTGTGTGTGTGTACGTGTGTGTACACATGTACATATTGAGTGTGTGTGCTATAGAATCCCGGTGTCTGATTCCCTGGAGCTGGAGTTACAGGTGGTTTTGAGCCACCCAGTACAGTGCCGGGAGGCAAACTTGGGTCCTCTGCAGGGACAGTACTATACCTCTAAGCTGCCGAGTCACCTCTCCAGCCCCTCAAAGCTTAGATTACCAGGAGAAAACAGTTATGGGGTGTAACTGCTGGCAGAGGGGTTGGTCTTACCATCCTGTCCCTTGAGTTAGCTCACAGGCTGGTAAACTCATTGTTCTCAACAGGGTAGTGTCTTCTTAACCTGCCAACAGGGCAAAACCAGGTGAAATTCTCCCTCCATCCTGTTTTATGTCCTGAAGCTTGGCTGCCATCAACATACTCTCAGAGAGCATACTCTCTCTGGTCTCCCCTAGCCAGAGGGTGCAAGCGTCAGCTGTTGTCAGGTGGCCAGCCACAGTGGCCTACAGACCCACAGGGCTGAGAGAGGTAGGATTGTCATTTGTGAGGGGACAGTGACACAGCTCTGTGCTTGCAGCAGTATGTGGTGCCCCCCCCCAGAGTTTTGGGGGTCTAGACCGATGAGAAATCGGGTTCCATTGCTTCAGTGCTGTAAAGAACATCAGGCATAGCCAGTTTTTGAAGATAAGTTGGAGATTTTATTGAAGATATTTTAATATAGAGTTAAGTGTGAAGGTTAGGAGAAAGAGGGGCACTCAGAAGAGGGGAGAGGGCACCTGTGCACACAGCTTGGTGTTCTCTAAAGAGAGCCGTATCTCCACATCTTTACAATTGCCATGCAAGACTTTGGTGGGGTTTGGAGTTACTATCTTGTCATTGGGTGGTTCCCGAGGGCGCCTGATAGGATTCCAATCCACAAGAAGGCAGAGGATCTCTACTGTGGCATTCTGTGAACAAGTTAAGTGTGTCTGGGGAAAGATTGAGGCCCAACCCAAGGCCATATGCATTCAGGCTCTAAGCTCTCTGTCTGAACCTGGATCCCTCATTGTTTGCTTGGTGGCAGACATCAAGCCCCACCAGTCCTCCATCTCTGCCCTACTCAGTGCTGGAGTCAGAGCATGTGCAGTATCACATCTAGCTTTTCTATGGGTGCTGGGGTCTGAACTTTTAAATTTGAGCCATCTTTCTTTCTTTCTTTTTTTTTTTTTTTAGTTGTACAGCTGCATTTTAAGGGCTCAATGTTCGTTCTTAATTTTTTTCTTTTCTTTTTTGTTTTAATTTTTTTTATTACATATTTTCCTCAATTACATTTCCAATGCTATCCCAAAAGTCCCCCATACCCTCCCCCACAATTCCCTATCCACCCATTCCCATTTTTTGGCCCTGGCGTTCCCCTGTACTGGGGCATATACAGTTTTCGTGTCCAATGGGCCTCTCTTTCCAGTGATGGAGTGACAGACAAGTAGACCAATGGAGTAGAATTGAAGACCCAGAAATGAACCCACACACCTATGGTCACTTGATCTTTGATAAGGGAGCTAAAACCATCCAGTGGAAGAAAGACAGCATTTTCAACAAATGGTGCTGGCACAACTGGTTGTTATCATGTAGAAGAATGCGAATCGATCCATTCCTATCTCCTTGTACTAAGGTCAAATCTAAGTGGATCAAGGAACTTCACATAAAACCAGAGACACTGAAACTTATAGAGGAGAAAGTGGGGAAAAACCTTGAAGATATGGGCACAGGGGAAAAATTCTTGAATAGAACAGCAATGGCTTGTGCTGTAAGATCGAGAATTGACAAATGGGACCTCACGAAACTGCAAAGCTTCTGCAAGGCGAAAAACACCGTCAATAAGACAAAAAGGCCACCAACAGATTGGGAAAGGATCTTTACCTATCTTAAATCAGATAGGGGACTAATATCCAATATATATAAAGAACTCAAAAGGGTGGACTCCAGAAAATCAAATAGCCCCATTAAAAATGGGGCTCAGAGCTAAACAAAGAGTTCTCACCTGAGGAATACCGAATGGCTGAGAAGCACCTGAAAAAATGTTCAACATCCTTAATCATCAGGGAAATGCAAATCAAAACAACCCTGAGATTCCACCTCACACCAGTCAGAAGGGCTAAGATCAAAAATTCAGGTGACAGCAGATGCTGGCGAGGATGTGGAGAAAGAGGAACACTCCTCCATTGTTGGTGGTATTGAGCCATCTTTCCAGTCAGGTTACTTCAATAGACTCAAATACAAACTATTCAAGAGTGTAGGGCAAGTTTCATTTATCTCCATTGGGGATATCTTCAACCAAAGAAACAGATGGCCAGGATACTTAGACCCATACCTAGAGAGCCATATTCAGGAGCTGAAGGATCTGGGTCCCGAGGTAAATGGCCCACATTTAGCTCCTGCCTCCAGGGACATTCTAATGCCCTTGTTGAGTGCTTTATATAACCTTTTAAGGTTACCGTGAAGGCCCTAGATATAGAAAATGTGAAATATCTGTCTTGATCAGAAATCTTCTAATATAAGGAGGCAAAACCAAAATAGTGGCCAGCTTGGTGAGTCAGACTTCAGGCACTGTTATAGAATCAGATATGGAATTCTTTGAAAACAAGAAGAAAGAGGAATGAAAATCAATAATCCTTGCATAGCACACTGAACATTTATAGACAGACTCAAAAGACCTAAGAGCAACCCAGATCCTGTCATTTGACACTGCCATCTGCAGAGCTTCCCCCGCTGGTTTCTGTACATTAGCAGATAGAATACTGTAGGACACCCTGCCCTGCCCCCAGACTCTGGCACCCTGCCACCCTCCATGGTTCTTGTGTTTCTGTGGGACAATATCCCATTAATTGAAGGGGTCAGCTGATCTCAGAACCCACCCCTTGTTCATCAGCTGAAGGAACAAGGCCTAGCTACTCAGACGGCCTATCTGATTCTCTCAGGCCACCCCAGCACCCTCAGCCCTTTTCTCTCCCATCATGCAGTTCTAGTTTCTGAATCCTTACCCGCACATCTTTCAGTGGGAAAACTGTAATGTGTCTGTCAGTATACCATGGGATGAGGAAGGTGTTTTAATTTCTCTTCTTTGAGAATAAACCTGAAAACCGTGTTTCTTTGCCTGATGGAGACTCACCTTGATTTAAAACCTGCCCAAGATGATGCAACCTTAGAAGATGTCCCTCTTGGTCTTTCGGTCTGACATGCCTATGAGGTCGGATTGACACTAGGTGCAGAGCTGTGCCCATCACGGGGAGGAACAGACCTTTCTCCATCAGGACCTGGGTACCCTCTCTCATGAGACAGTGGAGGGGGTGAGGCCGTCACATGGGCAGAATGCTCTTGCCTTTGTGTCCTTGCCCTCCAGCACAGGACGCAGGTTAATAAGGAAAGAGGAGAAAACTGATTCAGAGGGAACTCAAATCTGTCAATCTGCATAAGATCTGACAGCCATAGGTTCATTTGTGCTTCCTCGCAATCCCACACATCCTAATCCAGCCACTCTGCTACCTTCATTTCCGTGACACGGAGGGCTAACACTAACTTCTGCAATTTTATTTACTTACTTATTGAGACGGAGTATCATGAAGCCCAGGCTTGCCTCAGACTCACTTGGTAACCAAGGGAGACCCTGAGCTCCCGATCCTCCTGTCTCTACCTCCTGAGTGCTGGGTCACAGGCATGCACTACTATGCTACTTTGTCTATGTAGTGCTGGTGAGTAAAACCAGGGTCTCCTGTATCTAGACGAGAGACCAGGGTCTCTAATGAGTGGGGTGCACTCCCAGCTTTTGGCTTTCTTTTTAACTCCATTGGATTCAGACTTACAATTTCTGTTTGCATTCACATTTAAAGGGAACTGACAATGTACCCAATGTACTTCGAAAGTCGGATGAGCCTCTTTCAATACGTGCCAAGGTGTTTAAGTCTCACTTAGACTCTCAGGGCTTGACTGAGGATCCCTCTAGCACAGTATGCAGATGACCTCCAACTTTGGGGAACTAGAAAGGCAGAATAGACAACTGGAGGCTGGAGGATGTCTGGGAGGCCTTACAGGCTGAGCAGGCTGAGAGCTAAGTCTGCGAGTGGGTGATGGAGAAGGTCCGTTAGCGTCAGCGAAGAAATGCTGTTGCCCACCCCCTACCTTTCATGGTGGATTCTGAGGGGTGAATGTCCAGGGGATGCTAACAGACAGATCCTTCACCCCACTAACAACAACATGTCTATATTTCTTGCTTAATATTGATTATGTGTTGACATAGATTCTCACACAGGCTAGCATGGAGCTCACAAGGTAGCTCAGGATGGTTGTGAATTTATGGTAATCTACTTAGGCTCTTGAGCACTGGGATTGAGATGCCATCTACTGTGTGATCAGGCCTAGGGGATCCTTACCAGAGCTGGGCAGGTCTTGGCACCATGCTCTTGAGCCTTCAGAATTATGAATGAGATAAACCTGCTTTCTTTATATAGCCAACCATGTCCAAGCTCCTCATTTACTGCTTGCATAGTGTCAAAGGGAAATGTGCTGTCGTTCCAGTTGATTCCAGACATGCTTTTGGGTCTGTCATACTGTCACACACAATCTGGGAGTCTTTTTTTCAGGCCAGCCGAAGAATAATAACCCTAGTCACCTCCATACTAAATCCGGCATTGCTCACTGTCCGGCATTCACTGACCAGATGGCTGCCGCATCTCTAGAGGACAAGGTATAAGCCCTCTAACGACACCCTTTCCCCACCACGTTTATAAGCTTGCCAGCAGTGGCTTGTATGTGGTTTGTCTCGCAAGGGCTCAGCACTGGATGCTTGGTTCTCAGTGTAATGATATTTATAAGTGGCTCTATTCAAGAAATAAGCTCTATTAGGAGGTGGTTATGTTATTAGGAACATGACCCACCCCTGAAAACAGAGTTCCTTTGAAGCCCTGATTAGTTCTCATGAGAGAGATGTGAGAAGATTGGGCCTCCCTGTGTTATGGATCCGTTTTTCCTTTTTGTATACAATCATAGCAAGATGCTATGAGAAGATGCTATCTCAAGATACTATGAGAAGCCCAGGGGATCCTCATCAGAGCTGAGCAGGTCTTGGCACCATGCTCTTGAACCTTCAGAATTGTGAATGAGATAAACCCATTTTCTTTATATATTCCAGCTCAGATATTTTGTTACAACAGTGGACAGTGGGTGACTCATGACCATTGATTAACTGATGGTGCTGTAGTGGTAGAGAGGTTAACTCAGGCTTCTCTTCCTCTTGACATTATAATTTAAGAACTGAGTCTGACCAAGGGACTCATTTTATTCTTGGCTTGCAAAAACTTTGAAGACACTCATTGAAATATCACACCTTATACTATCAATGGTCCTCAGGATAAATAAGTGGGATATCAAAATCTGGACATAGAAAAGGATTTTAGGGAAAGAAGTAAGTGAAGAACTGGGTTGCTCGTTCCCACAGCTAGAGTGTGAACTTGTGTGTAGGGTCAAAAGGACCACACAAGCTCAGATTGCCTGAGTCGGGAGGAGAGTAGTCAGGGTTTACTTGAGAAACAGAAATGCACTTGCATGTATGCATGTATGTATGCATGTATGCATGTATGTATGCATGTATGCATGTATGTATGCATGTATGCATGTATGTATGTATGCATGCATGTATGCATGTATGCATGTATGTATACACATGTGGTTTCTGGAAATTGAATCTCAAGTCTTCTGGAAGAGCAGCAAGTGTTCGTAACCCATGAGCCATCTCTCCAGCCCCCTTTAAGAATTTGTTAAGTTAGCAGACTTTGAAATAGCTCTAACAACCGAGTCACACCGGATAAGCTGAGCACCCCATGCTCCTTGGTCCTCTGGCTGGTGCCTCAGCAGTTACAGTAGTCCCACAGTAGCTGCCTCTCACTGTGGAGGCCGACAGTCTTGTGGCTGCTCAGTCTAGAAGGCTGTCCTAATCTGCTGCCCCAAACCTGGAAGGTCCCTGAGGAGCTGCTGGTCTTTGGTCCATGATAGAAACACAGAAACACTGGTTCTGAGACCAGCAAAGGAAATAAACTCCTCAGCAAGAGAAAGGCCAAGTGAACAAAAGACCAGAGAGCCTGCTTTGGTCACACACTTTTATCTGGGCTGTAATTAGAAAACGCTGTTCACTCTTGGGGTGGTCTTTCCTGGCCAGGTCTCCAGGTGAGACTTTCTGATCAGGTGATTCTAATTTGTGTCAAGATGACATTAAAATGATGACAGGGAACACTGTGTTCTGGAACACATATCTCGGAGGATGCAGATGAAATGGAAGGAAGGCCCCGAAGCTCAGTGAGGTACATCTTTAAGCAGACGACGCACTTCTATCTAGAGACAAGGGATAATTGATTGGCCCTCTAAACAGTGCATTGCTGGTTCCTTGATTAACAGAAAAGTCCAGAAAAACACCTTTATGTGTGGTGCCACCAAAAGGCGGATGTGATGGCTGCTACAGAGGAGATTCTTTTTTTTTTGGGGGGGGGGGGTTCAAGACAGGGTTTCTCTGTATAGCCCTGGCTGTCCTGGAACTCACTCTGTAGACCAGGCTGGCCTCGAACTCAGAAATCCACCTGCCTCTGCCTCCCGAGTGCTGGGACTAAAGGCATGTGCCACCACCGCCTGGCTACAGAGGAGATTCTTAAAAATTAAACGATGTATTGGTCCAGAGAGTAAAGGTTATAAGTATACTTATTATGTATTAACTCATATTAGGTGTGGGTCTATCTTTCCTTGGGGGTGTCCCACGAGGCGTGTCCCATTGGCCCACCAGGGTGGAGACAGCAGAATGGTCAAGCAGGGTTCAGACGGCCCTGAGTGTGTTAGAACTTCCAGAGACAGCTTCAGTGAGAGAGGCCACTTTAGTGTTCTGGGGGTAGGGTATGTATATAAGGGCTCTCAGGGTACAGGTGGGAAGGGCTGATTGGTTATAACACGGCACCTAATTATCATATGGGCAGGGGCAAAGAGTGAATGATGCAGCACTTGCAGGAAGCTCGAGCAGGGTTATCCTCCAAATAAGGTCAGGCATGTGTGCTCAGAGACACTCTCTAAACAAGGTCCTGAAGAGAAAGTGAAGCCCCTCTGAGAAAGGGAGTCCTCCTGCACTGAGTTCAGAGAACTATCTGGACATGGTAGACTACAACCTTAGCAGCAGGGTTCGCCAGCATCATGGGTTATATGGCACTGGCTAGATGGCAAAAAGGATGTTATGAAAAAAAATCTACCAAGTGGAGTGGCTACACAACTCACTGAACACAGAGAAGTCAAGCTGGTGCCTACCTAGCCTTTGCCCCTACGACCTACTACTGTCCACGGTACTAGAAAGGTAAGCTCCAACCCAACTACAGATCTTTTGATCTACAAAGGTGACCTACCTGTAAGATATCATGGTACAATAGTGGCACAACATCTTGTGGAAGTAACCAGCCACTGTCTGACTGGATTTAAGGTCCACTCCAAAAGATGGAACCCTGTGCCTGACACTGTTTAAGTTGCCAAAAACCAGAGGCTCGATCGGTCTTGGATCCAGGGGAAGAGCAGACACAACTGCTCTGCTAAAGGAACCTAGCAGAAAAATGACTCACGATGACAGCCTTTATACTCATGTACTGGAGCCTCCGCAGCAGAAGGGAACAAAACCAGACCCACAGTTGGACAATGTGCAGAAACCGAGACACCTTGGAACTCTCAGTTCTAAATCTCCATCGAATCCATCCCTTCAGGAATCAGAGAACCCTAAGGAAGAGGAGGCAGAAAGAGTGTAAGGAGCCAGAGAGGATGGAGGGCATCAAGGAAACAAGGGCTTCTAAACACTGTATAACCAACACACATATGAACTCACAAGACCTGCACAGGTCTGCACCAGATGGGATCCCAGTGCAGAAAGAAGAAGACACAAGCCCCATCCCTAACTCAGACACTCTCTCCAATTGATAGCCACCCGCAAACGAAAAATTAGCTCTCTCCAGTGGAATCTTCACTGGGGATACAAACCACTCTTAAAGGCAGGGCTCTCAGCCTGGAAGTGGTGGTGCACACATTTAATCCCAGCACTTGGGAGGCAGAGGTGGATTTCTGAGTTCAAGGCCAGCCTGGTCTACAGAGTGAGTTCCAGGACAGTCAGGGCTACACAGAGAAACCCTGTCTTAAAAAACAAACAAACAAAGGGCAGGCCTCATGCCCAGAAGTAGATGGCTAATACAAAATGAACCCAATGGCATCTTTGGAGGTTGTCTTATAAAGTTTTGTCAGGGCTTATTTTGAGGGACGGGGGTCCTTCAGAACAGGTTTCTCCATGTGGCTCTGGCTGTCCTAGAACCTGCTCTGTAGAGCAGGCTGGCCTCAGATCTGCCTGAGATCTGAGATCTGCCTGCATCTGCCTCCCTGAAGGAGTGCACCACTATACTCAGCTTTTTCTTTTTCTTTTTCAACCTTACAGTCCTTTGTGTATATATCCTTTGTGTATTCTGGCTTCTGGCTTTGTGCTCTTTATGTGTGGACCTGTGTCTCTGTGTGTTTATTGTGCTTTTTCTTTGGCTCTCTTTCTTCTGCTTGTTTTGTCCCATTCAAGTTTGTTTTTATTTTATTTTACTTTACTCTTTTACATGCTTGTTTGTTTTCTAAAGAGAGAGAGAAAGGGTATGGATTTCAATGGGAGAGGAGTCAGGGAGGATCTGAGACAAGTTTCTAAAGAGAGAGAGAAAGGGTATGGATTTCAATGGGAGAGGAGTCAGGGAGGATCTGAGACAAGTTTCTAGAGAGAGAGAAAGGGTATGGGTTTCAATGGGAGAGGAGTCAGGGAGGATCTGAGACAAGTTTCTAGAGAGAGAGAAAGGGTATGGGTTTCAATGGGAGAGGAGTCAGGGAGGATCTGAGACAAGTTTGGGGTGGAGAAACCAGAACCAGAACATACTATATGAAAAAAATCTATTTTCCATTTAAAAAAAAAAGTGAAATGGGTTGGGCTTTGTAGGGCAATCCAGTTATGAAGGAGGACAAATGAGAGAAGGGGAGTGGAGGGGCAAGGAGGGAGGGGAAGGGGGGAGGGGAGGGAGCTTTTGTTTTGTTTTGTTTTGACTTTTCCTTTTGTGGTGCTGAGAATGATACCCAGGGCTACACACATGCTAGGAATGTGTTCTTCCCCCAGGACAGATGATAGCATACCCTTTGGTCAGTGTGCATACACAACACCCACATTTCTCTCTGTGGAATGTGACCATGGGAAGCAAGGGTACTCTGCATTTGTAAGAAATCAAACTCTTTAAGGTAATTAAATCCCTTTGCTCCCAGGGTCTGTCCGCAGCCAGCATCGAGGATTGGGGGATGTTGTAGGGAAAGGGAGTCCTCTCACCTTTAATGCTCCTTGGCAGCGCACCAAGGACCAAGCACTCCTGGGAAATCCAATCTGGAGGTTGAGTCCTGGCAGGATTTAGACTCAAACAAGAGCATCCTTCAAGCTAATGAGGGCTGGAACAAGTAACATCACTGTGAGGATCCGACTACTGAGTGTGCATGTTAATCAGATCAGCTTGTGTCTTGTTTTCAATGTTGTGGCAAGTGAACTGGGTTAAGTTATTTTCCTTTGACATGTATCTCTGCAGTCTGAGGCTAGAGGAGCTGTGGGCCGTGGGCTCTCAAGGCAAGACTGGGGTGGACTATGGAAGGGGGTTAGCTTTCAGTGGAGTTTCTCCCCTTCAGCATCTAGGAGGGCAATGGAACTGATCCAACAAAGAATGGAATTCCTTTGTAACATCAGGACCACCTACAGATAAGGGCTACTATGTATTCAGACAAGTTAATGCATAAAACAAGATTTTGGCAGAAAGATATTTCCTTGATCTTCATATTTTAGTTTGTACCACTATATAAAAATTAAGAATTAAGTACAGAAAGCCAATTTAAAAAAATTGTTAGACTAGGTTTGCTACTTAGGAAAGCCAAATTATCTTTTTTGTTTTGCTTTTTTTTTTTTTTTTTTTTTTTTTTTTTTTTTTTTTGAGACAAGGCTTCTCTCTGTTGCCCTAGCTGTCCTGGAACTCAGTCTGTGGACCAGGCCAGCTTTGAACTCAGAGATCCATCTGCCTCCCGAGTGCTGGAAGTAAAGGTGTGCGCCATCATGCTGGGCCAGTTTAAAAAATTACTTTAAGTCTGACATCAATGGGAGGGGAGGCCCTTGGTCCTGTGGAGGTTTGGTACCTTAGTGTAGGGGGATTCTGGAGTGGTGGGGCGGGAGAGGTTAGGTGGGTGAGGGAGCACCTTCATAGAGGCAAAGGGGAGGGAGGAGAGGGTGGATGTGAGATGTGGGGGGGGGGTTGTGGAGGGGTAACCCAGAAGTGGGATATTATTTGAGATGTAAATGAATGGAATGACTAATAAAAACATTATTTTAAGTTATTGTTATTAGTAGCATTGTGTGTGTGTGTGTGTGCACACGTAGGAGCTTATAGGGTTTGGCTCTCTCCTTTCCTGGGTTCTGGGGATGATTTCAGGTTGTCAGACTTACATGACAAGGGCTTGTACCTAATGAACCATTTCCATGGATCCATCTGTGTCTTTTTAATGGAGCTAGCAAACAGTAAACATAGGACATGGAAGCGGCTCAGTAACGGCCACAGACACAGGAAGTGGAGACCTGCCTTCCTCCCCACCCCTTCCTTTCCTGGCGAGCTCTTACTACACTGCCTGAGCTGATGACTTGTGCCCTTCCTCCAGCCAGTCTCACAGTAGCTTAGATCACAGGCATGCACTACCATGCCTGATGGAAGGACTTCTAAAAGCTGGTCATGCCTGGCTTTGTGCAAAACCCCTTTAAATGTTTATAAAGTGGATTTTCTAGTAAACAACAATTGCCAATCTTCTTAGAAGAGAGACATCAGTTATGAAGGTAGACATTTGCACAATCCTAGCAAAGATAATTAATGAAACCCTGGTTTTTACTAGTAAATTCTACCAACTTTTAAGGGACAGATCATATCTAAAGTTCTTGTATTCAGAAAAGCCAACAGACCTTCACCATGAAGCCAGCCTGAAACAAATACTGAAACTCAACAATGGGACACATGTTGAGGAGGAAATAAACTTCACTGTCTCTTAGGTGTAGGGGGCAGAGTTACAATGTGAACAAACAATTATCAATACATTAACAAGGAAAAAGGCACACATATTTTATTGATGGGGATATTTTTAACTACATAAAATAATTGAAAACCTAAGGACCAGATTTGTAGCTCAGGCACCATTGTGTGCACATGTGCATGTGTGGGTGCCAAAGGTTGACATTTATTGTATTTGGGTTTTCATTTAACCATACAGCTTAATGATTGTTCCACAGCTGTATGTGTATTTAGAGCTGCTTTAATTGGTTAACATTTAAGTTGCCAGAGGTTGTCTGTAGTTGGCCAGAGGCTGAGTGTCTTCCTTGGTCACTCTCCACCTTAAGAGGGTGGCACGGTGGGAAGTCATTAGGAAAATGGGGAAGTAAGGGGATAAGACATTGCAGCAAGATCTGTTGATGCCTACTTCCTAGTGTTGCCTTCCCTTTCCAGTGTTCTTGGTACACAGGACAAGGCTAACTTCCCATTATGTTACCTCTATAGAGGAAACTACAATCCATGCATGACCTTTTGTGACCCTCGGCCCCCACCAAGGCTGTTTAATAAAAGCCATGGTTTGACCAGCAATAGAATGATCAAAATAAGCAGCATTGTTTCATTCTATCTCCCAACAAAATCAACACTGACCAAGAGATGGAGGGGTAAAACAACCAACCCATAAATGAGCTAGACACAAGCAGTGGGAGATGCTAGGAAATGCTCACAGTGTTCTCTGGGAAGAGAGTTTAGGAAGAGCTACAGCAACACAGTGGCATCCCCAGTAACAAAGTGACAACGAAAACTGGATTTCCTGACCAACACTTGCAGACTGGGCTAACTGAAGCCCCTGAAGCTCCCTGTCACAGGAAGAGAGGATAATTCCAAGCACTCCCACCTTGTGCTTCAGCAGGGTGCTGTTCAATGGTATTAATACAGTCAACTCAGCTTCATGCACAGCCTCAGGTGCAGGGAGGTACAACTCACACGTCATCTGGACAGGGTTTCTCTGTGTAGCCCTGGCTGTCCTCAAACTCAGAAATCTGCCTGCCTTTGCCTCCCAAGTGCTGGGATTAAAGGCATGTGCCACCACTGCCTGGCATTACCTTCTCCTTTTAAATGTCTTTTTATGCCAAATGAATTTGCAAATTGCTTTCTAACTCACTCTATGATGATTTGGAATTTTGATGAGGATTGCATTGAAACTGTAGACTGCTTTCGGCAAGATGGTCATTTTTTTACTATATTAATCCTGCCAGTCAATCGTCTGCGATCTTCGATTTCTTTCTTCAGAGACTTGAAGTTCTTGTCATACAGATCTTTCACTTGCTTGGTTAGAGTCACACCAAAGTATGCAATACTATTTGTGACTATTGTGAAGGGTGTTTCCCCAAATTTCTTTCTCAGTCTGTTTATCCTTTGAGTAGAGGAAGGCTACAGATTTTTTTTTTTTTTTTTTTTTTTTTTTTTTTTTGGTTTTTCGAGACAGGGTTTCTCTGTGTAGCCCTGGCTGTCCTGGAACTCACTTTGTAGACCAGGCTGGCCTCAAACTCAGAAATCCGGAGTGCTGGGATTAAAGGCATGTGCTACCACGTCCGGTCCGGCTTGATTTAACTTTATATCCAGCCACTTTGCTGAAGTTGTTTATCAGCTTTAGTTCTCTGGTGGAATTTTTGGAGTCACTTAAGTATACAATCATATCATCTGCAAATAGTGATATTTTGACACCTTTCCAATTTGTATCCCTTTGACCTCCTTTTGTTGTCTAATTGCCCTAGCTAGACTTCAAGTACTATGTTGAATAGATAGCATGCAGCCTTGTCTAGTCCCTGATTTTAGTGGGATTGCTTCAAGTTTCTCTCCATTCTCTCATTGATGTTGGCTATTGGTTTGCTGTATATTGCTTTTACTATGTTTAGGTATGGGCCTTGAATTCCTGATCTTCCAAGACTTTTAACATTGAAGGGATGCTGAATTTTGTCAAATGATTTTTCAGCATCCAATGAAATGATCATGTGGATTTTTCAAAATTGTTTATGTAGTGGATTACATTGATGGATTTCTGTATATTGAACCATCCCTGCATCCCTGGGAAGAAGCCTACTTGATCGTGGTGAATGATTGTTTTGATGTTCTTGGATTCAGTTGGCAAGAATTTTATTATTTTTATATCAATGTTCATAAAGGGAGATTGGTCTGAAGTTCGTTTGGTCTTTGTGTGGTTTAGGTATAAGCATAATTGCGGCTTCATTGAATGAATTGGGTAGTGTATCTTTTGTTTCTATTTTGTGGAATAGCTTAAAGAGTATTGGTATTAAGTGTTCTTTAAAGATCTGATAGAATTCTCCACTAAACCCATCCGGGCTTTTTTTTTAATTTTAATTTTTCTTTGGTTGGGAGTCTAGTAATGATCACTTCTATTTCTTTAGGGGTTATGGCACTGTTTATGTTATGGGACTGTTATGGTTTATCTGAGCTCCAAATAATCAGGATACAATTTACAGACCACATGAAGCTCAATAAGAAGGAAGACCAACGTGTGGGTGCTTCGGTCCTTCTTAGAACAACAAAATACTCACAGGAGCAAATATGGAGATAAAGTGTTGAGCAGAGACTGAAGGAAAGGCCACCCAGAGACTGTCTTACCAGGGGATTTATCCTGTATACAGTTTCCAAACCCAGACATTGTGGATGCCAAAAGTACATGCTGAAAGGAGCTTGATACGGCTGTCTCATGAGAGGCCCTGCCAGAGCCTTACAGAGGTGGATGTTCGCAGCCAACCACTGGACTGAGTGCAGGGTCCCCAATAGAGGAGTTAGAGAAGGTCTGAAGGAGTTGAAGGGGTTTACAACCCCGTAGGAAGAAGAACAATATCAAGCAACCAACTAACGCCCCCTCAGCCCTCCCCCCAACTCCCAGGGACTAAGCCATCAACAAAGTAGTATACACATGGCTCCAGCTGCATATGTAGCAGATGATGGCCTTGTCATACATCAATGGAGAAGAATGAAGGCTCGATAGATGCCCCAGTGTAGGGGAATCGAGGTCGGGGAGGTGGGAGTGGGTGGAGGAATACCCTCATAGAAGCAGGGGGAGGAAGGATGGAATAGGGGGCTTCCGGGAGGGAGGGAGACTGGGAAAGGGGATAACATTTGAAATGTAAATAAAGAAAATATCCAATTAAAAAGAAACCAAGTCTTAGTTCCTCCTAAGAGAAGCCTGGCTGGTCCAGCCATCACCCTAGGAGTTGCAAAATTAACATCACTTTGTTTTTCTGGAGCATTTTTTTACCCCCTTCCTTCTCCCCAACAAATGGCATATATTCTAAAAAGCTTTATGCAAACTATACATACTCTTGTATATTTGGGTTTTTCATATAACCATGCAGCTTAGGTGATTGCTCCACTGTGTGTGAAAAGGATCTCCCCTCCTTTCATTTTTAAGTATCACATTATAATTGGATTTAATGAAGTACCATCACTTATTTAATCCTAATTAACAAATATTTACATTGCTTTATATTGTGGGCACCCGTCTGCAAAAATTTACTTTATACCCCGGTCATTTTGCATGGGGAGAATCTGAAGGATCAGAGAATATTTGAACTTTATAGAATTTCTGGGTTAAAAGACAAAGACACTCTGATTACTTATTTTGCATCGGTGTTTTGCCTGCATGTCTGTCTGTGCACCACTTGAGCTCTTGGGTGACCCCAGAAGCCACTGGCTCCTCTGAGACTAGAGTTACAGATGGTAGTGAGCCACCACGTTATGTGGTGGGAATCACAGCTAGGTCCTCTGAAGGAGCGGTCAGTGCTCTTAACTCTACTCTCTTAGGCTCTTGTTTACCTTTATAAAGCTAAGATTGAATTTAAAACAATCTTGATATATTCTGATTGGGATAGCATCTCACTAATAATTTAGGGAGATAATCTCCACCTGAGACCCATCAATAAAAGTTTCTAATTTATTTTCTGTACAATTTGAGTCGTCTTCTTTGTGATTATAATGCCTTATTAATTCTTCATAGCATCTTCTAGGGACTAATGGCAGTTAGGGCGAATACTTAAAAATACCATAGAAAATCTGAATCCAGCTTTATGCCTACTGTTTGGCAATATTTCAAAGGTAGATCTTATACAAATTTAAAAAATCCATCAGGGGTTAAAACTTTCTATTGAAAAGCTAGCCACTTGCAAGCAGAATCTGCAGTGTACTTCATACATGATGCTCTAGCCATCACTGTGCAGCGCATGCCAGCCATGGAGCCAACCCTAAGTTGGCTCAGGTCAGCTGGCTTGAATGCTGTACAAAAACACCCAAAGTTTGGCTCTCTTCCCTGATACTCATTTTGGTTTTGCAGCGAGTCTGGTCATGCCTGGAAATTTGCTGACCACAGTACTTGAGTTGGTAACTTTTCGAAAGTGACACTGGTTTCACTGGTCTCTGTGTGCCCAAAGATTTCAGGATTCTGCTCCTCAGACATACACTGCAGTTGTGAGTTCTCTTTGGGCTGGTGCTCAGGAGGCTTTGCAAGCGGGTCCGAGGAAGAATGGGAGCTTGCCAGTTGATTGCAGAACAGGAAGGTCTGGAGGCAAAAGTTGCATACCTGGGCACACCGGAGCTCCAGCTGGAGGATCCTTATCTGTAACTGTCGAATGGCTGAAAAGTTATCTTTTACATCTCTGGCAAATGGCCACTCCATAAAGGCCAGCCAAAACTTGATAAACTGGGTACCTTCCACCATCCCTGGTCCCACCAAGGAAGAGTGGAGAGCCTGCCTTAGTTACTGAACTATTTAGGACTCAGGTATGTTTTGACACACAACCGAGGGTGTTTTTGGATGACAATTCCAAAACAATTATTGTATTCACCATCTTGTTCCAGAACACTTTCTCAGGAACATGCGCAGTTAAGAGCTAATTGGAACTTTAAAAATGTATAGTAGTGTGGTAGACATTCCAAGGTAATGTGTCTTCTGCTATCACATGCTTAAGAACATTCTTTAACTCCCCCCTCTTTTTTCTGCAACAAAAAGACCTTGTGTTCTAAACTCGAAAGCACACAAGAATGTGGACAGTGTAGTGTTTAATGAATGCTTCCCTTGTTTAGTACAACCAAGAAGTAGGACAAAGGCCAAGGCAAAACTTTGGGAGCAAGTTCTAAGTAAATTAAAGGCATATGGAATATTTAATCGTCAAGGCAGACAAGGCTCCACAATTTGGCTAGAAAACAGATCAAAATGAGCTGTGAGTGAGATGGTGGTTCGACCTGCTGACCTCACTGGTTTGTTGCAGGTTGAGCATGTTGCCAAATTCATGAAATAGACTTCCTGAGTAGAGAACAGAGAAGGCTGCTAGGTCTTTGATCGCTCCTTTTCTATTCCCACTGTGATGGAGATACCACAGGCTCTAAATGTTAAGTACTGAGAAGGAGACACTACTGACAGGTGAGGCAAGACCATCAGCAAGAAGAAACCATTACAATAGTGTAGGCAGAAGGTACGTGGCATCCAGGCAGAGAGCATCCTCAAATCCAGGGAATTTCCTAATTTTCCTTAATAGAACCCATTACAAACAAGCTATAAAAGTGCCTTAGGTTTATATTGCTATGGTAAACATCGTAAACAAAAGAAACTTGGGAAAGAAAGGGTTTATTTTATCCTACAGATATAACCACGAAGGGAATTCAGGGCAGGGACTCAAGGCAGGATCTTAAGTAGAGGCCATGGAGGAAAACACTGCTTACTGGCTTGCTCTCATGCTCAAGTTCATCTACCTTTTAATTCCTGGGGCCACTTCCCAGGGGTGACTCTGTCTAGACTTTCCCTTCCAAATCATCCATCCATCCATCCATCCATCCATCCATCCATCCATCCATCCATCCATCAACAAAACAAGCCCACAGATTTGCCTGTAGGTCAATTAGATGGCATTTTCTCAATTGAGGTTCACTCTTCCCAATGACTTTAGCAGCTGTGTTAAGCTGAGAAAAGCCACCCAGGCTTTGGGGTTTAGCTTTAGACTTGAGAACTATTATCTCTGAAGCTGTGACTATTCTGCACTGTAAGGTCTGAATGTGTTATATGTGGACTTCCTTGGCTCTGGTCCCAAGGAATTCAGTGGTCAGTTTCTAGCAGAATGAAGGATGTGGTGGCCACAGCTTGTGAGGAGACAGGCTCCACTACCCTTCAATTTCTAAAAACATATTGACTAAATTCGGATTGAGAATGCTGGAACTGGACAATGTTAGCATAAATGTTTTAAGGTTTTTGCCGTTCAAGCTGATCACTGCAGAGATAAAATAGGAATCGTGGATGCTTCAACAAAAATCAAAGGATCTGAGAACATTCACTTGCCTTGTCTAATAACAATGGGGAGTCAAGGGAAAGGAGACCCTCTTTGGACTCTCGCAGCAGAGCAGAGTGGGTTTACTATGACAGGCTGAGGACCAGAAGAACAGGGTTAGGCGTTCATGAAGTTTTGTGGGATCAGTTAATATTTTTAAAGGTCAAGATGATAGGAGAGGGTGTGGTCATCAGCAAGGGAAGTTTGAGTGGTACTCCGAGCTTTTCCGTGTCTTCAGGGAAACAGCACTACGGTGATGCACTAATACGGTGATGTACTAATACTTGGTTACCTGCAGTAGTGCGGATCCAAGCAAGCGAGGGCAGAAGCAGAAACAACAATGCACCAGCACTGAACATTTACAGGCTTTCCCCACTGTTTCTTAAATACAGCTCTTTGCCAAACATGTCCCTTACATTATAGATTCCAAGTAACCTAGGTAGGTCAGTGTGCAGATGCTCAGGCTCGGTGTAAACTCGATGCCATGCTATGTATGGCACCCAACAACCTGCAGTCATTTGTGCCAGCAGAAGGCCCTGAATTCAGTCCTCCCTGGGCTTAGCACACCTTTTTTTTTTTTTTTTTTTTTTTAAATTTTACTCCAACAGAATTCTGGCCAGTTGTAATCATCATCCTATGGGATATTTCCCAACATGCCCTGAGATCAGGGTGGGGAGGAAGCTGCACTCTGTGACATATAAATGGAAATACAGAAGGTAAGAGACAATCCTAAGCATGGACCCACCCTGTTCAAACAAAGGCGGAGGAAGAGTCCATGCTATCCAATCTAGTAAGAGGCTATTTTGGGGGAGCATACGGACATTCAGCAAAAGTGCTTCTCCTGGCCTCTAAAAACCCCACCTTACTTAAGTTGCATGAATTAACTTACACTGGAAATTTCAGGAACGACCTTGCTGCTGTCAAACACGAGATGAGGACTGAGAGACAAACACCAATCGTGTCACATTCATTTCCTTCCTAACCACATTCACACGTGTCATCAGAAAGGTAAACTGTTTTCCTGGGTTTTTGTGTCTCCTGCCCCTTGCTATCATGAGTCTCAGACATGCAAGGACGTCTGTTTAGATCTGCTCAGACTCTTTATGAAGCCTGAATGAGTGAGAGAGATAACTCTAGACACAACCTGTGGGTAGTTCAGCCTGCCACTGGTCACCCTAAGAGGGGCGCATGGATATGTATCCCCCACTCCAAAGCCACTTTCTACCCTTAGGAATTTCCTGTTAATTTTTGAAACAGGCTGTGTGGTACAAGACAGGACAGGAGGCAGTGACTTGAGCAGGGTGGAAGCACAGCAATGTAAGAGGAAGGGACCAGATGAGGGGTGAAACGGCAGGAGCGAAGGGTGCTCAGGATTCCCTAATAGAAGCCTTCTTAGCTAAGTCTGCACCCCTCCCAACAGCACTGGCTGATGTGAAAGGCACTGAATACAGCAGATTCCCTACATCCCCCTGCAAAGCTTTTTTCTTTTCTTTTTTTTTTTTTTTTGAGACAAAGTCTCAGTGTGCAGACTTGGCCAGGAACTCTCTATGTAGACTAGATTGGCTTTGAACTCACATTAATTGTACCTGTCTCTGCCTTCCTAGTGCTGGGGTGAAAGGTGTGTACCATTATGCTTGGCTTGAAGGAACTTCTAAATTTGCCACATCTCACTTATTTTCTGGCATGACCTATTAATATCTGCAGACTATGCTTGGTAAAACTACTGCTCTGGCTTTCAAACTTGATCAGCCTTCCCTTGGAGACCCCACTATGTCCCCAGTCACTGTGAAGTCAGTTCCCTGTTAAGCCTGGAGCCTCTATTTCCATGACCTTTACTGCTATGTGAAACTAAAACAGGGTTGGACCAGAGGACTCTATAAATGCAATACAGTTTCAGGGTTGGGGAGATGGCAAAGCACTGGGTGCCCTTACATGGTGGCTCACACCACCTGTAACTCCAGTTCCAGGGAAACCAGCCCCCTCTTCTGATCTGTTGGCACCGGGCATACATGTGATTTTGGATATGCAGGTAATAATACCTGTAAATATAAAATAAATCTAAAAAAAATACAGAATCTACACAATTTGAGGGTTCTTTGGAAATATTCACTGAAGACCAAGAGAAAGAGCATATCTCAGGTCACTACCACTGCAGGGCTAAGTTTCCCTCAGGGCCGTGTCCATTTAGCAGTCGCCAGCACCATAGGGGTAAGGAGTGACTTAAGCTTCATGGTTCAGATTCAGCCTGAGCAACCAGCTCTTGGCAGAAGCCTGGGGCCTGGGTAGCAGCGGGGTAGGGGTGAGAAAGGAGAATAAACAGACTACAGCGGTCCACACTCGGTTTGGTAGTTTCTTTTTTTCTAGACACTATTGGTACATTATCTGTTCAGCTCTGCCTTGGCCACTGATTCCTCATAGATCTTGGCCTGTTTCCGTAACTAGTGTAAGATTCAAAAACATTGTAAAGATTTCTGGTCACTTTCTCAAAGTCTTAGATGCTTTGTTCATTAGAATCCAAGGAAACAGTAACCGACGAGGATGGTCAACTACTCATCTTTGTTTGACAGGTCTGCTGATTAAACCAGTTTGGCCGGGCGTGGTGGCACATGCCTTTGGTCCCAGCACTTGGGAGGCAGAGGCAGGCGGATTTCTGAGTTCGAGGCCAGCCTGGTCTACAAAGTGAGTTCCAGGACAGCCAGGGCTATACAGAGAAACCCTGTCTCGAAAAACAAAACAAACAAAAAAAAAACCAGTTTGGTCTGACTCCACTTGGAGGGGTTCAGGGGCCACTGCTGGAAGGATAGTGTCGCAGTTGCTGACACTGCAACTCACTCTAAGTGTGCTTTCTACGTGTGAGGGCGGGTGCATACTATGGCAGTGTGTAGGGGACCGAGGGCAGTCCACAGGAGTCAGAGCTCTCCTTCTACCATGTGGGGTTCTGGGAATTGAACTCAGGCCATTGGGCTTGGCTGTCTTTAACCACTGAGCCACACATGTCCCATGATTTCTTTCCTAGCTGTCTACTCATGTATGTGTCGCACACTACCACATAAGGCTTGCTTCAAACTCACTATGTAACCTCCCAAGGGCTGGGACTACAGGTGTATTCCAGGTTCATATGCTGGTGGGTATTAAATCCAATATATTTCATGTGTTGAGTTCTAACTCTACTGCTCAAAGCAGCCTTAAGCCCAGGGATAACCTCAAGCTCTTAGCAACTCTTCCACCTTGGCTTCCCATGTGCTGGCATTACAGGTGCATAGCACCATGCCCCATTTGCTAGTGGTGGTAATGGTGGTAAATGCTTTACAAGTAAGGGAGACCACAGCGCGGAGAAAGAGGCTGATGAGAGTTTTTGGGTCTGAGATCTTTGCAGTAAGCACAAAAGCTAACTTTCTGGCATAAAGACTAAGATTCTCAAGGCTTAGAAAGTCAGTATTATTTTGTAATTATGTCCTATAATAGTTATACTGGATTATGAGAAAAGTGTACCAAAAAGGGCAATCACTGCTGAAAAAGTTAGGAGTAAAAAGCTTCAGAAAGGCCAATGTTAAAGGAATACTAAGACTTAGCTCCAAATAGTCTCTTTATCCAACCTAACTGGGTTAAAGTTTGTGTGATCAGTACTCAAGAGACTCAGCATGAACACAGGGAGAGGATAGAATTTTAATAGTATCAAAATCAGGACTTTTGGGGGTCGATTCAGTACTTGCTGGAATAAAATCGCCAACTGTTACTTGGTAACTGACTTAGCTTCTAAATCATCAAAATTACACATACTCTGTATATTACTTTAGTGTATACAAGCACATCCCATGATTACATGCAGAGACGGGGAGACAAGAGCTCTATGACCAAAACTGCCACTGGTATTGATGAGAACATGAACTGAAAGCAGCTGTCCAGAGGTGCAGAACATCTGCTTCTCATTGACAGAGTGGTTTGAACGCTGCTCTTCCCAAGAGCCGACAAAAACGCAAGCAGTGAAATCCGACTTTGCGGTGTGAGGAAAGAAAGTGGGCACACTCCTTTGCTTGCAGGGCAAACTTCTCCTTTCAGTTGATATTCAACAACATATTCTCAACTACCTTTAATGACAGCCATATGACACGGGCTTAATTTTCCTGAGAGTTAGATGAGACCTGCTAATAAATAGGCCCTGAAGCTGACCTGAGTTGACAGGAACCTCTAAACTCAAAGAGGATGCTTTAGCATGGCTAAGATTCAGCTGTAGAACAAAGGTTTTCAGTGAGCCACACAGCCTTGGATTTCTTAAGCCCTAGAAAGAAGTGCTGTCTATTGCACAAATTCAATGACGGCTGAGGAGCAGGCAACAGCGAGGACAAGGAGTAACACCCACAAAAAAGTCACAGGCTCTGCCACCCTACAGAGAAAAGAGCAAGGGACACGTGGGCTGACCAGCTCTGCTCCCAGCTGACAGTGACCGCCAGAAGCTACCAAGTTCCTCACACACAAGAAAGACAGCACCTTGAGTGAACCTAGGGAGAGCCACCAGATGCGAGTGTTGGCTACAGCAGGATTGGCTACTGTTCCTTTGATGTTAACTCCTCTTCTGAGTATAAGAATCTTGACTGTATCTGCTAGGTAACACTGGGCTTTATGGCCATCTTCTAACCTACTAACATCTGCAGGCTTCTCAAGGTCATTGGTGAGTGACACCATTAAACAGCACAGGAAAGAATATGGTCTGGCTTTAAGCCACACTCTCTCCATTTGCTGTGTGATCTAATGCAAGGCACTTGAGAAACTGGTGCCTCAGTGTATGAACATGTGACATGGTAACACATGGTAACGTGCACACTTACCTCAGGAAGCATATACACGGATTGCTGGATGCACATCACAGATGAAAAGCATGGTGGAAAATATCTACAGCCCAGACCCCCCCCAGTACCTCAGCGTCCATCCATTTTCTGTGTCCGAGTCACCATGCTCTGGTTAGCACTATACACAGTAAATGCTAGCGGCATCCTGCTCCCACACATGTGTTAGCTGTTTGGCACACAGACAGTTATATATTTCAAGTTATCATATTCTCTAGCCCAAAGCTGTTTCTTAATTTTCTAATACAGCTAATGCAATACATACAAATGTGGAGTCTCTGTGCTGAAAACATTTAACTTTCTCTGAAGTATATGTGACATAATAAAAAAATTAAAAAAATAATTGAACTAGTGCTGTGTGAAACCATGTTTTTAATGAAAAAAAAAAGAAAACAAAAATAAAACAACAAAAAAACAAAAACAAAAAACCAAATCAAAACAAAAAAAACCCTGAAAGTATATCACAGGATCATCTACTCATTTACAAAGATGGAGTTTTGAGAAAAAGGGGCCTCAACATGATACAAAATAAGTGTGGCTTAAAAGAAACATTAAAAATGTTTCATATGCTGAAATAAGTAGGGATTATAAATTATAAGTGCAGTAGTTCAAATATTGCTTTTTAGCATTAGTTTTTAAAAACAAGTTAAATTTAGAACATTTAAAATTTGTTATACTCTTCTTTCAAAGGAACTGCGGACACGGAAGTCTTCACAGAATCAAGACCCCATGATGCCACCTTGTAGTCTATGCAGAGTGTACTGGACTTAGGGCATGTTAGTGCTGTGATACCTTTTGGTTAATACGCTACATTAGGCTCCTCAGGAGACCTGGACTATCACGTGATGGTTGCCTTCATGCAGTTCTCCTAAGCCCACCACACTTCTACTCTGGTGATTCTTTGCAGGGCTCTGCCAGACAGAATCAAAACGACAGAAACATACATAACTCCTTTAGAACGAACATGTGGTTTTTTTCTCTTTTAAAAAATAAAATAAAGTGCTTTTAAATTAAAATAGTTCTTGCCCTTAACAAAACTGGAACCTTGAAATCTCTGTATCTTGACACATTTTTTAACAGAAAAGTTTTGGGCATTCATGTCCTTCAAGAGTTCAGAGTGAATCTAGGCTGGGCTTTGCCTCGTTATCATGCTCGTGTTTGTACATGAATGTTAAAAGAAAAAGAGCGACATCCAAGGATGACCAATAGGCAGTGTGCGACGTGACGGCTGACCAATAGCGGCTCTCCACGAGGCCTTCTCTGAGTTCAAAGTCGATCCTGTGCTCCAGTTCCACTGTAAAGACAGGAGGGAAGTGATGGTTACCACGCGTTTAATGCAGGCCGGAGACAGTGGAGAAGAGTCTAGCCAAGGGAAGTGACTTAGGCTGCCACATTCGTCACTCTAAGTTTTTGGGGCAGTAGGAAAGTCAAAGCAGCCAGGGATCTACTCTGAAGTCTGTCCCTTAGTGCACGTCAGCAAAGAATAATAAAGAAAGAAAATCAAATACATTTGCTTGCTATCTTGGCATATTTTCAGAGTTTAAAAAAAGGAGGCTCAATTTAAGTCTTAGATGACTATTTCTTATCTGCCTTCCTTGAAGAATTTCCTATATTCCTGGGGAAGTGGGTATATGTCTCCTCAGTTAGGGAGGCCCTAAAGAATACATGAGGATATATATGTTTCACAACAACCAAATTTTATTATTATCACTATTATTATTACTTCGCAGCTCAACAGCGTTCTTCTCCCCATAAGGCTGAATCCCTTAAAGACACCCCCTCCCCAAGTTTGCATTTATTAAGTGGGCACTAGCCTGTGCCCGGGACATTGAAGAACTCAAAAGAATTCACTGTGTAGCTGGAAAAGTTAACCTGGGGGAAGAACTGTGGGGGGAAAGGGCTTTACCTATAATTAGATGCCCTCAACAATCCTGTGAACCCACTAAAGCCTTTCCAAAACCTATAAAAAGTCCTTGCAATATTGGAGAGAAATGAACAGCTTGAGGCTCTCGTCAAATCTCAACGGGTAAATGTAACAGACCCTCAGAAATGACACTCTTGGGAAAGGACGGTCTGAGGGCCAGGTGGTATGGCAGAGGCCTAGCGACCTAACTTTGATTCCTGGAACCCATATAAAGGTTGAGTGAGAGAACTAACTCCGCAAGGTTGTCCTCTACATATGGAGTTTACTTGCATACACAAATACAGTACATAATCTTTTTAAGATGGCATTATGGTACTCAGGGTCTCTTAAAACTGTCCATGAGCCATAATGATATTCCACAAGACCTATCTCATGTCACTACTAGACACTGATTAATATATGTTTGATCACTGTCAAAGATGTCTAAAGTAAAAAGTGGCAGTTATACATAATAGTACTACTCTAGAAAATAATTCTAAATAAATGCGTTGTCAATGCTAATTATATACAGGGCTTGTTTTGCGGTAGTAGCATCTGAGAGTTTGAAATATACACAGAGTAGTTCCCTCTGGGCTCTGCCTTTCTGGTTTGTGAAGGTATCTATGCATCTGCTTAGGGAAGGCACATAGAAGATAGAATGTCAAGGCTCTGGAACATCTGGATAGAACACCGACACAGCACCTTTTACAAAGTCCTTTTAACTCTAAAGTTTTCACTTAATTAAAATGATCCATAGTAAGTCAGACATTGCTGAAATCCATGTGCATTTAGGTAGAATGCCCTAACCCCTTATTTTTGTACACCATGGGCCTTCACATGAGATCTGTAGGCACAGCCACCCACAAAGACCAGATATGTAGATGAGAAAACTGAAGTCTCAAAGATGATGAAGTAGAGTCAAGATGAAGCAGGGTACAGGAAAGAGAAGAGGCAGGCACATGACCAGAGGATTCACATTGCAACGCTGACTGCGGCATCTACTGTTCTAGTCCAGACTCTCCAGCACAAACTGTTCTAAAGTCAAAGACACACTTTCTGGACACAAGATTTATTTGGCTCCACTTTGACTTTAAGGTCCTGAAATTTGTTGTTAACAAGCTATGACTGTCCTAAAAGACTGCTTGTCATGCCTGTCACCTCTGGGGACACTAGCTGCTACCTAGACTGGCTCCACCTGTGCTAGGGTAGCCAGCTTTCCCCAGCCAACGTCCTCTGGGCCCGCAGTGCAGCCGCCTCACGTCTTGCTGGCTCTGAAGGAAGGAAGGAAGGAATGAAGGAAGGAAGGTCAGTAGTGAGTGGAGTGGGCTTGTGTCCCGTCCTCTCTTCATGTGGCTCACAGGATCTCTATGGGAGAGGTTTACACGGCAGCACCACTGAGTTCCACTGTCAAAGCAGGCTCTGATGGACTTGTACCAGTTGCCTGGCATTATCACACCCAGACTTGCTGGGACTGCAGAGGGGATGGGCTCTCCTCCTCTCTCTAGTCCTCTGGGATCATGGGGGAAGGAGGAAATAAAACCACCTTTCTTTCTTTCTTTCTTTCTTTCTTTCTTTCTTTCTTTCTTTCTTTCTTTCTTTCTTTCTTTCTTTTTCTATGCTTCAGATACCTAAATGTAAAATCTGTTAAAAAACAAAACAAAGGCAGCCGTGCCTTAACAAAGATGCACGAGTATGCTCAGGCCGCACCACAGCTCTGGGAGACAGTCCTTCAGGGCTGTCCCTTGGTTGGAGAGTGTATCTCATTGGCTAAGCCAGCCTGGCCAGAGAGGCCCAGGGATTCAGTCCCACTTCCCCACCCCAATGACATTACAGCTGTGTACTGCAGTGCCCAGCTTTTTAAAAAGTAAGCTTTGAGGTTTGAACTCAGGCTCTCTTATAAACATTTTACTGGCTAAGCTGTTTCTCTAGCTTACTACGAGTTATTTTAGTGGAATTGTTTGTCTATATGACTACCAGTTGGAGAGAACCTTATATAAGATAATTTCTTGAGGGGAATTCACTGAGATTGGTTACTATAAACTCTTGCTCTGGAGGCAAAAAAGGAGCCAGCTTGTTATACTCAACCACTGTTTAGGAACTATACAAAGTAATCTTTTTTGATAACTGAAAAAGATGCACAAAAATTTAAAGGTGGGTAAAATTACAAAGAAAACCCTGAACACATTTTTTAACATCAAAGATAGAATTCACTATTAATAAGAAAAACACGAAAGAGAAAATATAGAAAATTTAGAAGAAATAAGAAGTTAGTAGGAAAAGTAATTTTAAATTGTTAAGGTTAGTCCTTGGTGATATTCAGGATATGTTGGAAAGGAAGACTGGGAATAGCTTTGCACCAGTATCACTACATTTAAAAATAAATCCCCCCCCCCCGGCCACCCCATGAAGGACATTGAGCATTGTGGAATGAGCTGTCAGCTAGGGCAGACCCCAGTCCAGGTGATGTTAGGTATCACCAGTACAAGTGATGCGGTTCTCTGTGGCAGGGAACTGTATGCTAAGTAGACATGGAAAGAACAGTGAGCCTGAGGCCTGAGGCCAATATAGAAGACAGACACAGGCCTAATGCGCTCTCTTCTCTCAAGTCCCTCTTTGGTAGGAGTCTGTATTTTTTAGCATCTGAAGTGGGCATGAACTCTACCATTGAAGACAAGAACACACACATAGTCTGCTGTGGTAGCACTGAAGCAGCTCGCAGAGAGCTGATCCCATTTCTCACTGAGTGGACCTCTAAGGAGAGCATTTCAGGGTGCTGAGTGCCACTCCTGACATATACCATACCGAGGCTATCATCTTTACTCTGCATTACATTTTCCGGAAAAAGAAGTTGTGGGAGATAAAAGAACGATTCTTGAAGTCTGAAATCTGTGAAGAAAAACAAACAATACGCTGTGTAAAGGCAAGGCTGATAGTTACAAATGGCCTTCAGTGTTGCAGTGGCCAATTCCAAATAGAGCCACATTCCAAATAGGCTGATTAAGCCTAGCCCACAAGAGGAGTGCACCTCTAGGCTTCTGTCAAGAGCTCCTTCATGGAAAATATGAACACAGTTCAATTCTCAAGTGTAATGTCAGAATCTGTTAATAGCTCAGATACTCCTCAAACTTAGTGCTAATTCACGTTGTAACCTAGAGGGCAAAAACCAAACCAAACAAAAAACAACCAATTAACCCTCCCCCCTAACCCAAACTAAAAAAAAAAAAAATCTGGCAGGAACACAAGAAATGAAACCATAAAATGCTTTAAGATAAGCCTTGTCTTTTCAGAAGAAATTAAGGATAGCTGTGTAAGATGTATCAAATCGATGAAAATAAAGGACACCTGACAGGACTTACTCTTCACAGAGAAAACAGGGTTGAGCATGGATTCAGTCTGTGTCCTCCTTACCCTCAGACAATGAGACTCAAAGACAGTGGCGTCAGATGAAGGCTATCCAGAAAGCCGAGGCCCTCAGTGTGAGGAGGGGAGGAGGAAGGAGGTCCAAGAACCTCATCACAACAGCCAGGGTCCACAAAGATTTAAGAAAGAGAGAGTTTCAGGATTGCAAGTCAGCAGTTATGGCATAGGAGTCAGGATTACACAGAAGGAAACTCCACTGAGGCAAGTCTAAGAATCAGGAATCCAGACCCAGACGGACAGAATCCAGACTGAAGATAGACTCGCACTGTCAGGGTCTGACTCTAACAGTCTATCTCTTTAGAGCTGACTATATGAAACAGATTCATAGATATCTCAGATGTTGTCGAGACTACAGGTGAAATTTAACAAGAAGACTGGCAAAGCATTTACATGCAGGCATGACCAGCACGGCTGGGGCGGAGCCCAGCAGGAGCCCAGGCTGCATGCGCAGCACACACTGGGTCTGGCTCTGAGGACCTGTGTGGTGATTTCTGTTCAGCTGAGCTCCCACTGCGGAGGGAGGGAGGGAGGGACCTTTACATTTGTAGCAACATACAGAACGGACCGGGGTTTTCTTTTCTCAGACACTGTATGTGTTCACTCCTTCTGGGGGCTTCAACTGTTCCTGGGAGTGTCTGTCCCCAGTGTGCACCCTCCCATTCACCAGCATCACTGCTATGCACTGACAGGACCATGAAGAACTGTAACTTCTTAGTGCCACCTTACAAAATTCCTCCAAAATAATTGTTTTCAGAAGTTAACTATTTTGATTTCTGCATGCCACTAAAGTTTATACATTTACAATCATGTTTCTAACTAAAAAGAAGTAAAAAAAAACAGTGTAAGAACTCAGAAGAAAAATGAGCTTTATACAAATATCAACATCTAAAAAGAATTGTTTACACATGGCCCTAATGACTTGCAAACACATTTTTTAGCACTGGAAAGGACTGACAGATGCTGTTGGCCCACATAAGAACGCCTAGCCCTGCTGCCTAGTTACCCGGAGTGGACTGTGTGTGGAGGAGTGGGGCAGCCTCTTGGGTGCCACCCAGACCTGTTCTGGTTGATGGTTGTTTCAGAATTCAGGGTGGCAGACACAGTTAAGAACACAGTGGTCCCAGTAGCTGCGGTGGAGTCTGTTAAAAGGACTGGAGAAGTCCATTCCCGCTTGCTAGCTTCAGAAAGGAAGCGGCTGCGTCAGAGTTAGTCTCTCCTTATCATCGATGGGAAGACACAAAGTGTCAGTGCTATTACCTGACATTTTAAGTTCACCGATAGACCAGTGCTTTACAGTTATGCCAGATTAAAAAGTCTTAAGTCTACTGGAAAACAAAAGATCCACCTTAATGCTTCATGTACCTACTCACAGATCTCCCTACTGTCTACTGGTAACAGGGCAGGAACAGAAGATACACAGTGGGGCCCAAGAGAATGCCTCAGCCTTGGAGGGCTCAGAAAGCTGCCTAGGAGTGTGTGGTTAGCTGCAGGACAGAGCAGTGTGTCAGACAGAGGACACATCTAGAGTGACTGGAAACTTAAACCTTGGTGACCGTATTAATAAAAATGTACTTTGTACAAGCTAGGGTTGCCTACCCCAGAGACTTGTCTTGTACTTGATAATTTAGACTCTCGTGCCAGAGAGTCCTGGTTATAATCTAGCAACTTGTCAACGCAGACACTAAAACTACACTTGCCTAGAAAATATTCTTAAAATTCACATTACCTTTCCTTTTAACGACTTCAGACTTGAGTGGGACCACTACTAGTCCTGCTCGCCCCAGCCCTCCCCACCCGCCCATCAGAAGAGATAAAGCCACAAAAGCTCAAGGATAAAACTGTAAGACTGACATGCGGAGTCGAGGAAGCCGGAGCCACTGTGCGGCAGGGTCTGCGTTGCCACGGTGGTGGTAGAGGGTGAAGCTGAAGGCTTCTTATCATCTTCCAGTGAGTCTTTAGATGGCTCAGACGGCTGTGATGTTGAAGAACGTCCAAATCTTGAGAACAACATTCCTCCAAGGCCCTTTCCAATGCTAGCAGCCCCTGCATGTCACAGAATAGGGCAGTCACTCCGCTGACTCAGCTCATAGCACCCTGGGGAGCAGCACCTGCAATTACAGCCGACTGGCTGAGGGACTCAGCCCTACTCATTCTTTCCCAGGGTGGGGACCTAAAAATATTCCAATTTCTACTATAGGTTTCTAAATAAGAATGATGTTTAAAAGAAGTAAAGTATAAATTCTAGGAATACAGATACAGGAATATATAGCCAAAGCAACCCAGGCGTTATTCAAATATTCATTGTTACAAAGGTTTATGGCAAGATTAAAATTTCTAACAAGAGACCCATGCAGTTGACATGGGGTATCTACCTATTAATAGGAATATGTCTTACTAAATGTATGCTATTATATTATAATGCCATTAGTAACCTTTACACATGATGTCAAATAGCAAGAAAGTTTGGTAGCCAAGACCTACTTAGAGTGCCATCTTGTGGCACTTACATAAAGGACAGTCAGAAACAAAGGACACATTCAAGTGCTATGCAATTGAAATACCCAATTTCTATGCTGGCACAGGAAGTTACTCGAGGAGAGATGAAATCTCCCTCTTGCCTTAGGAAGCGAAAGGACTAAACAACTTCACTTTGAGAAGACATCAGAGTCCTTGATGCCCCCAGAATGCACAAGAGCAATAAAAACAACAGTATTTTAAAGGCTCCCTCAGCAAGTCACAGAGCCAAGATTATAAGGAGCAGCAGAATGCCCAGTCCTTTCTTCAATCTAATCAGAGGATCTAGTCAGAGCACCTGCTTCAGTCAGCAAAGAAGCTAATTCAGGAGATGGACAGGTGGAAGATTTTTAACAGTGCATTTCCAACCAATTTAATACTTACACATAAAGTACTTACATTCATAGGTAAGAAATGAGAGAATTACCCAATATGCTTGCTTTGCCAATGTTAGTTATAGATTCTCCATAGTGGCGCCGAGATAAGACGGGGGAGGTCACAGGGCTTGGGATAGCTGCTATGTTCTCACTGTCTGAAACTGAGGTAGGTTCTTTTGCTGGGTTGAGAAAATTTGGCTTCATATGCTCATAAGGTAGAGGGTTTGAAGTGTTGTACCAGTGGATCTGGACTGGAGAAATGTTGCTGTAGTGTTTCAAAATCAACGGTTCTAATCTGTAGGCCTAGATTTTTAAGAACGCAAAGAAATATGACTTTAATTCACAATTCCTGGATTTTAGTAAAATGTTTATTCTAAAGCTGTTGAATAAAAATCTTAGAGAAAGAATTAAAAAAAATGGTTATTTGAAAAACATTTTTCACTGTTACTATGTGAGGTTGTGTAATTACACGTCCCTAATAGTGAGATTATTAAAAAAACAAAAGAACAGTAATAAAAAATGAGTTACCTTTGTCTATTAATTTGTTTTCATAGAAAAAGATTGTTTCACTGTATTCTGATATGATCTAACAAGAATGAGTCTTGTTGGGCTAGCGAGATGGCTCAGTGGGTAAGAGCACACTCACTGCTCTTCTCAAAGTCCTGAGTTCAAATCCCAGCAACCACATGGTGACTCACAACCATCTGTAATGAGATCTGATGCCTTCTTCTTGTGCATCTGAAGACAGCTACAGTGTACTTATTTATAATAATAAATAAATCTTTGCCCAGGAGTGAGCAAAGGTCCTAAATTCAATTCCCAACAACCACAAGAAGGCTCACAACCATCTGTACAGCTACATAAAAATAAATAAATAAATCTTAAAAAGAAAAAAAGAGAATGAGTCTTGTTATAAGGTCAGACTCACAAAGCTGAAGTGGAGGACAGCCCAGACCTAGGTAAATAAGGTCAATCTTCTATCATATTCGATTTCAAACACATGACTCCAATAAGAGCCTAACTTGAAAGCCAAGGAAAGGTTGCTGTCCAGCAAGTCGCTCATTTGTTGTGGTGTTTCCTGAGAATCCATAGTGCAGATTCTCACTGCTGTTAGCAATTCACTGCCATTTATTACGTCACAAAGATCTCGGTGCTCTCTTATAGGAAGAAGAGAGCAGGTCTGTAAACCCTGGCTAGGGCAGGTCTGCACAAGCATTAAGAAAGCATTAGGAAAAAGCAGAGCAGACTGGCAGGATGCACCCTCAGAACATGTGAAGTTGGGTTCAAATCCCAGAACCAAACACAGAAAAGCTAAATGTGAGATGCACAAAGAAGACAGAATTCATGCTTGGAGGAAAACATACAGCCATGCTAGTCTCTGAGGCGACTGCCAGGCCTGCAGTCTGCATCTGAGCCTCTAACACATGTAGGCTATCATCCCAGTGCTTTCAGCGCCTGAGCTTCGCTTACAAGAGGCGGCTGTAAGTTTACACACACACGACTTTGTAAAATAAAAGCTAACTTCAGATATTTAAAATCCTTTTACTGTCTGTGTGTGTGTGTGTGTGCGCGCACACATGTGCGCGATGTACTAACCATTCTCCCTAACGAAGTACACAAACGTCTTCACTCTGTGTGGTGGAGAATGGAACCACACTCCCCTGCAAGCTAGGCAAGCACTTCGCCACTGAGCCGTACTCTAGCCTGTGTCTTGTCTATAAACGTCCTCTCAGCTCTCGCTATTTACACCTGGATTAGATCTCCAAGTGTTTACATTTAAAAACACTTAAACACAAATATAGTAGAAAATTGAAAAAAACTTGAGTTCTTTACACTTTCACTCAACTAAATGCATGACTTCACCTCCTTTCTTGTTTTTGGTTTAAGAGAATCTGCCAGACTCATCTCAATTTTATAGCATGTTTTTGAAAAACATTACTTAAAACAGGACATTTTAACTATATTGTCTTATTTATTTTGGGGCTTGTGTACTATAACACATGGATGACAAAGGTCAACTTTTGGGAGCTGCTTTTCTTCTTTCATCACGTGGGTGCTGGGGAGTAATCTCCAGTTGACAGGCGTGGTGGCAAGCGCCTTTCCCACCTTCTCTTCTTGCCAGCCTCGAAAGCAGGTACAACTTACCTCTTCCTAGGCCATCAAAATTAAAATTGCTTAAAGTCCGTAAAGCAGATGTTTGTCTCCTGTAGTGCTGTCCAGGGATATTATTTTCACAATGTATTGTTTAATCAGAGGTTGGCTTATGTGAATGTGTACCATGTGCATGCAGGGCCTCCACTGAGGTTGGACTTACAGTCATGTGATAGGGATGCCGGGGACCAAACCCAGGGCCTATGCAAGCACAGCAAGTGCTCTTAACAACTGCGTCCTCTCTCCAGTCCCCGATAAGATGTTACCAGGACAATAAAAGATCCTCTCTTAACATTTTATTTCATGAATGCTGAATGAGCAAATATTAAAATATAACCTTTCCCAATGAGCCAGATAATAAATTCCCTTGTTAATTCACAGTCCCTGGCAAGATTTCTCACAGAGCAGCCATGCTAATGCTGAAACTCACCACTGGGTCCGTAGGATGAAAAATATTTAGTAAGCGGTTACAGATCTCTCTAGGTAAAATGTGGTCTTGACTTCCAGAATTTCCTGGTCGGATGCCGCGTAATGCCAAAAAAACTGCTAGCGGAGATCCCATACAGAAGAAATTTTCAACCTAAAATGAAAAGAGCCATTCTAAATTCACAAAATGATGGGAGTGTTATTTTCAAGGGAATCTGAGGATAACATGTTATATGTTGCCTCCAACTCTGAGGCTTTACAGAGGTGCAGTGAGGATTTCTACAGCGGGGGATGGGAGAAGGGCAGTCAAGACTGACACTCACATGGACTAAAGCAGAGAGAGGTACTGGATGATGTTTGAGAAAATAGGTAAGACTGAAATACTGGGTGTGGGAGAGAAATCTACTTGGGATGCTAACACTCAGATCTCTGACTGTTTAAGGAAGAGAGTCTTAATCTATTTCTTAGGTAGAGAAGAACAGGACCTAACCCATACTTGGAGAGGCTTAACCTGGTAGTAGTGTGTGGATGTAACTAAAAATTGGGATACTACTGATTTTGGGGGAAAAAAATCAATTCTCTTAAACAAACGAGGTGAGACAATGCCCAGTAGGGCAGCACAGTGTCACTGATAACGGGAACATGCGAGGATGGAAGCATTCCTGATGGACACGGGTGAGAACAACTCGAGTCTGCAGGACTGCAGATCCCGTCAGAGGAAGCTGTAGCTAAATCTCATTTCTGATCTTAAGTTTGAGATCTCTGTAGTATGTGGCTGAACAGTCAGTCAGAGCAAGGTTATAGAACTGTATCTTTCCCCACCCACAGCTACATTCTCGCCCCCATCCATCACTGACGTGGCTGTGAAGCCAAGACTGTGAATGTGCCTGGGTGGGCTCAGAACATGGGCAGTTCTACATTTAGTCAGCAGGAGGAAGGGGGAACTCTAGAAGGACCAGAATAAAAAGGCATCTTACAGGTCAGATTCTCATCTTAATACCCCATCATGTCAACCTCAAACTTTATACACCTGTAACGTTTTCCAAAGAGACCACAGAATGTCTTCTAAATGAAAAAACATGTATGAATATTTATTTTGAATGAATATTCTGAAATGGTGCCTTTATGTTCCTGAACTTGGAGCCCTTGCATGTGCTACCACCAAGCTGTGCCCAGCCCAACAAAAAGCACTGCAAATACCAGGGACACAGATGATATAATCCAGCTCGTCTATAAAGTGAGAAGAGAAGGGCTGGAAGGAACAGAAAATCAAGCCACACAGGTGCCTCATGTCTATAATCCCAACACTCATGATACTGAGGCAGGACTGGGTATTTGAAGCCTGCCTGGGCTACACAGTAATTTCAAGATTAGCCTGGGCTACGTGGCAAGATTCTGTTTCCGAAGATAAAAAGAAGGGCAAGGGGCAGAGATCAGCTCAGTGGGTAAGAGCACTTATTCTTTAAGCCAAAGGACCTATATTTGAATCTTCTTGATTCATGTAAAAAAGCAAACTCTGGGTGTGATTATGCATGCCTGTAGCCCCAGGGTTGTGGGGAAGCAGCAGGATTCTGAAACTCTACAAGCCAGCCACCCAGTCAAAACGGCATGAGAGAATCTATCTAAAGGCAATAAGGCAGGCAATAGATAGAGGAAGACATCTGGCTTTGTGCTCTGATCTGTTATGAATGTTGGGCAAACAACCTGCATACTCAAGTGCAGGTACATACACACTCATGGACATAGACACATGCACACACTCACACACATGCACACACTCACACCAGCTCTCCAATATACCAAAAATAGGCGAGAGGAGAAAGTTATGACATTCTGGGCAAAATGCTTTCTGATTGGCTAGTCTCTCCATAAACATGTTAAGTTGCTCCTTCCATTTAGAACTGCTTATGATGACTGCAGTGTGACGCATGCGCAGAGGACTGTACTGTTCTCTGACAGGAGGTTAAAGACCGCTTTATTTATGACTGCTAAGTAATTACAAGATTTAAAAATCATTTTGATTGTGTATATGTATGATCTGAATGTGGGGGGCATGTGTGTACCATGTACACATGTGGAAGTCAGAGGACGATTTCATGAAGTTGATTCTCTCCTTCTACCTGAATGTGGGTTGCAGGGTTGAAGTCAGGTCACCAGGCTTGCAAAGCAAGCACCTTTCCCTGCTGAGCCATCTCACCAACCTCCATCCAAGACTTTTGAAAACAAAAAGGAACTTTAGGGGTTTAGTTTAGCTCTGTATTTACTCGGATATAAGTAAACAGATGGATTTAGAACCGTTCCATGCTTGGCTAATATCACTAACTGGACAGGACAAAAATCACGGGCAAACCAACATGTAACTGTGCCCATCACACACTGACTTGTCACTGCTCTCAAGAGTCAACTGAGACAGGACGGACAGCAGCATTCTCAAGTCACCGTCTGATGGCGATCCACATGGAGAAATTCCTGCTCTATTCTGACCCCTTAAGTCCCAAGCATGACTCACTGGGTTCTTAGATGCTCTTTAATCCAGACTCTGCTTTCCTAGGAATACCAGTGAGGAGTCTTTACTAAGCTATGCATGACCTGTATCAGAAGAAACAACTACAGTGTCCAGGTGCTAATCACGTGGTACCAGATACATTAATGATATATATGATAGTGTTGGTAGAGCTGGAACTCAAATTGTACATTAGGGTAATTCCGAGATCATATTCTTTAAATGCATGTTTCAAATTTACCATTTCATCTCCTGTGTAATCCTAGGCATCGGACCTTATGCATGCTGGCCTAGTACTTGCCACTGAGTTATGAGCACAGCTCAACAATGTGCTTTTTAAATGTTTAAGTTAAAAGAAAAACAGTGTGTGTGGGGGAGCCAGAGAGATGGTTTAGTGGTTAAGAACACCTACTCTTTTACAGGGGACCCCAGTTCAGTTCCCAGCACCCTCTGACAGCTCAAAACTGCACGTGACTCCAGTTACAGGGATGTGGTACCAGCTATGGCCTCTGCAGGCACTAGGCACATGTGTGGCTTACATATAGACAGTCCCCGATGCTCACAAAAATAAGTAACAGTTAAAGAAGAACTGTAAGCCAGGGGGGTCAATACAGTTTTCCTTCTATCATCCATGTTTTAACCAGCATTCAGGTCCCATAGAAGAGACACAGCAAGAACAGGCAGTGTGGCGCACTGGGGCAGCAGAGATCAAGTGTCAGAGGCTCATGCCATCTTGTATCGACGATGCAGGTAAGAACGTCTCCTTCCTGAGTTTAACCAGTTTTATTCTGTCCCTGGCAAGCAGATGGCACTTCCTCTCCTTTCAGCCTGTTGACAAGTCTTGAAAATTGCAGCCAAACTAAGCCCGTGACCCTTGTCTTGGGAAATGCCCAACTATCTACCCTGAAATGGCTCCTGTGCACTTCTCCTTTGTGCTGCTGACCCAGAGTTTTGTCACTTTATCCAGCATCATGCCACACAGCTGCCTCAACTTTGCCTCTCCTTACTGTTATTTTCTCTTTTCTTTGACTTGGCCAAGTGTAAACTGAGATGAGGAACAAGTGTTCATTCTTTTAAAGCCGTCCACCCTCGGGTGCTCCGCTGCTCTGCACGCGGCTGAAGGGCACGGACAGACACACTGTTACATCCTGGTGCTGGAAAACCATCTTGTCCGAGCTGTTCTTTCAAAGTGTGCAAGCACACACATATGCTCGATAACCCCCTCATGACTGGACTCTCAGTTGTTTCATGACCCATATCGGACATTCAAGAAGCACTGAGACAAGGAGACGCTGATCTCCCTTACCTTAAATTTTAAGGCAGGTGTCTGTGATATGGATGGCGCCTTCAATCCGTGCAGCCGATCTTCTATTTCCCTCAGCCTAGGAGGCAGTATGAGATCACACACACACATTTATAGTTTTACTACTTTATGAGTCAAATGATGGTCTTCACACTACCCCCATGCACATACATAATCAATCGATCAATCAATCAACCTACTATCTATCTATCTATCTATCTATCTATCTATCTATCTACCTACCTACCTACCTACCTAGTCTATGTAGCTCTAAAACCCATACTTTATCCTCTTCTGTTCAGTCTTTTTTAGAAAGTCTTTCCCTTTTCTAGATTTAGTAAGGAGTTTTATAGGTCTTCTCATGGCTTTGCTCCCACCTACTTTAACTTCTAAAACTGCCATTGTCTGTCCACTACATGAGAAGCCTCGGCTTAGCGCTTCTCTGCCGACGAAGACTATTAGAGTCATCTCAGTCTGTTCAGTTTTGCTCACATGTAATACATTTGCTTAATGTTTCTTTCTCAAGAAAGCTACAGCTCACTTTTTGATACAGACTTGCTCATTTACTTGCTCATGTATTTCCTTAATTAAGACAGTCTCATGTAGCTGAGGCTGACTCTGAGCTATCTAACAAGGGCCATGACTACAAGTATGTTCTACCATGACTATACCTGTTTTTTATTTTGAAATGTGCTTTTTAGATTTATTTTTAATCGTGTGTGCGTGTGTGTGTGTGTGTGTGTGTGTGTGTGTGTAAATGTGAATGCACTGCCTGTACAGGCTGGAAAAGGGTGTTGGGTCTCCTATGGCTGGGGTAACATGACTGTGAGCTGTCTGACATAGGTGCGGGCAATCAAATTCAGGTCCGGGCATGTTTCACCAGATTTATACATCTAAAATGTTGCTCTGAGCATTGTCAAACTTAATTTTATTTCTTTCTTTCTCCCCCCCCGTCCCCCCCCCCTTTTTTTTTTAATGCAGGTTTTTCTCTGTGTAGTCCCGAATGTCCTGGAACTCACTCTGTAAAACAGGCTGGTTTCAAATTCAGAAATCTACCTGCCTCTGGTAAAATGCCATTTTCTTCCAAGACTAAAAATTATTTTGCTATCCTAATATTTATGTTTATGGCATCTCACAGGCCAAATCCTGAGACAACTATTCTAAAAGTAAAACAGAGCCAACACTTTGTGAGTAAAAGCTCGTCAGCTAACTTAACTGCTTTTATACAGTGCTAAACTATCAAAATCTGTGTTTTTCATTGTAGACTTAGGTGTCAGTAAGCGAATGAAAAAAAAAAAGACGAGAATGAAAGTATTAATTAAAATAATGTAGCAGAGAGTTTTTCCTTCCACTTGTAACTCCATGCTTTCTGTGTGCACGCGTGGAAACAGTGGAGGGCACTGGATTCCCCAGAGCTGGAGTTAGGGGGAGTTGTGAGCAGGCTGATGTAGGTGCTGGGAACTGAACTCTGCTCCTCTGAAAGACTCTTAGCCATGGAGCCATCTCTCCAGACCTAACTGAGGCTTTCTCTTACAAACATGAACAATTCTGTAAAGACATCGCCAACTCCTTCAAAGGCCAGGGCTGTTACCGTCGCTTTGTTATATAGAGCTCGTCAAGAAGATGCCGCTCTTCATAGCTCATCCACCGATCGTCGGGCAGCTCTTCCTCCTTCTGCAGCAGCTGCTCATAAAGTCCACCCGGATTCCAGCCCATCATGATGTCATAAGTGATTACACACCCCAAGGAATGGGACACTATTGAGACTTTACCCCCTTTCTCTTCAAAGTCTGGATTCCGGGAACAGAAAAGGGAATATAATCGATTCAGCTCTTGCTGAAGGCCTTTAACTAGCTGTTTGAAATAAGAAAATATAATATTAGACTTTTCACTGAGTGCTAGCACTTTATTTCTAAATGCAAATTTATTAAGAAGAAAAACAAACATGACGGATGAACTATAACTAGGTTATCAGATTTACTCAGGTACTTTAAAAAGATATAGGAATGGATATATATATATATATATATATATATATATATATATATATGCTGCAAACTGTATCACCACTACAGAATACACTACAGAATACACCACAGGCAGGTTACCCACAAAGATCCTTTTGTAGGATTTAAGTAAATTACACTAGGCAGCTTTCAGGTAGATGGAAAAAAAAAAACCAAAAACCCAAAAAACCTTCCTTTTAGATGTCAAAGATAAGATCTCCAAAGACCCCTAGAAATTTCCACTTCAGTTCATCTTACTATATGTCAATTCTAAATTTTTATAGTGTGCAGGCTGTGGTTATAGTAAATATTTAAAAGAATATGCACTTGTGACAGATATACTTTGTCTGTGAAGCTGTTTCCCTTGAAGTGAAACATCAGCAAAAATGACTGAGCTAACATAACCCCGCCTTTCCCAAACCCACGAGAATGACGCTGTTTATCCCTCCAACCTGTCCTGGACCTGACCTGAAGGTCAGTGCAGCCCTCCTCCTCACTGCTCCTTCTAGTTGATTACAAAACTTCAGCTCCAACTTTATCTCATTTCTTAACAAGCCAGCTGTTGCTCCTCTCCATCTCCCCTCCCCTCTCCTTCCCTCTCCTCTCCTCTCTCCCTCCCTCACTTCTTTCCTTCCTTCCTTTTTCCTTTTTCCGCAGCTTCTAATTTCAATCATGTCATATCAAGAGACAACCAATCTCCATCATCTGCTACTGAACATTCTTCACCAGAGTGCATAAACTGGCATTCACTCTTGTGCTTTATGACTGCAAGGCCCAGGGATGACATGCATGAAGGCCTGGCATCCTTTGCTGACATCTTAGCGTACAATGAAATGATGCTGAAGCTAAGCTGGGCTACTGAAACTGTGCAGTAAGTCTGTTGCACATCTTTTGACGAGACAGAGAGAGGACAATGGAAACTGTCCTGCAATTCCCACAGGTATCAGAGTCACTGGGACTGCTAAGGGCAGACTGGTGGCTCTATCTCTGACTTCCTGACTCAGGCTCTGGAGGTTCTGGGAGCTTGCATTTGTACCAAGTTCCTGGAAAATGTTGGTGCTGCTGGCCTGAGAACTCTAGGAACTACGAGTTCCAGGACAAATGGCCACTAAAGCCTTTAAGACAGACTGTAGGTGACTTTCAGGTAGGATTATGGACTGTGTGTGCAATGTCAGTCTGCATGGTCTTCATTAAGGGAACTGTAACATAATTCTTTGGAGTGAGCTCTTATGCTATCAGCCATCCAAAACAAAACAAAACAACAAAACAACTTCCTTGCTTACAACTCAGGTAACGGTTCCAGCAAAAGTGCATACGTGTGTGTTTTGCCTGGGATTGAACCCAGGACTTTGTGCATGCTAGGGGAAGTGAGACACTGACCTAGCTCTGTGGTATTATTGTAGGTCTTAAGGTTTAAACCATGTAAACATGTAAATACTTTGGTACACTGGCAAAAGAACACAAGTTTCATGTTTTTTAAAAAAAATGTAACCCTAGAAAAAAGTGAGAAGGACTAGCTGAAAACAGCCCTGTCCCTCTAACCTGGGTTCTTCTGTAGACATTAACAAAGTTACAGTTTTTCCCTTGAGAATCTCAATCTCAGAGTCAAGAGACCAAGAGGTGACCTAAATTAACTCTGTGGAGATGAGAGTCCCTTCTGCAGCACCTCTGGTGGGTGGTAGCTTGCATCTACAGTCTTGTTTCCATGTTGAAGGGAGTGTCCCTTCTTTTAAGACAGCTTTGCAATGGCCTTCATCACAGTCTGAAGAGCAGAATGCTCCTTCTCGTTACTCATCATCATTTATGCTGAAGAGTAACGCGAGAGATTGACTTTTTAGGATTATTTTATATTTTATGAGTGTTTTGTTTGGATGTCCGTCTATGTAGCACAAGTGCCTGGAGGATGTCAGAGAGGGGTTATGATCCCCTGGAACTGGAATTAGGATGGCTCTGAGCCATCATGTGGGTGCTGGGAACTGAACCAGGGTCCTCTGTAAGAGTAACAAGCGCTCTTAACTGCTGAGTCATGTCTCCAGCTCCAACATGGGGGATTTTAAATTACAGACTTTTCTTTTATAAACAAACAAGAGCACTTTCGCCCACCTCTTGGTATGAACTCCTTTTGTTCTTCACAATGCTTTAAGAAGCACTACCCAGAATTCCCTGATGGTATCACCTAGGAGAACTGTTAATTTAAAATATAAACACAGGCTCCATTTTAGACTAAGTGACTCACAACCTCTAGGGGATGGAAAACTGTTTTCCCCCCCTTAACTTTGATATTTTGTTTGTTCACTTTTTATTAAAAAATAATCTTGAAGATATAAAACATTACAAAATAAAATTAGTACAATCAATCAAGTGTCTGGCCTGGAGCTGGCACACTGCTCTTACAGAGGACCGGTCGGTGTTCATTAGAGTAGTTTGCAGTAGCCTGCTAACTCTAGCTCCCCGGCCGGGAGCCGCTGCCCTTGTCTGGACTCCACAGGACTCGGGCTCACCTGCGCATTCCCTTCCTCATAATACACAACTTAAAAAATCCACACATTCTGTTTATTTAGAGTCTTCGTTTGTTAACATTTATCACATTTGTGTTCTTTTTGCTTCTATAAATGTGCAAACACATATCTTCCCCAAATTTTTGGCAATTAAACTTAGGAGTTTAGTATATGCACTGTCTTCTTTTATCCCTTAATACTTCCTTGTATAGTCCCTCGAATTACAAGTAGTTCTAGTTTAACTATCCACACCACACGGCACTATTTGGATCTATTTTTTTCTAATCTACCACCCACAGCCCCACTTTTGTCGTCCTTCCCTGCAGCTTCCTCCTCCACTACAGACAGCAGAGAAGAGGATAGAGCAGTGATCAGACCCCTTCACCTCCTACATTCGGGAACGTTCTCTCTAACGACTGTCTTTATGACATTAACTTGTCTTGTGTTTCTCAGGTATTTCCTCAATATTATGCTGCTGCTGCACAGGGATGGTGCATCCTCCACAGGGCACCCCATCCGAAGGGACTGTAGGTGTCCACTGTCCCTTGGGGAAACCCAGTATAGACACTGCCTGATTTCTCCTGTGTGTAATTATGGCTCTCCTTTACGGTCCAGTGAGTAGTCTACAGGGATGCAGTCAAGACCAGGCAATCAGTTTGCTCCTAAACAAAACACTGCCCCGAGTCAATGTTCACTTGTGATTCATGTCCGGTGTCTGTACACCCAATACTGCCATGACAGGTCTAAGAATGATTTTCTAACCACAGTCAGCTTTACTGTTCTAAAAGCAAGGGACCTATTTGCTTCCCACATATTTCTTGAATTGTAATCAATGTGGATGTTAGATTAGAAACTGGCTTGCCCTCCTTACTGCACTGTCATTATTTTACCCTCACACTGCAAGTGGTGATAATTCCTGTAGTGACTGAACAAGCTGGGCTCCAGTGCCCAGACCGCTTCAGAGCCAGGCACTGGCTCCTATCCGTGTCACCTGCCATTATCTGTCTGAACACTTCCTTAGCTTATGTCATGAACTACTTATGTTTTTGTCTCTGAGTCAGCTACATTCACAAAGAATTATAATTTCCCTTTATGAGAAAAACAGTACTAGAAACATCTGGATGTTAGGTGTGCTCATTGTGAAAAGGGGTATTTTTCTTTCTTAGCTATTTTAGTATATATGACTGGGAAATGTATGCATGCATGTAAACATAGTCACCTGCACATACACACATGCAGAGATTAACTAAATATGTATATATATATATATATATATATATATATATATATATATACACACACACACACACACACACACACACATACACTTCTTTTTATTATTCTATCATTTTTTTGAGATAGGGTTTCACTCTGTAGTTCAGGCTGGCCTTGAACTCACGGCAATCTTTCTTCCTTGGTCTTCCGTGTGCTGGGAATACAGGTGTGCACCACCCTCTTGCCTTGTTTTGAGACAAGGTCTCACTGTGTAGCTCTGCTTCCTGAGTGTAGGACTAAAGGTGTGCCCTGCCAGTTCTGGCCTTTCTCTGTATTTCTAAGGAGTACCAAGTGGTTGGTCTTGTCAGGACAGGCCTGTCTGGGAAACCTTTGGTCTGGAGCTGACAAAGTCCCTACTAGATGAATCCAGCCTGGATCTGCTGTCCCTGTGTAGCCCAGCACACATGGTGGGCTGGCCAGGACGCTTACCTCATCCCTGTAGAGCGGGCTGGTGTAGTACATGATGTCCATGGCGCTGCTGTTGAGCATGTCCCTCAGGCCTCGCACTTTGTCAGGAGTGATAGAATCAACAGTGTCTGTGAGAGCAGAGCAACCAAACCAAACTTAGCAAGGTTACCGGGACACTTTACAGAGGCCACTACTGAAATACTAAACACCAGTGGGGCTCGTTCCTTCTTGCAAAGTATCTAAGACGAAACTAAACAAAACCAAAAACTAAAAAGTAAAAGGCAACCAAGAGAGACCCAGAAAGGAAAGGAACGTGGAAGGATGGGGGCCATTATTAGCTTTTTGGGGTCTATTTACCTTGAGCCTGACTATGCCCATCTGGCATGGCATGCTGGCACTGCTAAAAAACCAGCAACAATAAAACCTTTCTTATGCTTCCTGTTTATCTATCTCTGGTGACCCAAGGACTCTATGGGCATGCACTGCCAGATCCCAGATACAAACAAAGGCGAACGAACCTGCTAAGGGCTTAGAAAATGGGACAGAAGTATGGAAGGGGGACAGAGTCTTAGGCCTTAGTTGCTGCACTGCCCAGATTGTTTAGTGTGTATTTATTCTGTAGTTTTAGCACAACACAGTAAGGACCAGAAGGCCCCACGATAAAGACTAAGACTCTCTATGCACTCTGAGTTAGTCTCCCAAATGTTTTTCTAAACTGTTGAAAGCTGTGGTCTTCATGCTAAACCTTTGTTCCAGCTGATGTATACAACAGGCATCTTTCTCTCTTTTAAGCATTTGCCCCACAGGATAACCAGCTTCAGCCCTGGGCTGCAGGGCTGCTCTGCACTGCTCTGCTGTGATCAGGCTCCAGCATCAGCACAGGAATGTGCGAGGTGCATGCTGCAGCCCTGCTTTATCTGCCTAGCTTTGTCCTGACATTAAAGTGTTTCAACTTCAAAAGTTAAATCGCTCCAGCCACCAAGGAGGACATGACTCCCTGACTCAGTTCTTGGCTATTTTGAGCCCTCTGTTCTACAGTCATTACACAGTCAGCTTACTAAGTTCTGTGAAAAATCTACAGACCAATTTGAGAGTTAGCATCTCTAGAATATTCGACCACTTAATGAGAAAATCAACTTTATATTTAAATTTTCTATATTTTAATAGTACTTGTACTTTTTTTAAATGTATAAAATTAAGTTAAAATTACATTATTGAAAGTTACACATTTTATATAAAAGTTGGATATTTAAGTTATTCCTTGGTGTACTGCATTTTTGATGTTATTTTTATTTCTTGCTGGTCTACAGAAAAGCACTTATTTTTGCACATAAACCCTCCATGTCATGACCTTGCTAGGTTGATCGGTTCTAATGATTTTTCTGTGATGTGTGCGTGTGTATTCTGAGCAGAGAGCATGTGACCTCTGAGCCAGAACTGATGCTTTCAATCCTTTATTCCTGTCATCCTTTCTTCATGCATTACTATGTGCAGAGACAGGAAGCAGCATAGAATCTTTGTTTTTATCCTTTTACTACTAGTTAGTACACTGGGATTTGCGATAGCATGCTTTTATTTTGAGATTCATGCAGAGTAAAGCTGATTATGAATTTAATACTTGTACAATTTTATGTAACCATGCTGTGACCAGGACTTCCATGGTCTGCCTTTCCTTCCCTAAGTTCTGGCCATCCCTGGCTTCTTCTCTGCCCCTGCAGTTTTGCCCTCCCACTGTTATATGATTGGAAGCAGAAAGAACAGGATCTTTCTGGCTGGCTTCCTCCAGTTATCTCAGTGCCTTCAAACTATCACCAGTAGGTAACACCCAGAACTCAGGGCTCAAGAGGCAAAGGCTGGAAGAATGGGAGTTCAAGGAATCTGGGTTACAAAGGTCAGACTATTTAAAACAAAACCAGTGCCTGGGAAAGGAGTGGGGAGTGTGTATGTGTAGCAATGTGAGGAAAGTGTGTGCTGGTATCAGAGAGACCTCCATCTCCTCCCAATCACAAAGGACACACATGCACGCAAGCACGCACCCGCAGGCACGCGAGTGTGCACACACACACACACACACACACACACACACACACACACAGTGTGATCTATGAGGTTCAAAGACACAAGTCAATGTTAGTAATTTTAAAAACATTTTCCCTCTCAAATATGTTCTTGGATAATCTGGAACAAAAAGTGAATATACCCCAAGACAACTGAAAAGATCTGTTCATGGTGTGTACGTGCAGCTGGTCTGGAACTGGTTAGATAAACCACGCTAGCCTTGAACTCACAGAGATCCTGTATTACAGGCCAAATGTTGGGATTAAAAGCATATGCCACCACACCTGGCTAGGATTTTGTTCTTAATAAAAATATTTTTAAAAATCTGTATATTTATTCCAGAAAAGTTTTGTCACTGGCTAAATTCATTCAATTTCAAACAAAATATACCTCCATCAAGGGTAAGCTTTGATCGCCATTCAACAGGCAGAAATTCAACATGTGTTGCATGGTTGGAAAAATGCTTTTCTTCCATTTTCCTTGCAGCCTCTCTCATCCTAAAAAAAAATAAAGCAAATAAGTAAACATAAGACAAACTCTGGGCATAACCTCACACACATGTTAAAATACCTCACATGTCCACCTGTCCCGCTGCCTGCCGCTGCTTGCGACTGAGCTGAGCTGCAACTCAGCACTGCTTTGTCTCAATTACTTTCCTGTCTGTCACTCCGGACTTGAGCTGCTCCCTGGTACAGAACATTCTAGATGGCACGGCTCCTGGGGGATGTGAGAGCACAGGGAGTGTGTCCATGCTGTGCTCATCTCCACCCACCACCCAGTCATGGACTATCTAACTGACACACACACACACACACACACACACACACACACACACACACTGTATAACTACAACCTGCTAGGTCTGTTTAGTGTTGCTTATGTGTAGATAACTTCAGGTCTGACCATGTGTTACCGGATAACAATTAGGGAGCTCTTCTGAAGATGACTACTTTCCCTCCCTCTGAAGTAGTTAATTGCTGGTAGCTCCTCCTCTAGTTTTCTGCCATCCATGTTGGCATGTCTAGTGGTGGTCTTCCCTATTACATCCACACGACGCCATCTTGCAGAATCATTCCTCTGGCTCCTGTACTTTTTCTGCTCCACAGCCCCTTACCTTTTCTTTATAATGTAAATTGCGAGTTGTTCTTACTTTAAAAATTAAGGTGTCATTGAACTTACTTTTTTGGTGTCAGTTATGTGAATTTTACCAAGTGGGTAGGATTATGGTCGGTGCAACATAATGAAGATGCTGAAGGGTCACTGTAAAAACCCTCATGCTATCCCTTCAACAGGTACCCCTTCCTCTCATGGTCTGAACCAAATTGCAGACACCACATTGTTTTATTTCTGCTTCTAGATTCTTCATACAAACACCGAACCCAAGGTTTCAAATCCTTGAGGCGAATGCTGTACCAGAGTTACACCCTGCACGTGTAAAGTAAATGCTCTACCACTGAGCTACATCCCAGCTCTCTTATCTCTAAATAGTGTATTTTTCTAAAATAACATCTACTTGATATTATGATGTTGCAATTGAATAATTTTTACTTTTAGCAAACACGTAGTTCAGTGGCCTCATTTCCCCAGCTGATTATAAAAACTATTATAACATTTTATATAACATTAAATTTTTATAACATTAAAATATTTTATATTTATTTTATGTTTCAAATAGTACAGTCCACTCACTGCAGATGGTAGACAGGTTTCAATTGTCTGCTGTTAATTCACCACCTCCTGACACACCCCTTGTCTAGAGAGTTATCTACAGTCTGTTTGCTAATCACATCCACGTGATGTTATTAACATGGTCTTTCTATTGTATAGCCCTTGTGAGGCAGTAGTAAGATATAGAGGCCAAGCAGTTGTCAGTGAGTTTGGAAAGATTCACAGGCTTCAGCCTTTCTGTGTTATGTTTTGCCTCATTTGTACCTCAAGAAATCAAACTTCTCTTTTACTAAGGATCTGAGGGAGGCTCCGCCAGCAAACCTACTTCTCGTGATCCTCAATATTTAAGCAAAGGATGTATCAAGACATAATTAGACAGAGGCAGACAGCTTCTGGGACAGGCAGGAGCCACAGAGCCGCTGAGGCAGCACCCTTTTGGGACCGCAGACATCCGGCACCCTCCCAGCTGGAAGGACAGTGGTCCGCCCAGCACAGGAGCCCTCTGCCTCAGGAGCATGGAGCGCCATCTTGGATCCGGACTCCGCCGAACTTAGGAACTTAGTCTGCACAGGTGAGAGTGTGCACCACAGAAGCTGACAGCTTCTGTGACCTGCCAAAGCAACACAGCATCTGGGAAAGGTCCTGTCTTGGGCCTTCTTCTTCGGCCAGGAGGAGGTCCAAACACCAGATATCTGTGCACCTTCCCTGTAAGAGGAGAGCTTGTCAGCAGAGAGTGCTCTAACCACTGAAACTCAGAGGAGAGAGCCTGTCTCCCAGGTTTGCTGATAGACGGTAATCAGAATCACCAGAAGAACAATCTCTAAACAGAGACAACTATAACGACTCCAGAGATTACAGATGGTGAAAGGTAAACAAGAGAATCTTACTAACAGAAACCAAGACCACTCACCATCATCAGAACCCAGCACTCCCACTTCGCCCAGTCCAGGGCACCCCAACACACCTGAAAAGCTAGACCTGGATTTAAAAGCATACCTCATGATGATGGTAGAGGACATCAAGAAGTACTTTAATAACTCACTTAAAGAATTACAGGAGAACATTGCTAAAGAGTTACAAGTCCTTAAAGAAAAACAGGATAACACAATCAAACAGGTAGAAGTCCTTAAAGAAAACAGGAAAAGACAACCAAACAGGTAGAAGTCCTTAAAGAAAAACAGGAAAACACATCCAAACAGATGATGGAAATGAACAAAACCATACTAGACCTAAAAAGGGAAGTAGACACAATAAAGAAAACCCAAAATGAGGCAACACTGGAGATAGAAACCCTAGGAAAGAAATCTGGAACCATAGATACGAGCATCAGCAACAGAATACAAGAGATGGAAGAGAGAATCTCAGGTGCAGAAGATTCCATAGAGAACATCAGCACAACAATCAAAGAAAATGGAAAATGCAAAAAGATCCTAACTCAAAACATCCAGGAAATCCAGGACACAATGAGAAGACCAAACCTACGGATAATAGGAGTGGATGAGAATGAAGATTTTCAACTCAAAGGACCAGCAAACATCTTCAACAAAATTATAGAAGAAAACTTCCCAAATCTAAAGAAAGAGATGCCCATGAACATATAAGAAGCCTACAGAACTCCAAATAGACTGGACCAGAAAAGAAATACCTCCCGACACATAATAATCAGAACAACAAATGCACTAAATAAAGATAGAATACTAAAAGCAGTAAGAGAAAAAGGCCAAGTAACATATAAAGGCAAGCCTATCAGAATTACACCAGATTTTTCACCAGAGACTATGAAAGCCAGAAGATCCTGGACGGATGTTATACAGACACTAAAAGAACACAAATTCCAGCCCAGGCTACTATACCCAGCCAAACTCTCAATTAACATAGATGGAGAAACCAAAGTATTCCACGACAAAACCAAATTCACACATTATCTCTCCACGAATCCAGCCCTTCAAAGGATAATAACAGGAAAAAAACCAATACAAGGACGGGAACCACACCCTAGAAAAAACAAGAAGGTAATCCCTCAACAAACCTAAAAGAAGACAGCCACAAGAACAGAATGCCAACTTTAACAACAAAAATAACAGGAAGCAACAATTACTTTTCCTTAATATCTCTTAATATCAATGGACTCAACTCCCCAATAAAAAGACATAGACTAACAAACTGGCTACACAAACAAGACCCAACATTTTGCTGCTTATAGCAAACTCATCTCAGAGAAAAAGATAGACACTACCTCAGAATGAAAGGCTGGAAAACAATTTTCCAAGCAAATGGTATGAAGAAACAAGCTGGAGTAGCCATTCTAATATCTGATAAGATTGACTTCCAACCCAAAGTCATCAAAAAAGACAGGGAGGGGCACTTCATACTCATCAAAGGTAAAATCCTCCAAGAGGAACTATCAATTCTGAATATCTATGCTCCAAATACAAAGGCAGCCACATTCATTAAAGAAACTTTAGTAAATCTCAAAGCACACATTGCACCTCATACAATAATAGTGGGAGACTTCAACACACCACTTTCACCAATGGACAGATCATGGAAACAGAAACTAAACAGGTACACAGTGAAACTAACAGAAGTTATGAATCAAATGGATCTGGCAGATATCTACAGAACATTCTATCCTAAAACAAAAGGATATACCGCCTTATTTATAATAGCCAGAAGCTGCAAAGAACCCAGATGCCCCTCAACAGAGGAATGGATACAGAAATTGTGGTACATTTACACAATGGAGTACTACTCAGCTATTAAAAAGAATGAATTTATGAAATTCCTAGCCAAATGGATGGACCTGGAGGGCATCATCTTGAGTGAGGTAACACAATCACAAAGGAACTCACACAATATGTATTCACTGATAAGTGGATATTAGCCCAAAACTTAGGATACCCAAGATACAAGATACAATTTGCTAAACGCATGAAACTCAAGAAGAATGAAGACCAAAGTGTGGATACTATGCCCCTTTTTAGAATTGGGAACAAAACACCCATGGAAGGAGTTACACAGACAAAGTTTGGAGCTGTGATGAAAGGATGGACCATCTAGAGATTGCCATATCCAGGGATCCATCCACCATTGCATACACTAGCAAGATTTTGCTGAAAGGACCCAGATATAGCTGTCTCTTGTGAGACCATGCCGGGGCCTAGCAAACACAGAAGTGGATGCTCACAGTCAGCTATTGGATGGATCACAGGGCTCCCAATGGAGAAGCTAGAGAAAGTACCCAAGGAGTTAAAGGGATATGCAATCCTATTGTTGGAACAACATGATGTACTAACCAGAACCCCGGAGCTCTTGTCTCTAGCTGCATATGTATCGAAAGATGGCCTAGTCGGCCATTACTGGAAAGAGAGGCCCATTGGACTTGCCAACTTTATATGCCCCAATACAGGGGAATGCCAGGGCCAAAAGAATGGGAATGGGTGGGTAGGGAAGTGGGGGGGGGTATGGGGGACTTTTGGGATAGCATTGGAAATGTAATTGAGGGAAATACGTAATAAAAAAATATTTAAAAAAAAGACATAATTATTGTGCCAAGTAATATACGACTCATCATAAAACAAAGTCAGAATTAGAGCTATGAGATGCTTTAACAGAAACGAAGACTGAAGAGTTCAGGTGCACCAGTGTCCACAGCAACACAACCTGAGTTGCACTATACTTTTGCTTTAATTTTCCAGCAGCTCAATGTTTATGTATGCAGGTTACTGACATCTAATTCCTAGCATCAGACAGCATTCACTTCAGGAATAAGGAATTTTGTTGGCAGTCTTCAAGACTGATAAATTGTGCTTTCAGTAGTGAATCCTGTGGTCTCAGGCACTGTAAATCTGAGCTCGTCAGATTGCTTTATTTTGGACAAGAGCCAAACTGGATACAATACAAAAGCCAGAAACCATTAGGAAAACAAAACCTTCCACATTAAAAAATACACCAGGCATGGTGGCACATGTCTTTAATCCTGGCACTCAGGAAATAGAGGCAGGTGGATCTCTTGCCACCTTTAACCCTAACAGCCCTTTAACACCGCGCTTAGCAGCTTCTGAAACACACAGATCCCCACACACATATCCTGATATAAAGCTGAGATGTATCAGTTGAAGAAGTAAATACCCTGCCTTGTGTGTTAGTATCCACTGGCCTCGGTGTAAAGGTCCAGAGTTTTTCCTCCGGAGCAATGAGTGGGCAGAGGATATTGAAAATTGTCAGTTTAAACAACTTTTAATCTTCTCAGAGTTGGACAACTTTAAACACTTTCAATTTCTGAAGCTCATAGAGCAAGGAACAAACTTAAAACCAGATCTTTTCCTGCTGTCGACCTTAAATCAATTAAATACATTGACTACGGCTTTCTTATCTTTCTCGCTCCTGCAGTGGAGAGTGAGGTCAGACTTCATTTAGATATAGGCACTCTAGGTTTGGTCCCGACCATCACTGAGCTTAGAGAGTCGATGCTGGGAACATGGAACTGAGGCTCTGTGCGCCTGCTTATGCCGTAGGTGGAAGCTGGGACTCTGGACTTGGTGTGGAGTGTGTGCACAGTACTCACATGGCTGTGTTTTTGATGATTCTTCCTTGGTCCATCTTCTGTCCAATGCCGTGCACAACAAACACGATATGAGAAGTCTGGGACGGCTTGTCTTCCAGTGTGGCTTCTTCTACATAACCTCTGTGCAGTCTGGTCCCACTGCTGGAGGCTGTGGGGAAATTACAGCCCTAGGTTTACTACTTGCACACTAGGTTTAAAGAAAGAAAGTAGTAATAATAAGACTATATAAAGGTATTTCACTGGTTATACAAAGAGGAAATAAAATCCATAAGATTATATTGATTGACATAAAACAAACTGGATACAATACAAAAGCCAGAAACCATTAGGAAAACAAAACCTTCCACATTAAAAAATACACCAGGCATGGTGGCACATGTCTTTAATCCTGGCACTCAGGAAATAGAGGCAGGTGGATCTCTTGAGTTCCAGGCCAACCTGGACTATACAGCGAGTTCTAGAACAGCCAGGGCTACAGTGAGATCCTGTCTCAAAACAACAAAACAAAACTTACCAAACAAAAAACCAAAAACCAAAATAATGATGCATGAAAATTGGGGAAAACTAACAGACCTACTGTTATAGCATATATACAAAGAGGGTTTACTAATCAATAAGTACACATATCCAATTAATGTTTTGTGCTTAAGATGTAAGTAGGTACCTCACAAAGTGAATATAACTAGCTATAGACATAAAAAAATTCACATATATTTATAGCAAATTAAAAGAGTGGCATAGTAACATTTTCTTGGCCTTAAAAAAATAAAATACATTTTCAAGCTTATTGAGGATGCTCTATCTTCCCTAAAGACCTAAAACATTGTGTGTGAAGAATTGTGCGTGAGAGATGGGTGCCTCAGGCGTCAGTCCTCACCCTCCACAGAGTAGTGTCTTGCTCTGCTGCCATGCAGGGTAGCTGGCTCTCCCTCTAAGTAGCGCTAGGAGTGTAGCTGCACACTATGCTTCTAGCTTATGTGACCCCTGATGACTTGAACTCAGGTCATCACACTGAAAGGGCAGCCTTTTAATCTATGGAGCCATTTACCCAGCCCTTCTTTTTTTCTTTTAAAACTGTAAAAGGCCAAGAAGCAATTCCATTAGCAAAACTTTAGCGAGTTGTGCTGTCTTTCTCACATCACCTTTCCCTCCCCTCTTCCTGCACTGAAACTGAATCCAGGACAATACATTTCTAGCCTCCTCTTCTTTTACGTTACATATCAACTGCCATGTTCAATTGGACTGCACTCACTCATGACTGGCATTTCCTGTCCTTGTCAGAGTATTCTAAATTCCTAATTCTGAGCTGATGAGTGACTTCACAGGGTTCTTGTCATTGAACTTCTACTCAAAATATAAAATAAAAACAAAATCTGAATTATCTACTTTTGCTCCCCCAAATTCTGACAAGCCACAATAACACGTAAGCATTACCTTTAGAAAAGCCCAGTTTTTGGGTAACGGTTCTCGCAATTTTGGATGTTGTTGCGTCACTATAGAGATAGACTTCATCCATGCTGTGCCAGTCCACATGGTTCCGACTCAGCTTGAAACTGTGAACAGCTGTTGTACAAAAGAGAGGGACTGCAAGTTCTCCAAGACAGATCTTCCTTGTGCAAGACACTCTAACACCCAGGTTTCTGAATCAGTATTCTCTAACTCAGACACCATGGACTTCAGTTCAGTAGAGAGAACTATGTCACATAAGCAATGCATAGAGCCTTATAAAATATCACCAATACTACAAGGAACAGCAGAGTGCCAGGTATGACTGTAAATATCAAGCCCTTGTATGTAGCTAATATGTTTTTTGATTATTAAGAAGCTGTATCCCCAGTGGTATGACTCCTCTTCCTGAGGAATATGCATCTATTTAAAAGTTCTCAACAGCCCTAACATAAACTCTCACTCTGTCCCTCCTGTTGATTTTACTAAAAGTATCAAGGTATGTAAAATTTTTACTCAATGTGAGACAAAAAAGACAGTATAATGTATTAGAATATAAGGTACATTGGGAATGGGTGTTAAGGACAGCTATCGCTTGACATTATTTATCACAGCAGAAATACAAAAATGAAGGTTTAAGAAGAAATTAACATTTATGTGGCATGGCTACCGAATTTCTGTAACTGAGATTAGGCTTATTGTGCACAAGGTCTTAAACGCAGATGCTGATGAAGAATTCCCAAGCTCACGAGGCAGGCACTGTGAACTGTTCACTTCTGCATCTCTAGTGTAAATACTGTGTTCCGAGTGTGGAGCATCTATGTGAATCCAGTAATAGTGCAGGAGCAATGAACTGGAGATTGATCTACTCTATCAATTCATAATTTGTTAACATGCATTTTGAAGGTTTACATTTTCCTTTATATATTGGGCACTTAGGTAAGAGACTTCCATAGTTTTATCTTCTGAAAACTACTATTTACCATCACTGTGTCCAATTATCATTTCAAAATCTTGTTATGGCAAAAACTGTATCCCCATTTTAGTCATAAAAACCTGATGCAGAAAGAGACTATTTTGCTCAAAAGCTAGTAACTGGCAGGGTGCACCTGTTTTACCTAAAGGTGAGTTGTAAATGACCTCAAGTGAGAATATAACTCTGACGCTGGGGGCTGGAGACACGGCTCAGCAGGTAAGAGCACTGACTGTTCTTCCAGAGTCCTGAGTTCAAATCCCAGCAAAGACATGGTGACTCACAACCATCCGTAATGAGATCTGATGCCCTCTTCTGATGTTTCTGAAGATAGCTACAGTGTACTCATATAAGTAAAACAATAAAATCTTAAAATATGGCTTAGCACTTAAGCTCCTTTAGAGGACCAGGGTTCAAATCCTAGCACCTACATGGCAGTTCAGAACTGTCTGTAACTCTAGTTCCTAGGGAGTCCTTGGCATGACATAGTGCACATAGATATGCATACAGGGACACATAACATAAAATAAATAAATATTTTTAAAAGAATACAGTTCTGTGTAGGAGGGTTTAGTCCTGGTCAAAACCATAAGGCATGTTGAGGCAGCGTGTTCCCCATGAGAAGACACAGCACGCTAGAAGAAAACTCACTCCTTACTTTACAGATAATTTAAGTTTTATCAAAATTAATTATGTTACTTACCTCTACTGACCTGTATGTATGTACATACGTGTGTGTGTGTGTGTGTGTGTGTGTGTGTGTATCTCACAGGATTAAGATTCAACTAATACAACATACACTAATAGCTTTAGTTCACAGAAAGCAACCACGGGGTCAGACTTCTAAATAGCTTTTTAAAAGCTAAAAGGATTAAAATTTTTGCAAGGGCTTAATAACTACTTACAAAGCAAATTTTTGTTGAAATAGTTCTGAGCTACATATGTTTAAAAGATTGAAACTGATGAAATATTTGGAGAAAAGTAACAAAAACAATCTAGCAAAACTCTGTTCCTCTGCAAACCAGTTACATATTGTCTAACACCGTAAGAACATATACACATGACACAAAATGAATATGTACATACGTGTACTAATGTAAAACTAAGCCAAAGAGCACAATAGACACATTCTTAGAAAAGCTAGTACTTCTATGCTTTAGCAAACTGCTCTAAGGCTGGGCATAAGCTACACAGAAGAGAAGCAGGTTTACTGTACCTTGGGAACGCTTTCGCTTAAGACCTGTGGCATCTGTGCTCTCCTTATATCCTCTCCATTTGAACAGAGAAGGGAGGGAGAAGGGAGGGAGGTGGTAGACAACTAAGAAAGCAAAAACACTGAGCTTCAAAGGAAATTTAAGTGAGGTTTTCTATTCTGCCTCTTCCTTTTAGTCCTAACTTTTAGAAACTGCATTTGACAAACATTATTCTAAATGCTTTCTAAAATGCAACTCCTAGTTAAAAAATCAGTAAAGCAAAAATTAGTTAATGTCTGTCAAATATATATGCTCTACTTTTATTGAAAGGAACAAAGACAAATAATATCTAAATTTACCAGTGACAGACAATTACATGATCATTATTTAATACCTCTGCAAGCTGTAAGACATGAAGGGCATTTTAAATGCTAAGCGATTTTTCTCTATCTTTATGATTCTGAAGATTATTTATGTCACCAAATTTTGATGGCATAGCCACGAAGCGATACACTCTGAGAATACAACCATGTTTTAAACAGCTGACCTAGCTGTCCTGAGATAGCACAGTATACAGTCCACTGAATGCCACCCATACAGAGGAATGATGGCTTCAAGATTGCTTCCGAAGCAAGGCTTCCTTTCATTGACTGAGACAGCTGTTGATGACTTAAAAGTGAAAACATTTTCAAGAAAATCAAATTGAAGGCTCTACTTTCAACCATCTCTTTTGGAAAGACTAGTGATAATGTAACAAAAATAATTTCATTAGGATACATATGCTGTGATACCTTGTAGGCATTAAGCAAACAACACAGAAAAAAAAAAAAAAAGCCAAGCAGAGAATTGATATTTGACAAATCAGTCTTAAAGCCAACATGTTCCTTGTCCAATTTTGCTAGTTATGTTACTGATAACATTCCTTAGATTTAAATAAGTAATTATTTTAGTACACTTAAAATGGAATCTTATAAATCAGTTTATTATTTAGTTAACAAATCACCAAATGTTTATGATTTAATTAAAATCTATATTCTAATATATTCATTTTCACCCTCACTCCCTTTTACATGAACTCAACATTCATAGATTAAATACTGCTTAAATAAGGAATCTTTCATTTTTGTTGTATATACAATTGATGTTATATGCAAAGATTTGTGCAAAAAGGGTTTTTGCGAAATTCTTCCAAGGCATTAAAAGCTGCACCTACACATTAATTACTACGTCTGCAATGCAATGAGATGGCTGTAGGACTCTAAACTAGGGCTAAAAGCTGGGTGACAGCAGAGCTATGAGATGCCTCTGACACAGTAGGAAAGAAAGAACATGGAAACAGGTTTCTTCCTGTCTCCTGCTTTCCTGTGTCTCCTCATCAGTCACCAGGAGCAGACAAACAAACCAAATAAACTAGGAAAACGCTGAGGCATAGCTAGGGGGTCAGACGGACACACACTTGGTAATTTACTACACAGAGAAACAAAGACTACATTTTTAGGTCTAGCAGTAAAACAAACCTGAACCAAATCCCACATTTACCAAATCGAGCTCTTGGGACACACATGGGCCACCTGATATAAAATCACGTGAGTACTTTCAGAAAGCTGGTCAAGACATAAAATGAATTCTCACCTTTCAAAAACAATAGCATGACTCTAAGAAGATAAGCTCACACCATTACACAGCTTCTTATTCCCAACAGAAACTTGGACTTATTGAAAACCGTTTTATGAAATCAATGGTATGGCTCTTTCCCTTTACATCCTATTTCCCCTTGAGAATCACTTGCTAGGTAGGGAGCTTAATTCTTGTAACCCCAAACCCAGAATTACTTGTCTTCTAGCAGAAGAGAAGCCTTTGCAAACTATCAGCTGGAGATCATTCACTGGTAAGAAAGATGTTCTATTTCCTTTGTCTTTTGTTAGCTATAAAGTGTAGTAGTTCCTCTGCACCACTGCAGCAGTATGCATGCATTCATGCAACTCAAGATGCTAGTTTATAAGCTGATAATGTTTATTGTTCACACAGTAAAGTCTTGTTCAGTAATCAGCAAATACTGAAATGTTAAATTACTTAGAATCATTTCCTTACAAAGGAACTTTAATCGACATGTAACTCTGAACATAGTTTATCCACAAAGCGGGCAAGCTAATAATTCCTGTAAGAGAAACACACAATACCTTCCCTCCGTGAACACTGACTGTCTGGAAAACTAGGATCTATTCTTTTTTAGGTGGGGGCTTCCATAGACTGCCTCAAACGATCTTTTGCTGAGGTTCTTTTCACGTAATCAGAGTCTAGTCTAGAAAAGTACCATGATGGCTAGCACTGATCTGGAAAACTTTTACTCTCAGGGGAAGCAGGTGGCCTTGTGCATCTCAAACTTGCTAACTCCAGCAAAACTCCAGCACACTTTCTTGGACTTCAGGTAAATTAAAGAATATGATAAAAAATAAATCATAAAATTGTAACTCCAAACTAGAAGATGGGGACCCTCAGCCACCAGACAGTCTTTGGTGGAACAGGGCTACCCTCACACTCAGAAAGGGCAGTCTGCCTCTGTCTTTGGAATGCTGGCATCACTCTGGCACCTCAACGTTCTTCCCCACTTCCCACAGTTGCGGATGCTCACAGCATCCGTGACACTGTAGCAGTGGAGCTCCTGGCTCTAACTTTTGACCCAGGACTTCTGTGTGGGTAATTATTAGGTGGTGGAGATGAACCCTGGGCCTTACCCATGTGAGGCAAGCGCTGAATCTGGAATACAAGCAGGTCTACACCCTTGTGCGCCTGCTGGTGACCAAGTCTGAGCAGAACAGGCACATCTTATTGTTACTTGGTAGAACAGCCCTCAGTTTCAGTTTCTCTTGTTGTTTTTTTACTACGAGATTGAGGTTGTGCATTTTGTGGCCAGAGCGATGCACAGTATTAATGCCTTTAGGTCAACTTTTTAAAACCACCATATATACCTGGATAAACTGTAACCCAGTATTAAATGTGCTTACAGAATTACTTACTTGAAGGCATAACTTTATTTAGAGTAGTCATCTTAAGTGGATGGATGGACTCAGAGTAATCACTCTGTTAGGTAAACTCTCTAGGCTTGGGGCTGGAGAGAAGGCTCGGTGGCTAAAAGTGCTTATTGCCCTTGCTGAGGACCCAGGTGTGGGTCCCAGCACCTACTCGGCAGCAGATCTCAGTACCTCCAGTTCAAGGGGATCTGATGCCTCTTCTGACCCTGTTAGGCTCCTGCCCCCAGGTGGTGCATAGAGGTACAGTCAGATGGATACACACACACACACACACACACACACACACACACACACACACACACAGGTGGTGCCTAGAGGTACAGTCAGATGGATGCACACACACACACACACACACACACACACACACACACACACACGTAATTTTTCTCCTAGCTACTGGGTGAGGGAGGAGAATTAAATTTCAAGTATCTAAATCACAATAATGATCATCTTTTTGTGGGCTCTCTTTATTTTTATAGTTATTCCAGACTTACATCATCTAATCCAATGTTCATTTGGACACTGGGATGAAAATCTAAAGGAGGTAAAACATAAACATATCCAACCCACCGGTGCAACAGCTACTCTAAACAGACATGGTCAAAGGTCCTTTCTTATTCTATTCAAAGTAGTATTTTATTCTAATGCTCCTGTAGGCAAGAACTTAGTTTCTTTGTAATTCCTTAAAATACTAATGACCTCCTGCTCCTGGTAATTTTAAACACTTGTATGTACTGGACGACGCTACAGAGAGCCTGTCAGTAACTCCCATGGCACTTACTCAAACTGTCTCACACTGACCAACCTGCACCTATCCTGGGGGCTCTCTCTTCTCTAAGACAGCCTGAGAACTCCAGGGGGAGATATATGCCTTTATATTTTTCTCACAAAAGTGCCCAGCACAATGTGGAGGCATTAATAATCTTGACAAAAGAAGGGTCAATGCTTTATCATCACACATGAAAAGATTTATGTTTAAAGGATATTTTCGCCCCAAAAAGAGTAAAATTGAAAACTTCAGAAGTATAGAAAGCCAAAACAATCTAAAGGAACATACATTTTTTGTTTAAATATTTTAAATTTGAGGTATTTTTCCCTAAATGGTGGCTCTCTGGAGGGTATATGATGTTTCTGTAACACCACCTGTAATTTTCAAATACACTACAAAATTTCCCAGGATCTTCAATGTTAAATGTCACATCTTTAACCTCTGAGTATATATTTAGCATAATACCAAATAGTAGATAAAAGGGTGGGAAATTATATTTTTGATGAATTGAACTAACAATGTTAAGTCTTTACCTATGCCACAACACAACTAAAATTTTTATCTTAAACTAAGAGTGGTGTTGTGTGCCTGTAACGCACTTGGGAGGCTAAAATTTTTATCTTAAACTAAGAGTGGTGTTGTGTGCCTGTAACACACTTGGGAGGCAGAGGTTAGAGGTCATCCTCAATTACATGGAGAGTTCAAGGCCACGTGGGACTACAGGAGACGCTGTCTCAAAAGAAGAAAAAAATTTCTTCTAATGACCTTCAGGGACTCATTCTAAAAAAGGACAGTGTAATAGTTTAGATAGTTCTCTTTCTTTCTCTTTTCCTTCTCTCTTTCTTTTTTCTTTTTCTCTTTCTTTCTTTTTTTTTTCTAGAAGGGTCTATGTAGTCCTAATTGCCCAGGAACTTGCTACATAGACTACTAGGCTGGCTTTGAGGGCTGGCACCACCATACCTGCCTAAACATCTTATTTCTAATTAGAATTTTACTGCTCGATGTGGATCTTAAAGACCTCATACAATGTTGTTACAGTAGCTGAGATTTAGATCTTCCTCTTCTCCATCTCTGTCTGTCTGTCTACCTGCCTGTCTGTCTCATACACACAGAGGGAGAGAGGGTAGGAGAGAGATATACAAACAGAACAGAGAGAAATAGAGAGGCAGGGACAGAGAGAAACCTATGCAACCTTACTCATACAAATAAACTGTTTTTAGGCATAGTAAGTTTGGGCAGTTTGAAGAAGATGGAAGTATTTGTTACATTTAATATTTAGCGAGAAGGCAGAGTACTGAGTTTACATGAAAATGAATTTGACTGTGAATATGACTGTAAGCAGGTGGTGTAGAGATGACACAGCCCTGCTCAATCCCTGCACAGGCTGACTGCAAAGGGGAAGGGCAGTGAGGACGGGAGCAACACCCTTCTATGTGCGTGCTATCTTCTCTGCGAGCTTTCAAGCACTAATCGTACTGATGAACGCTGACAAAACTATGTTTGCTATATGAATTGTCACTCTTGAGATAGAAGACTTGAGGAGAAAAAAAAATCCCTCAACTCTGCTTTGTCTAGTAGCGATGACATTGTTTTATGACAAAAAATTCTGTCCTTCAGACACTGTGACGTAGGTGTGTGGCAGTTCTAGTAGTGGTGAGAGACCATTCCTTACCTTCAAATCACATTTTTTGTTGCACAAGAGTGAAGTGTTGTTTCTCTAGTTATTAAAGTGTTACATGCAGCCAGTCTTATAGAGAAATCTTTTCTCTACACTGGTGGGTAAAACCTTTAGCCTAAATCTGACAGCAAAATAAGGAAATGCTTGAATCTACAGATCAAGAGACTGAGATAATGTATTTAAAACTCAGAGCATGGTCCCTGCAAATTACAAGAGTTATAGAAGTGCTGGATTTTCACAAGCCTCCTCAGTCACCCTAACTGGGGAACAAAAGCCAAGGTAGAGCTACACTTCTTTTCTTGTGACCAATGTATGGATCTATACGTACATTCAGAGAAATGACAGACAACAAAAACAGAAGCAGAGAGGAAAAAAATGAGCAAAAGAGAAGAAACCGAGTGAAGGCCTGCGGACAGTGAGGAGCCGCATCCCGTGAATTACTTGATCAATACTGGGCGGGCTTCTTGGCTTCAGAGAGGTTTTATGGGGTAAGGAAAATGGTTTCTCAAATTGTACTTTAATTCACTAGGTTTGGCAGGCCTTGCCAAAAGCCTCCCACATAAAGACAAGCATGGAGGAAGAAACACTGAGCATCATCCACACAGTCTAAGCTGCCTGTGCATCGTACTCACCAGAGTAGTTGATCCCACTGCCTGCAGCAAATGGAACAATAGAAGGGGTTTTAACTTTACCACACATTTTGAGGTTTATTCAAGATTCAGACACACACTGAAAACATGGCAATCTTGGCAAGTCTATAAGGTTCTTAATGGCTGAAACAACGTTACTTCTGTGAATAAACTAAGGAGCATGCTTGCTTTAAATTAGAAACTTGTATTTATTTATTTTCCAGAGATAATTAAAAGATAACATAAAAGCAATTCTGGCCTTTAGAATTCAGGAAAAGATTATTAAGGTACTAATAAAACTGCTTTTTTATGTGACAGCAAGAAATATTTTTTAAGTTCTACTTTCTGTAATGACTCAAATTGCCCCAAATGACTAACTCTGAGTATAATATAAACATTTTGTACCTATATGGTAAATTGTGCTAGTATTGTGCAATAAAATATATATACTAAGTAAAATAATTCAGAAATTCATAGCAGTTTTAAATTTAAGAATAGTAAAGTGTTTTAAAAAAACAAATTTTAGAGCTGTGGGTATAGTTGTGGTAGAATAGTTGCCTAACATGCATAGGCCTGATTGCTAGCACCTCAAGGCAACATCATATTTAATAAGCTCTGACTATTACTAGAGTTACCAGCAGTATCAATTACTTACGTTTATAGAACACACTAAATGACTGTACCGACAACTTCCATAGAACATACCAAATATTGACTGGTCATCTTACCGTCTTTTCCATCTAAGGATTTTGACACTTCAATATCAAAATTTTCTTGCATCTGCTGACCCCTAAAACAACTGAGATGTTCTTGCTCAATTAAATTACTTTCTTCTTCTTCTAGAGGTTGCCACGTCCCATCAATAAACCACTGTCCACGCATTACTGGTATTTTATCAGCTTCTGAAAAGAGAGATCACAAGATCAGCTTCTCACAGGGAGGCACACTAGCTATCCCCCAAGCAGGCTTTTGTGACAGAACATAATCAGTTAAGGTAGAGCAAGCCGACTTCAAGCCAGATGTACCTCCTCTGCTTGTTTCAGTCAGAGGCTTACTCTGGCTGTTAGTCCCTGGCCTCTGCCTCTTGAGTGTGAGGACAGGTGTGACCCACTACACTTGCTGGAGGGTTTCCCAGTTATCAAGATTAAGCTATCTAGACAAGGAATGCCTAGTATATTGCTTTATCATTAGGAACACAGATGAGCACCTGTCTATGTATGCGAGGTGCTGTGTAAGCCAGGTGTGGAGGTTAGGGGCTTTAATACAATGTTTTGTTGGTAGTTCAAGCTTATCAGGGTAGCATTCCAGACATAGTGTCTAGAGACTGTGAACACAATGATGGGCTTTTTGTAGGTCATGTTGGAACATGTCATCTTGAATCCAAAGATGGTTTATTAAAAAAAAAAGCAAAACTAGGGTGGCATTTACCATAGTATCAGGGTGCTTGCAGAGCAACACCAGGTCCCAGGTTCAATTCTCAGTAACAGCAGAAAGTTAAAACAAAACAAACAACCCCCACAAAGTCAAAGACTGGTCCGAATGAAAGTTAACATTACCCTAAAAGTAGAAGCAAATAGAAATAAATGAATGAGAACATACACACATGCACACACACACAAACACACATAGAAACATGCCTTAAGCTTTCAGCAATAGTCACATTGTTAGTCATTACAACACAGCTCATTTGAAGCTGTAGGCTTTGATGAATGCATTCATTCTGTGGATATCATTAGTATATAAACTGATGACATGAACACTCCATGTCTTACTGTTCAGTAAGGAAAAAAAAATTCATAGACAACAGCCAAAGGCACCTGGAAGCTAGCAAGAACCTCGACGGGCTGATAGGCACTACACATGTAGTTACAGGGACCTTGATATGCTGAGATGCCTGATACGCCTGTGGCCCTATCAACGTATCAGGCATATATATAGGGCCACAGGCGTATGTTAATCAGAGAGTCAACTGTCTCTTCTGCCAGGGGTATAGGAAATGCCTCCTTTTGGCAGATGGGAATCAGTTCCACAAATTTCCTGAGAATTGCTGGCTTTTATCTAACTACAAGAAAGCCTTCCATAGTCTAGGTTGAGTTCATTTCTTGATAATTTGGACTGTCTTTTGAAGTTTGGAGAGTTGGGGGTTTCCCTTGGACCTGACAATTAGAATTTAGAATGTTAACACAAAAGAGATTAAAATATAAAAAGAAACCTCTGTAATTATAAATTTCAATGAGGAATATCAATGTGAACTACAGATACCTTTTCTCTTAAAAGGGGGAGGGGAGGCACAAACAGTGCATGTGAGCAACCCTAACACTGAGCTGAGCTAATTCCTAAGTAAAAAGTTTGACACTCATTTTGTTTTTCGAGGTGAAATCTCACTGTGTAGCTAGCCCTGGCTAGCCCAGGCCTTGAACCTGAAGGATCCCTTTGCCTTTGCCTTAGAGTGCTGGCTTCCACTACCCTGGCTCCTTCCTTGTGTTTCTCGGGATGCTCTTGTATTTGCTAGTCTCTCTCCAGTGATGCTGGGCACTGAGTCTCGCTGTATTAGGTGTACACGGTGAACACAGGACCTCATGAGCTAGGACTTATTGTGCTGTAAGTGCACTCTATCCTTATTGGGGAGGGTGGGGCTTGAGCTTTACCTTTGCTCTTGAGGCTGACACCCAATTCTTCTTCCCATCTGGCTGTGGCGTCTGCACCTTCCTTTCACACCACTGGGCTCTACACGTGTCTCAAATACTGCACAGAACTGGGCTTTGCAGATAAAGACATGTGGAATTTTCTTTTTGATTGTTTATTGATACAACTGATATGTCTGACCCCAACTCTTGTTCTTTATAGTTATCAGCTTCATTACTCAGACTCTCCCATGGAGCACTTCCGTGCCCACCTCCCTACCAGTTAGGAACACGAGGCAGCTGTGCATATCTTTTTTTGCTTATTTAAAATTTACCATTTGGCCAGTCTATTTTAAATGGCATCATGACTTCACACTTATTATAATATATACAATAGGTTAATTATTTTATTCTATTTTAATTTTCCCTTTGTCTGGACATAACAATTACACTTATTTTCTCAATACTGTTTTATTCTTGAAAATACAATTGTTTGTGATATGTTGTTGTGTATATTCAATCTGTTCATCCAATACTGGAAGGGCAGTAAGTTCTAAAAGTTCCATTTCCATCTTCCTAGAACATGGTCTTAGCTTTCTTAGTAATGCGACTTTTTTCTCCCTTTACAGTTGATCTATAAACTCTAATGTCATGGGGCTGAATGAGAGCTATCTTGGCTTTTCCATGGTGGGTATTCCAGCCTGGACTACACTGGGTACTTTCTGAGACCCTCCCTTGCTTCTGCACCCTACCTTCTTTTTCTTTTAAAGTTAATGAAAATTTAATATTACATTTTGGGCTATATATAGTCTTTCTGGGTTTTGGTTTAGTTTCCATTTAACTTTTAAAGATTATCTACTATCTTAATTGAAAGAATTTATTGAAATTCTTCTGTCATCTAGGTCTTTTCTATTAGATATTTTCTTTATTTGCATTTCAAATGTTATCCCCTTTCCTGATTTCACCTCCAAAAATCCCCCATCCCCTCCCCCTCCCCCAGCTCACCAACCCATCCACTCCCGCATAGAACCTTCACAGGACCAAGGGCCTCTCCTCCCTGATGACTGACTAGGCCATCCTCTGCTACATATGCAACTGGAGCCATGAGTCCCACCATGTATACTCTTTGGTTGGTGGTTTAGTCCCTGGGAGCTCTAGGGTACAGGTTAGTTCATATTGTTGTTCTTCCTAGGGGGCTGCAAATCCCTTCAGCTCCTTGGGTCCTTTCTCTAGCTCCTTCATTAGGGATCCTGTGCTCCGTCCAATGGATGGCTATGGCATCCTGCCTCCTAAGACGCTCCCTTGCTTCTGCATCCTCCTTTCACACTCTTGGTTATTTTCCTTTTTATAAATGGCCCTTAGTAGGTAGTTGTTTGAATTTACTCTCCCTTGGATAGCTTTTAGTTAATGTACTATCTTCCCTTCAATTTTGGCTTAGGTTTCTATGTTATGATAAACATGGCCAAAAGCAACTTGAGGAAGAAAGGGCTTATTTCACCTTAGAGCTTACAGTTCAAGGGAACTCAGGGCAGGAACTCGGTAGGAACTGAAACAAAGGCCTACTGACTGTTGCTGTGGCTTGCTCAGCTTGCATTCTTATACAACCTAACAGTGGTATTGCTCAGTAACCTGGGCACTCCCAAATCAATTATTAATCAAGAAAATGCCTTAGAGACTTGTCTACAGCCTAAACTGATGGAGGCATTTTCTCAATTAAGATGCCCTCTTCCCAGATACATGTAGGGTTGTTCAAGTTGACAAAACCAACCAGCACAAACTTCTTTACTTTAGTAAAGAAAAATAAATAAAATAAAATAAAATAAATAAAATAAAATCTTGTTATACTTCTTCCTGGTTTTGTTTTGTCTTAGCGTCTGAATGTTTGTCTTTAAGTGACTCTCTGCCCTTCTCCTTTCCCTTCTCCACCCCGACCCACACCCCTACTTTCTTCCTCTTTCTCTTCCTTCTTTACCAATCCCAGGCCTGCAACTGGTGACTGGCGCTGGGACACTTTCTCTACCTGGATAGTTGATGCTTTAAGTGTTCACACTTATTTTTATTTACATTACTGTCTGACATTTTCAAAAATGAATACTATATTTTCATTTGAACTATATCTTCTCCCTGTTCAACTCTTGTCAAATTAATGACTCCTTTTATCATTGTTACACACACACACACACACACACACACACAGAGTTTGTTGAGTTCGTTTACCACTGCTCATGTGTACATATGCGTAAGGCTGAGCAGTCGGGATTGGACATCAATGTCTGGTGAGGATGTCCTTCCAGTGATTGCCTGCAGCTCTCCATTCCAGAGGTGCCCGGGGCCTCTGGAGGTTTCCACACCCACACTGGATCTGTGGATAATTTTGTCTATGCTTGTGTTAGGCTCTCTTCCCACTCCTCTCTTCTTCAGTCTCTTAGGTCACTGTGTGGCCACTCTGTGAACTCATAGGTCTGCAGCAGTGATAGTAACTGTTGTAATTCGCTTTGTGTGTGTGAGCTGTGGGTATGTGGCCCATTCTGGATTTTGTGTCTGAGTACGTGTGAGGACATGTAGGGCAATTGAGGTTTAGAGAGCTGCTACTACCTTCCAAATCAAGTAGCTTATCTTATTTAATCTTAACTCTAATCTTAATTATTTCTCCAGCTTCCCAAGTGCAGAGTCTTAGAGAGCTATTTTCAACTATACAATGTAGCTTTCCAGATAGGAAAGGCACTTGCTTAGCCTTCTCTCACCAAAATCACAGGTTCTTGAGTTGTGTTGAGTCATGAATAGTCACCCAACACATTGACTTCCAGGGAAAAACAAACAAAGCACATGACCATACAAGTCTGTTCCTTCTCTCTGTGTTGCTCAGCAGCTGCTCTGGGTGGGTCACTCAAGGCAGAAACCTTGGAGTTATCCAAGACGCCTCTGCCTAATTGCTTTTTACAACTACTACTCAACACTATGTACTGTTTACCATATCTCAAAAATCATGCTCACATTGGGCTCTATGAGCAGGCCAGCATGAAGAGCTGAGCCAAGTGTCCAGCACCCATATAAAAGCCAGGTGTGATCGCAGGTACCAGGAACCCCAGCACTGAGGACGGAGTCAGGCAGATTCCCGGGCTTGCTGGTCAGTTATCTACCTCAAAGGAATAAGATAGAGCACAACAGAGCCCAGTCTCCGGATGTGTGCACATGGGCATGCACCCATTCACCCACCACCATCAGTGACCAGACAACAAAAAGTTCAGATGACTTTCCAAATCATCCCTTACTCATCAGGACGTCTTGGTTCACGCTTGTTTAGTTTCTGAAGCTGCCATGGAAGCCTGGGATTCCTAGTGTCAAATCTGGCAACAGTCCCTCCACCCCTGCTAACACTTAGCTGTCAGCCCACGTCTGTGTAAGCACACATGAGCATCTCTTCAGAAACCTAATCCACCTTTTACAGTTGCCAAAAATAATTGTTTATTTCAATACTGAAATTCTCTAATGGCTCTGCACTGCTCCTCAGATAAGTTCCTAATCATCTTCCCTTAGACTGCCTCTTCATTTATTTCACACAACTTCTGAGTATGTACCATAAAGCAGGCACCAAGGTAGACCGTGGGATGCAGAAGAGATCGCTGATGGTCCTGGTACTTTTCACACCAACAGGGCACTTCTGTGTGTGTGTGTGTGTGTGTGTGTGTGTGTGTGTGTGTGTGTGTCAAGGTGGGTATCTGGCTATTCTGTGTATGCAGCTCCTGGAATGCTCTTACATATGTTCATAGGTTGCTCTTACCTACTTTCATCTCGTTAACTACTAGCTTTACCTTTTCACAAGTCCTTCCCTTAGATATGACTCTCCTGGAGTAATGATATACAGATCTGTCAGTGTTTATCTTGAACATATTCTTTTAAATTAATACTTAGAGATTTAAAAAAATTAGATTAAAACCTATCCATACAAAGTAAAGGTTTCTTTATGACATCTCACATGTACTTTGCTTCTGTTTTGATCATTTTTATTTAAATGATTTTTTTTTTTTTGAGACAGGGACTTATAGGACACCAGGCTGCTCTTAAACTCATTATGTAGCCGAGAATGCCCTTGCACTTCTGATGGTGCTGCCTCCTCCTTGTACATGCTGGGATTACGGGCCTGTGGTTATTTTGTGTATAGTCTAATTGCTTAGCATTTTTTGTTTCTCTGGAATCTTGGGTGGGATGCAAGCTCTATGTCCACCTGCATCTCAGATGCTTGAAAGAGGAACTAACATGAAGAGCTACTTCAATAGCACATGTAAAATGTTGCTAAGGGAGGCATTAGCATTGTCCTAGTGGTTGGCAGAGAAAAACTACACTGGGCTTTCCCCAGTTCTGAGTGTGCCTGTCTGTCTGATTAGCTGGTATATGCTGTAGTGCCATTAACACATTCATTTTTAATACTAATTCTTTGAGGAAACAAACAACTGTCTGCCTACCTTCTAAGTATAAGAATGGTCAGATTTTAGAGGGTGAACTACTTATTGAAGAATAATAGGTATATAGAAAAATACACCAATCACATAGCGCTAATACCCAGACTAAGGGAGCATTACAGAAGGTTCCCCACCACCACTCAGACACAACCATTCACTCCTCTGAAAGACGTAAACTCCTAATTTACAGCAGTATATAGATCAGCTTAGCTGTTAGAAATTAGATATGATATTATCACAATATAATTTGTACTTTTTGTTGTTTCTTTGCCTCAAAACATGGGACTTTAACTACTATTCATCTGTCCATCCATTCATCTTCACAGGTGAAGGTCAGAGTGAGTTCTCCCCTTCCACATGTGGGGCTCTGGAGACTGAACTTAGTTAGTGTCAAGCAGTTTTACCAGATGAGCCATTAACCAGCCAGGAATGGGATTATTATAATGGTTAAAGTGCTTGTCACGGATTACCAAACATTAGACAGCTACGAGATGTTCTTGGCTTGCTTATTTCTACCACTAAATTGATTCCAAGTAATGTCACCACATCAGACCACCTAATTGCATGTTGTGAATATTAAAGCAGGAACGGGTCTCTAGAAGGACTCGACACTTGGGTATGGTGTGTGTTTGCTGAGGGTTCATTTGTTAAAGACTTGGTCCCAGGATAGCTCTGCTAACTGGAACTCAGTGGGTGGAGCCAGAGATGCCGCTGACAATCTCAGCAACCCAGCTTCTTCCCACCAACAAGGACGTGCTGGGCTCAAAGGGGCAACAGTGCAGACACTGACAACTTTATTTTCTGAGACAGTGTCTTATGTAGTCTACTAGGATGACCACGAATCTGTCTAAGTGAAGTTAGGTGGCCTTGAACTCCTGATTCTCCTGCCTCCCCTCCCCAAATGCTAGGATTGCATACAGGTGTGTGCCTCAGCTATTTCTCAAAAAACTAAAATATTAGTAATCTTTATAGAGCAACTATATTTCTAGAATGTATTTACAGAAACATGCTGAATTGTCCAGAGACGATGCCGAGGTTTTTACTCAAGTACTATTGTAATAAAAAGGAAAGCACGACAAAACGCGGCCTATACTATCAAGAAACAAACAACAAACACTGGAGACTCTTGCCATTGGTGGGAATATAAACTGGCTTCAGCCACTATGGAAATCAGTGTGGAGGTTTTTCAAAAATTCAAAAACTAAAAATAGACCTGCCATATGACCTGGCTATACCACTCCTGGCATATATCACAAGGACTGCAGAGCTACTCACATGACCATATTTGCTATTGTTCTAATTCATAATAGGAAGAAAATTTAATCACCTTAAGTGTCCATCGAGACAAATGGATAGTAAAAATGTGTCCAGACACACAATGCAATTGTATTCAATTGTAAAGCAAAACAAAATTTATGAAACTGGCAGAAAAATGGAACTGGAAAATATTTCAAGTCAAGTAAACCAGGCTTAGAAAGGCAAATATTACATGTTCTCTCCCATAGTGATCCTAACAATTATGTGGGGGTAAGCATAGTTAGAGAGCAAGAATCTAGAAAGGGCCCATGAACACAGGGAAAGAGGGTTTGACAGAGGGTGGGGAGAAGGCAATAGAACACACGCCATATCAAGGTGGAAAGCAAAACACTAGGGGTGTAAGCACATATGACACATATGACATAAATGACATACGTGATGAGAGGACATAAATGGGGATGTGGAGAGAAATGAGGGGAAGGATCAGTCCACACTGAGTACCTGTGAGAATGCTACAGCAAAGTCCAATACTCAAGTGTTAATTAAAAATAAAAAGCAAATAAAATAAAAAACCATGGCCTATCAACAGAAAACTGGATAAATATAGGTTAGGGAGATGACTCAGTGGGCAGAGGCGCTTGCTGCTGAGTGTGAGAACCCAAGCTCCATCCCCAGACCCCACACTGTAGGAGAGACCTGATTCTCACAAGTTATCCTCTGACTTCCACATGCTCACTACAGCACATGTGTGTTGTGGCACTTGCTTATGGTTCTTCCTGGTCACAAAATAGATGCTTATTACTGACTTCAGAGAGCCACACACTCATGTGTTTAAGCCACTACTACAGCAGCTTTCAAAACTAGGCACTGTAGCATCTTGGGTGGACAGACACACAGACACACGCAGAGGCTTCCTTCAGCCATTACATGTTTGTTAGTTAATATACCATTTCCACAAAAACATCTTTTATCATGTTTTATTAGAGAAAAAGGCATCTGGGCTGGCGAGGTGGCTCAGCTGGGTAAAGGTGCTTACCGCTAATCTGAGGACTAAGTCTGATCCCTAGCAGGTAGTAGTCTACTTCCACGTATGTGCTGTGACGACAGACGCGGCGTACACACTACAAGTCACAAGAGAAAAGGGAATCCTATGCTATGATTTAGGTCTCCAGCCACACATTTCTCTGTTAAGGCAGAAGAATTTTACCCCGTGAACATTTTTATTTTCCTAACAGTGTTCAGGACTGGGCAATGGTGATAACTCTTCTTTGTGGCTACAGCACACATAGGCCTTGGACTCTAAAATGCTCTGATTCTTTTGGAACCTGTGCAGTGTAACATGTGACTTTCCTGTGCTGGTCATTGTAAGCTGTCAAGCATTAGTAAGACAAGATAGGTAAATTAGCATATAATGGCTAAGCTTAGTTACCAAAACATATCGGACCCAGTCAAATAAAGAACCTGTCACTTCAATGTTTGCCACAAAACATCACTTAATTCAATTTCACTTTACAGAAAATTAAGTTCTAGCTAGTCAGATATAATTACATTGGCATCTCCTGTGGCAGGAGTTTCCCTGTCCAATCTATTTAAATATTAGTGTAGCAGGAAACCTGTGATTGGATAGGGAAAAGGGAGGCGGAGCTCAGACTTGGGGAGGTGGGGAGGCAGAGAGGTCAGGGGAGAGAGAGGAGAAGCCAATATGGAGGTGGACAGTTAGGAAGAGGAGCCTGATCCGCGTGGTTTTAAATAGCCACAGGTAGTTACGACTATCAGATAGCGATAGAAACATTGGGATAAGTTGTCTGATCCAGGTGGACAGCTTGTATCATTATCGATTGGCTCTGAAATTATTGTGTGGGCATCTTGTGAATTGAGAATTTATTGATATGTAAATCTGAGTTGTTAATTACAAGCTTCTAGAGTTTTGTTTTACTGGGTTACTAGAAGGTGGGACCACTGACCACAGGGGGATTATGGTTGAGAGGGTATGGGCAGCACTGAGGCAGCGAAATGAGTCACGTGGGGACCACTGTGGCTGATGGGACTGCGCCGGGGCAGAGAGTAGCCAGCAGTAGTGGGGGAAGCCTGCCGGTCTTTTTAAATATTTCCTGCAACATCTCCCATTAAAATTACTAAAATATAATGTGTTTGTTACTGAAATGTAGTATTCTGGCTAGTTACAATGCCATATAAGACATCGGATCCTAAAGCTTGGGAAGTTTCCTCAGGTCTTTAACCCTTTCCTTATTAAATGGAATACTCTTCATATAATTGTACATTTTCTAGCAGTACTTGAACTTCCTATGAACAAAGCCAGCTGTGGTCTGCACCGATGCTGTGAGGAGGTGGTGCTGATGTATTAGCCATTGTCTAAGTCTCCACACTCAGCACTGCTTACCAGAAATCTGCATTGCTTTGGGACAAGCATTAGAAGTTACATCAGATACTTTGTTTTGACCTGAGCTATGTAGAATTCATTGCTCTATTAAAGTTCCTGCAAATAATTCTTCCCTCAGATGATGTCCTTCCTCCAAATACAACCATCTTCTATGGCGATTATGCTTTTCACATGTCCTCAATACCCACAATAGCCAGGGCAGGTCAGCTGCTGTTCTACCAATACATTTAGCTGCCAACCTGCTTACCAAAATCTAGCAGCTCCTGATTTCTAATTTTACTGATGTAGAAATTGGAACAGTCGCCAGGCAGTGGTGCTGCACGGTTTTCATCCCAGCCCTCAGGAGGCAGAGGCAGGCAGATCTTGTGAGTTCAAGGCTAGCCTCATCTACAGAGAGAGTTCCAAGACAGCCAGGGCTACATAGAGAAACCCGATCTCAAAAAACAAAACAAAACAAAACAAAACAAAAAAAATCCCAACAAACCAAGCCAAACAATATAGTCTTTACAGTATCTACCATCTGTACTCAGATGCGGAGGGCCTACACATTCTTTTGCTACCACAGGACAATGGCAGACTCTTGACATCTCTCCTTAGCATGCTGGACTTGAACACTACAACTGTCTGTGTGCTGGCTGTGGCCCCAGGAATGCTGGAGGTACTTGAATATAAAACAATTTAGCTCCAGGAGGAAGGTACTTTGAACTTATCTGACAATTCTGTTTGGTTTTTTTTTTTTAAGAGTACATTCTATTGTTTATAGAATACAAGTAAGTCAATTAAAGAAAATACAGGCCAAAAAAAAAAAAAAAAATGGGGCTGGTGAGTGGCTCAAAGGGTAAACTAGTTGCTGTGCAGGCCTGACAGCCTGAGTTTGATCCTCAGACCCCACAGTAGAGGAAAGAACTGACTCCTGAAAGCTGTCCTCTGATTTCCACGTGCACAGTGCCACACTCACACCCATTTCTTCCCCACTCTGTTGCACACACACACACACCCCTCTCCTCCCTCCCTCCCTGTCTCTGACACACATAAACCCCTTCCCTTCCTCTCTGTCACACACACACACACACACACCCTTCTCCTTCTTCCCTCTCTGTCTGACACACATATACATACACACATACCCCTTCCCTCCCTCTCTGTCTCTGTCTCTCTCTCTCTCACACACACACACACACACACACACACACACCCTTCTCCTTCTTCCCTCTCTCTCTGACACACATATACATACACACATACCCCTTCCCTCCCTCTCTGTCTCTGTCTCTCTCTCTCACACACACACACACACACCCTTCTCCTTCTTCCCTCTCTCTCTGACACACATATACATACACACATACCCCTTCCCTCCCTCTCTGTCTCTGTCTCTCACACACACACACCTTCCCAGCAATGGTCATCTCTATATTGATCCCACATGGTCGCTCCCTTCTCACACACACACCTTCCCAGCAATGGTCATCTCTATATTGATCCCACATGGTCGCTCCCTATACCTTCTACCTCTGTATCATACAATTATCTTTGCTGTACTAATTTCTTTGTTAATAATTCTTTGTTTTTTCCCTCTGAGTCAGGGTTTCTCTGTGTAGCCCTGGCTGTCCTGTAACTCACTATGTAGACCAGGCTAGCCTCAAACTCACGAGCTCTGCCTACCTCTGCCTCCCGAGTGCTGGGATTAAAGATGTGCACCACAAACGCCTGGCAATAAATCTTTATGTTCTTAATGTTATACTTTCTGTTAAATCTAGAGAAGAATTTCTGGTCTTACTGGACATCTGTAACAAGATTTTCTATGGAAGAGGAAACTTCTGTAGAAAACAGTTATAGTTATAGAGGAAACTATAACATAAAAATGCTCTGATTCACTGGGAATCAGACACAGACAGAGTGCAACATCTCCAGTTCTGGCACAGGTACCTAGGGGATATATGGGAAGATGTATGCTGCAGGAATGGTCACAGCACTCCCAAACCATTACAGCTGACATGACCAACGGGGAAAGGAAAGCCGCATGCTCACACAATGAATACGGGTGCAGCCTGTGCATTACCGTCTGTGAGTCTCAGAGTCTGTGTATTAGCATGACTAAGTCTTAATAATTTATTTCTGAGCCAAAAAGCAGAAGAAAACAGAACAGCCCTTTATACACATAGCTACAATAAGTCCAAAGTGCCAACAGGAAACAGTAATCTAAAAACGCACAGGTAAACAGGATAAGTGGCTATGTCTAGATTGAAGAACAGTGACTGGAGAGGTCATAGAGATGTTTGTGATGTTTAATCTAAATAAAGAGGATATTCTTGGTTATGATTTTTGTTATTTTTTTATGTTTGAAATATATAATCATAAAATTAAAAATATTAAATTGACACTACTTAGGTGAATGACAGAATAGGAATAAAATTGACAAAAATTCAACTAATAAATGGAATTAAAGATAGCAAATTAGGGATCATCAGAATTCCTTGAAAGCAAGTCATCACTAGAGAGAAACAGTGACTTGGGGGAATGCAGGATAAGAGCAATCAAATGATCGTCCTAACAGAGCAGGCTCAGTTCACTGCAGTGTTACATCTGATCTTACAAAATAAAACAGACCTCCACATATACCTTGGGCCACACTGGAAAGCAACAACCACATTATGATCGCAAAGCCAAGCTTACATTAATACCAACACTACCTACCAGTGGCCATGTTTAGGCCACTTTATAGATTCCTCGGGGGTAGGAAATGCTGGGTGCAGTTGTACACTGAATGCCAACAGCTCTGGTTCCTCTAAGGAGCTGAAAGGCCCTGTTCTCTTCTTGTGCAGTGCAGCTTCAGTGCTAACTGCCTCACTACCAGTTTGCCAGAGCCGCCTAACAAAGCACAATGGGCCAAGAGAGTTCATTCAGTAGAAACGTGGCTTTTCAGAACTGAGACCAAGGTGCCCTTGGCATAGGTGTTAGCATCTTGAGATCCCAGGGAGCCTCCGGCACTCAGGCCTCTCGCTTTGCAGTGAGGATACAGTGCTCACTGACTCAGTTCTCACACAGGCTGCCCTTTGTGCCTAAACTTCCTTCTTTACCCAGTTCCAGCTGACTGAGGCTCCTGTCAGCCTGACTCTAACCTCTCTGGTTAGTCTCACCTCCACTCACATTCCAAGGGTTGGAGCCTGGGATGGGGTGAGGACCTGATTCACTCACGACAATCCCTGGAAGTCTCTACTGCATGGTCTCTTTCAGGGTTATATCCCATTCATAATCCTTCACATTATAAATAGGAGATGGCAGCCTTCAGATGTCTTAGCATTCCTTCCATTTGAATCTGGAGAACAGAGTTTATATCATAAGTCACTATGTATTATAAGTCTCTCAAGTTCAGGGTTTTGGTAGATTTATGCATGCAGAATTTTACATGCTTAAGGAAATTTTTATATCTAGGTACTTAGTTAACATAAAAAGTTTGATATTACTGTATACATGGAAGTGGAAGATGAGTAAACAACATGGAAATGGTCACTGAGCTTTCAGTGTGAGCTTTAAAGTAGTGGAGATCTTCAATTCTATACTGACAACATCTGCTCTATTCACAACATGGCCATTGAATATGCAGCCACAGTGCTGATTAAAGTAAAAAGAATATGCATTACCATATGGAGTTTTCAGATGAGTAGAGTGTCATTCAAACACGTTCTCTTTCTATTCAACATGTTTTCTGTAATTTTAACCAGTTTAAACTAGCCATTTCCACACTGGTCACTCATCAAAGATTTTTTTTTAAAAGATATTTTTAACATACTCTAATATACATATATTTACAAATCATGCACATATACTATTGTTATAAAATGTTTTACTAATTATAAGATATACAAAATTAGGGCCAAACAAATTAAATAAAATCCAAATATTCCCATTGTAACACACCTAAAAGTAGTGCTAGCATATTCCATTTTAGAGGCCACTAGTTTACAGTCTTTTTGCACCCTGAATCCCAGCATGCTCTTCTCCTGAATTCCAGATCTATGTACCCTCAACTCCCGTGGATACTTCATCCTAACTGAAGTAGGGAGCTTTTCTCTGCTACCACAGGCTGGAGCTGGGTCAGACCGTTTTCTTACACACAATTCAATCAAGTAAAAACATTATAGAGCCTAGGACTGGACCACACATCCTCTGACATATGGATGCACCCTGCACCCTCTCTGTGCTTTCTTTCACCTTCCTGCCCCTGCCCCAACCATTTGGAGTGCTGCTCAGACTGTCCGCCTCAGAGCACTGTGTAAGTCCCTGGTGAACCTCCTGCATTCTGAGCTGCTTTCCCAGATTATGCTAACCTCTCACACTGCTGCCAAAGTGGCAATCTAAAATGCAAATTTCAGCTTCTCCACTCTATGCCTGCCAAAGGTTTCGTTTTCACAGAATAAAATTTGGAAAACTCAGCATGAAAAAGTTCACTCCAGTGTAGTCCCTGCCTAGTTGTCTTCTATCCCTTTTTACTCTACTTCCAATGCCCCTTGCCAAGTAACTTCTGAAAGCATCCTCCTCCTCCTCCCCCTCCTCCTCCTCCTCTCCCTCCTCACAGTTCCAGGTTTTCAATTATGCCGTCATTCCTGTCCTGAGGACCTTTAAGACTCAAGCCAACCACATATTTCTCTAAAGTTATTTGTCAAGAGAAAGGTGATGATTTCCTTCTTTTATCTGGAGACATAGATAAGTGTGTTGAATCAAAGTAATTTACTTTTTTAGAAAACGTGGGAAGAAAATCCCTCCCGGTGCAAAGGATGAACCACACTGAGGCGGCGGCGGCGGCGACAAAGGCCACTGAGAAGCTGTAACTGAGGGGCGAATGCATCTTAACTGCAGTTGTGAACTGGTAGAAATGAAGAGAAGCGAGTCTTCCTTTTTAAAGAGGAAGAGCAGGAGAGAGAGAGGAGAGCATTCTTACGGCCAATCCAGAACGCTGAAAGCCTGAGACGTGAGCGAGCGAGTGCAGCTGGGAAAGCTCACAGTGCATAGGAAGGGGCACTGGAGACACTCCGCAAGGCTGAAATCAGATACTGTCTTACAACAGAGCGACTACAGAGCCCATTCTGCATTGCTACACTGCTTTGACTCACCAGGTATCTTTTCAAGGTTCTAAAGCCACATGGGCTAGTTAAGTCTGTCATTATCCCCATTGTGTCTTCAGCCATCTGGTATAATCAAAACCCCATTGTTCTACCATCTCAAAATTCCAAAATGAGTATCTCCGGTAAGGACAGGTGTAGACGGTAGCCCAGGGAACCCAGGATCTGTTAGGACTTGAAGATGAGATTGTGTAGTAATACTGGGAACTAGAGACCTACTTTTGTACTCTGGGTTATTTCTTGGTGATACCATTAAAAGGCAGGTGAGCCCTGCCTTTGTTACCATAGAGTTGGAGAGAGAGAGAGAGAGAGAGAGAGAGAGAGAGAGAGAGAGAGAGAGAGAGAGAGAGAGGTGGAGGAGGTAGGGAAGCTATCTTATCACCTAGAGGGGAATACCATAAACTGGGCAGCTTGCACACAGTAATTGATTTCACCTCAGTTCAGGAAGCTGAAGGGAAAGACACTGGCAGGCACAGTATCTGGTGAGGTCTCACCTTCTGCTTCACTGCACCACATACAGCAGCTGGGGCAGAAATTTCTCTCAGGCCTCTTTTACAAAAGCACTGATCTCATTAAGGAGGACTTTCTTACCTCACGACTTTATCTCCTCCTCACCATCCAACCCCCATGTCCCAATACTACCAACCTGGAAGTTAGGATTTCAGTATACGAATTGAGTGTGCTATGAATACTTAGACCACAAGAAATTAAATGTAGCAACTAATTAAATTAGCCTGTAGTTATTACACCAGCAATAAAAAAGCTAGCAGCAAGCAGTTCTGAAATAAAAAGTTAGTATGCACTTATATCCTATAGCTCCTAAAACTGGCTACAGAGACACCTTAATTATACTCTATGTGGTAGACACTTAATCTGTCCCCCACTTAAAAGGGTTACTGCTACTCATGCTAATACCCTTCCCCTACACAGAAGGCTATCAAGTACTTAAGAGTATTGTGTCATGTCTGATACATATAAAACTGCAGAAAGAAGATTTAAAAAAAAACACTGGAAAGAACCGGGGCCTGTAAGATGGTCAACAGGCAAAGACACTTGCCACCATGTCTGACAACCTGAGTTCTTCAAGCCCTGGGACCCACACGGTGGAAGCAGAGAACTGGTTTCCGCAGACTGTCCTCTGGCCCCCACATGCATACTGCTATACAAACACATCATTGGTGTACATACACAGAAGGATAATTAAGTGTAACAAAAATTTAAATAGAAAGCTGGGCATGGTCACACATGTCTTTAATCCCAGAATTTGGGAAGCAGAGGCAGATGGATCTCTTGAGTTTGAGATACTACTCTAACAGTACCAGGACAGCCAGGGCTACACAGAGAAACCCTGTCTCAAAAAATGAAAAAGTAAAATTAAGTTAAATTAAAATACGAAACAGAAAGGAATAGTAAGTAAGTGGAAAGGTCCTGGGGCTAGCGTCTAGGATCAGTAAGAAGTCTACAGTAGCTGGAGTGTAATGTTGGCTGGAGAGAATCGGTACAAACTGGAGATGGGCTCAGAGATGTAAGGAGCTGAGATTATGTGCTAAGTGTTCCTAACTGCTGAGCAGTCTTTCCAAACGCCAAAGCCAGGGGATCTTGACAAATGTCCTCATAGGAATTGCCTCTGTATAAAAGGGACAAATTATTCTTATACTACTAACTGCTCTGAACCTAGAAGAATGTGATGGTTTGTATATGTTTGGCCCAGGGAGTGGCACTATTAGAAGGTGTGGCCTTTTTGGAGAAAGTGTGTCATTGTGGGTGTGGGCTACCCCATCCTAGCTGCCTTGGAGCCAGTATTCTGCTAGCAGTCTTCAGATGAAGATATAGAAGTCCTAGCTCCTCCTGCACCACGCCTGCCTGGATGCTGCCACGTTCCCACCTTAATGATAATGAACCTCTAAACCTGTAAGCCCGACCCAAATTAAATGTTGTCCTTAGAAGAGTTGTCTTGGTCATGATGTCTGCTCACAGCAGTAAAACCCCAACTAAGACAAAGAGGTTAAAGGAAAGCCCTAGAAGGTCAATCTAACTGTGCAATAACTTATCTGTGTATTAGAGAGCAAATCTGAGAGGCACCAGAGCCCTAGAGTCCCATGCAGTCCCAGAGAGTCCCTCAGAGTCCCATAGCGGTCCACAGAGTCCCACAGAGTCCTAAGGAATCCTTAAGAACACCTAGTGGGTGTTCTAAGCACAGAACAACCCCGCCTGGGAGAAAATAACCAACACACACACACACACACCACAGGTGGTAAGGTCAGAATAGTAAGACATTAAAACAACCATTATGAGTCCTTGATGCAAGAAGATAGAGGAAAGTGGAACACAATGAAGGAGGAAACACAGCACAGGAAAACCTAAATGACTTGCAGAAGAGAGAAATACATCACACATGAAAAACATAGAAAATGAAACCAGTAGCTAAAATTGAAATAGCTGAATTACGAATTGTTGAAAGCAGTTGCAGAAGACCAGTGAAATTTCTTCATGCTCAAAATATAAACCTGGCAGTGATCATAGGAACATGAGAAACCCACTGAAAGGAAGAGCCAGGGCTAGTGAGGGGATCAATGCAGAGCTGTGACAGTGGCCCATCCAACAGCAGATTCCACGTCAAGCTGTGAAGAGAACAATTACAATCATAATTTGGGGGGAAAACCCAAATGTTTTACTAATTTAAAACCATAAGTCCAGTTACCAAAACTTCAACAAATCTTATGTAAATGTAATATGTAAAATGAGTGTAATATGAAGAAAACCAAGGTACAATATAATCGCGTTGTTGAAAGCCATCAGGGGAGGGGGGGATGGGGGGAAAGGAGCAGGAGAATGAAAGATGACTGACTGATGACCTACGCTAAGCTAATAATGCAAGCTTCTTATCAGAAACCATACACATCAACAAGTCAGCACCAGAGTGACACAGTGTTGCAGAATGGTGTGCCCAGGCACTGCAGCCACCACCACAGCATCACAGCAACCATGGCTGTTTACAGAAGACTCTCAACATGGGGCCTGTTGCCCTCCCCTCATAGAGAGGCCATTCCCACCTGCACCTTCCCGTCAATGGTGTGTAATTCTGCCCGAGCTGCATAGAATCTTACAGCTATGGGTCTCTATACTCGGAAGGGTGGAGTTGGAGAGTAAAAGGACAGCTGAAGGGTGGGTACCGTCTATGCAACTGTGGTTCCTTTCTCCTCTCACCCAAGAAATAACAGAAATAGGTAGGTGGACAGTCTAGAAGATGCCAACCTATAGGCTTGAACCTTTGCAAATGCAACCTATAACTAACTGAACTGGCAATTCTCTGAGTGTACTTGAAGACTCGAAAGACGAGGCATCTATGAAGCACAGTCGCGCACGTGATGAAAACACTCCTGCATGGTATCAGTTCAGGAATCTTACTGAACCTCTTAGGCCCTCCCTCGGATCTCTTCAATCAGAGCCCCAGGGATGAGACTTGAATCTGTATCTTTAACAGTCTTCCCAATTGCTAGGCTCCAGAGCTTTGCAAGCTACTAGTCTAACACAAGACTCTGGAGATGGACCCCACACAGGCAGTGCAGACTCAAGTCTTCACCGCTCCTGGTGATAGGAGGGCCCTTGGTACTGAGCTTCAGTGCGACTCCTTCAACTTTCTGGTGATGACGAGCTCAAGATGGGTGCGTGTTCACAAATGTGTGAGTGTCGTCAAGTGTGAGCCAAAGGAGTGTTTATGGAGATATAGCTCCCCACACCTCTATTCCACAAAGAAACAGGCCTGTCCCATCACTTTTAATTTCCAGAGACAAGGCTTTCAGGTAATGACACACACAATAATAATAATAATAATAATAATAATAATAATAATAATAATGACACTAGTCTGCCTTAGCCAGAGCAATCACCACTCACTCAGCCATGCAAGAACTCGACTTATGTTTCCTCTGAATCTCCTGACACAGGAATGATCCCCATTTACAAAAACAAAACTAGGCCACAGGTCGTAACTTGTTCAAAGTCATGTAACTAGAGTAAATCAAGGATTTAACTAAAGAAATGGGACAACAAAGACCAGTTCTCTGAGCCTGCCCAGTGGGTTTGTTGGAAAGAGGTGGCTGTCTCAAATCCTTTAAGGGTATATTCAAGATTATTTCAAGCTCGTCTACTAGATGCCAGAACCCAATGTTAGTTACTGCTGTTGGTACCTGCCGGCTCAGCTAGAGGTCAGCTAGAGGAATCCTGGGAAGCTTCCAGGCTGAGGTCTCCACTGTAAAAGTGATGGTTATGAGCCATTTATTTCGCTAACACGGCAGAAAAACAGGGGCATTCCTGACTCCACCTCAACTGAAAACTGAACAGTCTTTTAAAGTTTTCTACTGTATCCAAATCTCAGAAGGTGGTGGAAAGGACCTGAATGAGCTTTGGGGGTAGAGTCGGTCTCTCAGAAGCAGATGCTCAGGGTTTTAGAGTGCATATTAAAAAAAAAAAAAGACCCCACTCTGCCCCAACACACACACACAGGTGGCAGACTGCAGGAGACAGGCTGAGGAGGCACTTCTCTGAGGTCCAAGTCGGGAAGACTCAAGACAGCTTACCCTTTTCAGGGGTCTGAGTGATCACTCAGAAACCACAGCTTCTTTCAGGGTCAGGCAACAGTTATGGGGACGCTAGGGCTCTGCCTACTTAAGAGGTGATTATCAAAACAACAGGCCAAGAAAATATCACACCAGCAAAGAGACTCTAGATCAAGGGAGCCAAGAATGTCAGCAGTGTACAAACTCAGAAAGAGAATGGCAGGAAGGCGGGGAATTTTTACACATCCACTGCTCTGCTGAGAGGCAGATGACACTGTCCACACTCCATGGGAGAAACAAAGACACAGATAACCCAAGTTACCTACAGTCACACAGACAAGCCCATGGCAGAGCTGGCTTCAGTGGCTCTTCAGTCTTAATTTTAAGGGCTAGACAATGCAGCTTTTCTCTAGAAAAGGCAGTGGGAACTGAGGTAGAGGCGGCAAGGATGAAACTATGGGGCTGCCATGCGATGAAAGGAGTGGGCTTTAAACCAGCCCACTGCTGTGTGTGCATAGTCATCTGCTTGGATGGGCCAGAGGTCTTTCTTCCAGACAGAATCCAATCAGGTAATCAGAATTCCAAGCAAGTCCATCCTGCAGTACAGTGCTAGGCATTCACTGCACACAAGGCAGGGTTACACAGAAGTGTCCTAGATGATGCAGCTCACTCCTTATTTTCCATCTATCTTTGTGTGGAGTCAGGTAGATCCCTGGGGCTCACTTAGTCATCCTGCTCTGCTCCATGTCCCATCCCGTCTCAAAAACCAAGGTGGACAGTGCTTGACAGATAACACTAGACTAGATGTCCTCTAGTTTCCACGTGTATGAACACATATGTGCATACACACACATGAATAAATAAACACACACACACACACCTGCAAACATAGTAACAGGGTGCTTACCTGGCACGAATGGCTCTGGGTTCAATTCCCAGTATCATCAAGCAACAATAGCAGTAGAGCTCAAGTTCTTTCCCAATGAAAGGCAAAGAGAAAAACACCAGGAATGTGTTAATCTTAGATAAGAAATGTATGGGTGGTTGGTTGTGAAGTGAGGATGTTGGGGAAAGGCAGGTATCTGTTCACAGATTCATGAAGGCTTATTTATTTTCTGCATGTGAGTATTTTGTCTGATATTTGTGTATGTACCATGTGCCTGCATGGTGCTCACAGAAACCAGAAGAGGACAACACAGTCTTGGAAATGAAATTACAGATGGTTTGAGCTGCCAAGTGTGTGGTAGGAATTTAACCTGGCCCTTTGCTAGAGCAGTTAATGTTTTTAACTGCTGAGCTGTCTCTAGCCGCTGTTCAGTAATTTAGGAACATTACATTTGTCTTACTTAGGGATAAGTCTACAACAAAGGCTCATTTCAACAGGGACAGTCAAGCTGTCCGGTGTCCATAGGTGCTCCTACACATGCTTGAGCAGCTTCACTCACTATCTCTAGGCCGAGTGCTACCCGCACTGGTTTACTGTGAAGTAGACTCCTTCCGAGGATTGTCCTTTGAATCCGAAGCAAAGGCTTTTTCTAACTCATAAACAAACTTGGAGCAAGGTTAAATATACTTGATATTAAAATGATGGTTTTGGGGTGCAGGAAATGGCTTGCCCGAGTGCAAGCATGAGGACTGAGTTCAGATCCCTGAACCCACATGTAAAGTGGGAGAACGTGGCATCTGCCTGTAATTGCAGCCTTGGGGAGGCAGAGAAAGGAGGATGCCCAGGGCTCACTGTCCAGCCAATCTAGATGGCAAATAAGACAGGATAGGTGAAAAACTGTCTCAGAAAGCAAGGGAGGAAGCAGATGGCTGCCAGGGAGGGGTGCCATCATTCTTTCAGTGGTACAGCCACTAGTAGGGTGACAGTGCACCACTGGAGGGCTAACCCATGCACTTCTGGGCAACACTAACTGGATTTAATAGATCATAAAGATAAGGAGGACACGAAGTTGGAAGGATATATCTGGAAGGCACTGGAGGCAGAGTAGATGATATGGCCAAAATACACTGTATTCATGCATAAAATTCACACAGAATAAATAAAAATATTATGTAAAAAATTAGGTGTTGAGCAACTTGAACCAGGTAGACTCTGGGCTTAGCTAAAAGCAATTCTATAGAAATAATGGATTCTTTCAGTAAAATATGAAGTGAATGTTGGCCACCTGTAACAGTAAAACCCAAGGGTGGGACTCATCTAATTACTTCCATCCTGAGGCTGAGACTCCGTCCACCTCTGTTGTCACTGCACCAGTGGAAGTCGATGAGCAGTTCACCCCATGGCACAGGGTTCAGAAACAGAAGATGTGGGTTTTAGTAGAGTTCACCCAGTCCTTAGTCCTGTACCATGAGTCAAGGGTGAGACTGTACCAATGATAAAACAATGGTCCATGATATAGCCAAGGGAGAAACAGTAATACAGATTTCTACTCACACAGTAGTAAAAACTACATCCAAGCACATAAAAGCTTAGTTTACAAGTATGCAGAAATGTTGTCTAGCCATGGTGGCATAGGCCTTCAATCCCAGCATTTGAGAGGCAGAGCAGAGCCTGGTCTGTAGAGCTAGTTCCAGGGTAGCTCAGGCTACACAAAGAAACTCTATCTCAAAAACAGCAACAAAGATCAAACCAAACCAAACAAGCAAACACTCCAGAAATGCCACCTACCACTCAGAGGAAGTTTAGTTCTATTTCCCCAGAATTCTCAGGGATCTCAGGCTATGGGGTAAGAAAAGTACCGACAGCGATACAATTTCCAAAGGCTGCCCTGGCTCCTGTGGTCGCTTACAGAGTTAACCTCAAAATAATAAAGATATTTCGACGGGGCTTACTCAGACTTTAGGAAAACATTACCGGACGTGAGAAGTGGAAAGTAGTGCATAAGAGAGATGTGCTGCTACCATGACATCCGTTCTGTGTGCACAATTCTCGGACACAGTCAATACTGGCTTGTTACTATCTGACATTTCACTTGTGTCCTAATGTTGGCATATTGGAAATGTCTATGTATGTTCTCAGTCTCAACAGACTATGCAGAACTAGAAGTGGGGTGTGGGAGCAATGGCCAGAAGTTAAGAGCACTGGCTGTTCTTCCAGGGGACCTGGATCTGAATCCCAGCACCCATCCAGTGATTTGCAGCCATGTTAACTCCAGTTCTATGGGGATCTGATACCGCGCTCTTCTGACTTCTACGGGCACCATGCACAGTCATGGTTCAAGTGCATACATACAGGCTGTCTGCACTCCTTTCGATGCCTCTGGCTAGCAATCTCCACCTCAGGATGCTTGTGGCGTCTCTGCTCCCTCCCTCAGAACCTCCTCTTAGTGTCTATCACCTGCTGAGGATACACATGCAATCTCTTCTTGTTCTCTACAAAAAGGGACATAAAAGGCCTCAACCAAACACAAAACACAGGCATTGGTGGAGAAATAAAAGATCCAGGAAATAAATTCTAGAAGAGGAAAGAGCACAAAGTGTCTTTTATAATAAAACAGTACATGAAGAAAGAGGAGGGGAGCCATCCATCCTGAACATTTACATAAAGCACTTGCATAACAAACAAACATTCATGCCACACAGAAACAAGGCAACCCAATAAATGATATGACAAGACTTGTTTTTTAACTAACAGCAAAGATTAACAGAGGTCTAGACTAGGCCGTGATCAGAGCGGCAGGTCCTGGCCCCCCCACTCCCCCTTATGGCAGCAGCCAGTAACACCCTGTGTGTGCTGCTCTAGTGAGTCACTGACAAAGCATCCCAAAGTAGACCTGGAATGGGTCTGTAAGTCACAAGGCAAACCAGGACCTGTAAATGTGTGCCCATGGAGGCTTTTTAATCTCGATTTTTGGAGAAATTCTTCAGCACTGTCTCAGGGTTAGGTATATTAGTATGACCATAATAATCAATAATAATAATAATTGATACTAATATTGTAGGGGGTATTTAAACCCCTTACAATCCTGTTTTGGAGGCAGAAACTGATCAAGGAAGAGTGCCTAGAACCCCCTTGGACTTTGTCACAGTCTCTCATGACACCCTACGCCATACAGACGACTACTCTTCACTCTTGAATCAGCTACATTTATGCTAAATTAATAAACATTATTTGAGGGGAAAAAAATCAGGATTTTTAAAATCCTGTTTTGTCAGTAATGTAATGCCCCTTTCATTTAACATCCATGAAGATAACAGACTAATTTTTGAAGTATTTGACAGAAGTAAAACCCATCATAACAATGGTACTAGAACCAGAGGTGGAGGAGAAACCGGTGGCTAGGAGCTGACTGCTTCTGGAAACTACACATCCACAGGAAAAAAACATGGCCAATTAAATAATTTGTTCAATGAGTAAAAAGTATACACTCTCCAGTGCATACTGTACACAGCAGTACCACGATACAGAAAAGACACTATTTGAAGCTCATGAAACATCTCCAGTTCCAGATGTCTTCCAATCAGTGTGTGACTAAATTCTTTGGCCACTTTCTTGCCAATAGTCTTTTCAGATTATTTTGTCACCTCTGATGAGGACAAGGCCAGCAATGTACTTGCAACGCAGTGTTTTAATCTTTGTTAGGTACATAGCTTTTTGAGATCCATATACAACCAGCAGAGTCCTGTGTGTGCAAGTACCCCTCTACTAAGTCACAGATGATAATTCTCAAAACAAGCAGCTTCGAAGGGACAGTGGGAAGAAGGGCGGTCACCCAGCCAGTGCTCAGCAATGATCAGCTTTTATCTGCAATGTGCACATGCAGTCATAAAAGCATCTGAGTGGATGATATTAATGTCCCACAGCTGGCTTTTTTTCATCTGTATGAACTTCCTATCTGTAGAAGACAAATGCCATCCCCTGTCTGATTGACAGATGCCCCAGTGGTTGAAATACTGTCTATAGATAAAAGTTCAGAAAAGAACTGTAAATTAACACCTTTCCTTTACATTGGACAGAGCTAGCTCATTCTCCATAATGCCAAGAAACAGTGGGTTAAATCAGGCCACAAAACCTAAACGGCCAACAGACAGACAGACAGACATCTAGTACTGTACTAGGAGGTCCTTATTGATTTTTCTTTTTCTTTAAAAAACCTTTCATTACCCACCATTCAGAGTTTCCCAAAGGGCAAAGGGGGGAAATACAATGGGAGAGGTAAAAAACTACACAGGATTGTTAGGTTCCGTCATTTGGGGCAAGGCTGCGACCACCATACTGGGTATGCTCTTCCCCTCAAATGGTGTGAAAACGTACGAAACTAATTCAAGTAAAGCCACACAAGACACAGACACTTAAGAGGACCCCTGAAGACCTGCTATTGTGTTTGCACACTAGACCAGTGGTTGTTAACCTGTGGGTCGTGACCCATTTGCGGATCAAAGAACCCTTTCACAGTGATTGCCTGAGACCAACAGAAATGTCAGATATTTACATTGCGATTCACCATCGTAGCAAATATTACAGTTATGAGCTAGCAGTGACAACAATTTTACGACTGGGGGGTCACCACAACATGAAGAACTCTATTAATGGGGTACAGCATTAGGAAGGTTGAGAGCCACTAGATTATAAGGTGCCCTTGAACACCCACAGGGCTGTATACTGTGAAGAGCTGGTCAGAAAAACTAAAATGAAAACAAAACGATTGTTGTGTGCAAATTAACAACAAGTAATTCATTAGCTATATCTAGCCTCCTAACAATTGCTTTTGGAAAGAACACTGGCGAGGCGGAGGCCCACGTGACCTTCAGGTTTATGTTGTCACCATCACTGACTTATAACATAAGATGTTCTGTTTTCTCATCTCCAACCCAACAGTGCACAGGCACCAATCACACCTAATACAGAATCTCGGGCTGGATAAAGTCCAAACTCAGCGCTGCACATCCACCCTGGGCAGTGCTCCTGACAGACTGCCACTTGCCAACCCTCATACACCCACACTGCTGGGGTGGTCAGATCCAAACCCACATTGGATGCCTGAGCCTCAGAGGTGCAGCCTTCATTCCTTCTACTGCTCTGCAGTTCCATGCCTCTGTATCCTTGGATAAGCTGGCGCCAACTGAGAGGAACCCCTTTCTCTAATCCCCATGCTTCCTCTGACTCCTGCAGACTCAGTCTTACATCCACGGTGGCCTGTGCTTCCCTTTGGATGGGTGAAATACATACGGCACTGTGTTCCCTCACTACTGCTTACTGCATCACTTTCTAGCTGCGTGACCTTGGTCAAGTTCATTAATAACACTGAGGCTACATCCTTGTAGGATGAAAGTCAACATCAATTTGCTCCACAGTGAAAATTACTTTGTGAGCAGAGTAAGGTGTTAAACTTGTCAGTCTAGTCCAAACACTCTAAGGCTAAGCTAAAGGAGAGACAGCTTTACTCTCCAGTTCCCTTCCCAGGATGCTCTGTGCTCTCACTCCCCTGCTCCCTTTGATATTTATTGTTTTTACTTTATGTGCACTGGTGTTTGGCCTGCATGTATGTCCGTGTGAGGGTGTCAGATCCATGATGTTACAGACAGATGTGAGCTGCCATGGGGGCTGGGATTTGAACCCGGGTCCTCTGGAAGAGCCCTCAGTGTTCTTCGTTGCTGACCCATCTCTCCAGCCCCTCTGACCCTGCTTTCTGGGTCCACTAAGTTCTGTGTTTTTATCTGCAGGAAAGACCCGTGGTGATGTGTGGATCATTTAAAAAGAAACGGGATGGGAAGCCTCTGAAAGACATGGGTTTCCAAACAATGTGCACAGAGGTACTGTGCTAGCACATACAACTACTAAGTCCGTCCTCAGTGAATTTATAATCAAGAGGTGACCTAACAGAGTCCACATGAGTCTCATCTTTAAAAGACTAACGAACGTCTTTATTGTCATGAAGAGTAGCAAGACATTTCCTGCTGTGCTCCCTATACCTGATTTGGAATGTGCTGAGTTACTTGCGCCTAATGCATGCATGCTTTAGCATTATCAGAATCACTGATGCAATTCGATACCAAGTCATTGAATACCTGCTTTATGAGTACAAAGATAAAGGTGGTGGACTCTGACCAGAAGCTACCAAATAAACCGAAAGGAAGCTAAGCCATCAATACACATAATGAATATAGATCAGAATAAATAAGATGTATAGAGGGCCAAAAGATCAGGAAAGACATTTGAGTAAGGGCACTGAAGCCCATAAAGTTAATACTGTATGGTACAAATTATTGATGGCCAATAACTTGTTACTACTACATATCATATATATTAATAAATGCTGCATGCCACGCCAGATTATGGATTACCCTTCCTCCTTATTCTGATTTTAAACCTACCCGTGTTGCCTAAAGCATCGTTCAGACCTTTATGACAGTCCCATTTAACAGATGTGAAAACCGAGGTCGTGCAATTTTTCTAGGTTAAGAAGCAAAAGTAAAAATATGTAAAAAGGACCCAAGAGATACGAGAGCATTCTATACAGACGCCAGGCACCCACTTCTCAGGGCCACTTCCTGCAGTTCTTTCCTCTTGTGCCCAACACATCCACTGGGAATAACGTACTGTAGCTCTCCTTTCCCGCCAGGGCTTTTCTCTTCTCGGGTCTTTAACTGAACTGTTGATTCTCATAAAAACACTCAAGCATTTCCACTCACTCCAGGACATGTTATTTAAATCACAGGAGCTTCAGGAGACACGAAACCGAATCAGATATCCAGGTGGACAAAGCCCCTGGTACGGTCAAGAAACTAAAGCTACTGGCTTGGGGATCCGTTCCTGGATACCCTCCAGGGGATGGCAGCAGCACTCACCCAGGAGGCACAATCCACGGCGGAATCCTCCCCTCCTGACCCCGCTAGCAGCTTGGGCGCTGCCGTCTGCTCTTTTACCCTTCACCTGCCGAGGCACCCCGCGCAACCTGCATCCTAACCCGAGGCAGGCATCGCGGGGCAACCGAACCCCCAAACCCCGTCCAGCGCGCGCCGAGCCCGGCCCGCCCCTGGCCAGCCACTTACGGTTCCAGTACACCGGGTAGCACTCTCCTTGAGTGACATCCACCTCGTAGAGGCCGCCGCGCACGCACACCGGCTCGATGGTCACCAGCTCCTCCATCTCCGGCTCAGGCCCCACCGCGCGCGGGCAGAAGCCGCAGGCGCTGTCCTCGTCTTCCTCCCCGAAGCTGGAGCTTGGGCCGCACACCCGGTCTCCATCGCGGCCCCCCGCCCGGGCCTGGGCTCCCGTGGTCTGCAGCAGGGTCCGGAAGGCGAGCTCGATGCGCAGAGAGTCGTAGCCGATGAAGGGCTTCCAGGTCTTCTTGTCTTCCTTGTAGAACCAGCGCACCTCCTCGGGGCCCAGCTCCGTCACTACCTCGTAGCGGTGCCGGGCGGCTGCGCCGCCGGGCCGGGCGCGCTTCCTGTCCCCGGGGCCCCCTCCCGCCGCCCCGCCGCCCCCCGAGTTCTGGGCGACGAGCGGCGGCGGAGGCGAAGAAGAGCTGCCGCCGCCCGCGCTCTCGCCCTCGCTGTAGTAGCGCAGCGACGAGCCGGACTCGGCCGAGCTGAAGTCGTAGGTCTCGTCGCTGAGGCACGGGTCCAGAGCCAGGTGGCTCAGGTCGTCGGCGCCCGGTGCCAGGTGCAGCGGCTCGGCGCGCAGCAGCGACAGCGGCACACTGTCGCCCGGCTGGTGCTCGAAGCAGCAGCCGCCGCCGCCGAACACGCCCGCCGCGTCCGAGCCCAGCTCCCAGGCGCCGCCGCCGCGGCCGTTACGCTCGGGGCTCCGTGGGGCGCCGCGGCCCGGGTAGTTCATGCCGCCGGCGCTTCCGCCACACGCGCATCCGACGCCGCCGCCCTCTCGGCCCGGACTTTATAATCTTTCAAATCCCGAGCAGGGCAGCAGCTGCGGCCGAGGCGACTCCGCCTCCCCGCCGGCCCCCGGCCACCGCAGCGCCGTTCCGGGGCCCGCCCCATTGTTACGCAGCCCTGCGTGGGCGGGGCCACAGGGGCCCCGCCCCCAGCCGCGCGCGCCTCCCCGGAAGGCCCGAGGACGCTGCTGGAGCTCCCGTTTGGCGCTAAGCTGTGCGTAGTCTTCCGCGCCTGGAAGCGGGGGTCAGACGGGGTCGCGGCGGTCTCGGCATCCGTGGAGCCCCTGCCTCACGACTTTCGGCGCAGTGGCTCCGCCCCCCTCGCTTCCACGCCCCTGGATGCCAGCCACAGTGAGGCTCTCGCCCACTCATCTTTACATTTTCGGGTCATGAGCCCCGTGGGTGATTCAGCTGTATGCCCAGAGGGGCCCTGGAAGTTGCTAGCTCACGTTCCTGGCTTTAGGCCTGCTTTCAGCATCCGAAAGACCTGCTAGGTCACCTGGTCTGGCCCTTTCCCAACCTTCAGCCCATTCATACAGAAGGCACTCCACCTCTAAGCCTGCTGCTCACCTGGGCACGACTACTCCCACTTACAAAACTGGAGTCCTAGAGTCACTGTGCCAGTTCTTTAGATTGCTTGCCCTCTTGTCCTTATGCTTCCTGTTCTTTCTGTAGTGCAGTAAGGCCTTGGATGAAAACCAAGTCCCTATGTCTTAGTCTTTTCCCACAGTCTGTGCGCATTCGATGTACCTTGGTTATAACTAACTGGTCTTGCCAGCCTTGTGTGGTAGATTATAAGACTGAAAGAAAATAAAAGAACCTAGGTTCTAAACTCAGCTTTGCCATCTCCAGGCAAGTCACTTAATCTCCTTTATCTATTTGTCTTATTCCTTGCTATAAGTAGGAGATCACTGCATCGGACGGTCTCTAGTAATTCTATGGCTTTAAGCCTTCCCAGTGAGGTTTGGTTTGGTTTTCGTTTCTAGTATAACTCTGATTCTGTAACTCACTTCCTGGTTTCAGGGAGACACGGAGGCTCCGTTATGTTAGACTTCCAAGACAGAGTAAAGAGACAGAAGACAGAGACCAGAGTCTGACCTCAACAGATGGACAGTTTATTTCAAACAGAGAAAGAAAGACACTCTCCGGAGGAAAATGGGTGTCTTAGAAGGGAGTAAGCTAGCTGAGGCCCTTTATAGAGGCAAGTGGGTGGCTTGGAAATGAAATTCTTGCAGCCATAGAGCTATGTGTCGGTCTATGATGTACCTTTCCTGGAATTATCTGTTTTATTAAAAAGCAGTTCATTTTGGGGAACAGGCTGCCCCAGCTGAGATTATTTGGATTGTGGCTGAATGATGAGTTTGGTTAAAGTCAGCTGTAACCTCATAGAAATCCTGTTTTATAGCTGAGGCACTCTGTTACCTCAGACCATTCTCTTAATTGAAAAAAAAAATTCATTTTATAAGCCCATCCTATCTTGAGAACCGCTGGAAAACAATCTCCAATCTTGCTCTTAGCAAGAACGGACAGTCTTCACTATTAATGTTTACTTTGTGGAAACAGGTCAGTAGGGCAAGTTGTCTTGCTCTTAGGATGTAACCTGTCAGAGAGCCTTCAAAGTCATTATTTCAATCAGGCTCATCTCTGTTGTGCACTGTGCTTTTGGAGGGATCTGTTGGAAGGTCCTGCTTTCTATGGGCAGATGATACTGTTGCAGTTCATGATAAATAGAGGAACATAGGTGGTATCTTCTACCATGATGACTGGATTGGCTGGCTAATCTTGCTCAGTGAGCAGTCTGTCCACTTGTACATGACAGCCCCATTAACAAAGCATCTGCGTTTCTGCATCCCAAATTCTTCCCCAATGTCTCTATTAATAGTATGCAGAGTAAGAAATCGAGTATGAACTTTGAACTGTGTTTTATTCATGGAGGCATTGATCCACACTGTTCTGATAGTTACCCATGTACAGACACTCCTGTATGCTTCCGATGCCAAAGAGAACCAAGGACCCTCTAGCTTAGGAGGGGATCTGGATAAGTAAACACAGAGGCTATATTAAAGTGTAGTTAAAAGTGATAGATATCAGTGTCAAGTCTCAAACCCTGGGACAAATGGCTGCGGTGCCTATTAATATCAAAGCAGACCTGACCTCCAGGTTCTCCCAGCAGCCCTTAGTCCCTGCCTGTTACAGGATATGGCTGGCATACCCTGTCTTCTACCCCAGAACTCTCCAGCCCAGGGGCCAGGCTGCCCTTACCCAGGTGCCGTTTCCCTGTATAATCCAACCATTTTGTACTTTTGTACATTTGCCTCTTTTGTACTTTTGACCTCTTAGCTACAGCACCCAGGTCTTCTCTCTCCCCCACACAGCCCTGCTCAGTCTGGTCACCTGGTACTCTGGACTCTACCAGATGTCTTTGTCTTATAGATATGTGGGAGAGCATAGATATGTGGGAGAGCAGAGCCATAGACATGCTCTCCCACGTATCTATAATAAACTTCCTCCTCCACCATACCTAAGAGCAGCCATGTCCTTTCCCTCCCTCCCTCCCTCCCTCCCTCCCTCCCTCCCTCCCTTCCCTTCCCTTCCCTTCCCTTCCCTTCCCTTCCCTTCCCTTCCCTTCCCTTCCCTTCCCTTCCCTTCCCTTCCCTTCCCTTCCCTTCCCTTCCCTTCCCTTCCCTTTCCTTCCTTCCTTCCTTCCTTCCTTCCTTCCTTCCTTTTTAATCAAGACATTTAAAATGTCTTCCCATTTCTTGGCAGGATGTAGTCCAAGTATTTCCATGCTAATAATCAGTTGTGGTTTTGTTTTGTTTGCTTTTTTTTAGCAGTTTTTTTTTAAAAAAAGATTATTTATTATATTTATGTACACTGTAGCTGTCTTCAGATATTCCAGAATAGGGCTTCAGATCTTGTTGCAGATGGTTGTGAGCTACCATGTGGTTGCTGGGATTTGAATTCAGGACCTTCAGAAGAGCAGTCAGTGCTCTTAACTGCTGAGCCATCTCTCCAACCTTTTTTTTTTTTTTTTTTTTTAGCAGTTTTAACTCTTAAAGATGACATCATTTTTATCAAAGAATATCATTGTTCTTTTCTTTTGTGTTGTCTGTTTTGTCATTTGGTTTTAGAGATGGGAGTTTCTCTGTGCAGCTCTGGCTGTCCTGGAACTCAATTTGTAGACTGGATGGCCTTAAACTCAGAGATCTGCCTGCCTCTGACTCCCAAATGCTAGGATTAAAGGCCATCACCTGTCATTTTCTGTTTTACAAATGATATTTTACCTTGTACTAAATGAACGTTTTTATCATTTGTATGCTAATGCAGGCCACCCGGCTAGGTAGCAGATTTTTTTCTTGACATAGATGTTGGTTTCTCAGTATCATTCAAGTGGCAAGAAAAAGGTGTTTGATGCTCTCTCCTGACCCCAGAGTGCAGCAGGGAGAGGAGATACCACTGGATGTTTGTGGGAATTGAGCCTGCTGCTTCCCCTTAGATCTAGGTCAGCTTGCACTGGGCAAGAGGCTGACAGTGAGGAGAAGACATTTGAAGATAGCACATTGTATATGACTGCATGCGTTTATTTCCTTTTTATTCTCTAGCCACAGCAAGGCGAAGGTTTTGATGCTGCTCTTCTCAACTCTCAATTCTGCTTTAAAAGGCCTTCCCTTATCTAAGGCTTCCTGCTGGAATCTTGAATTTCTTTCAGATAGGTTCTCTCAGGTGGATAATGGGTCTAGCATGCCTTCCATTCCTTACCAGCAAGAACAGGAGTCAAGTAGACCTTCAGTCCTGTACATCATTAATACGCTAATGGATACAGCTCTTTCTGCCGGGCATTATGCAACACATCCTATTGCATTTTAATAATTACCCAACCAGGCCTCTTTCACATAAGGAAATCGGGCATGATTGATTCAAACGTCTGGCATTTGTGAGTCTGTGAGAGCCAGGTGGTTTTAAATCCAAGCCGAGGGAGCCTCAGCAGGGGAAAGAACAACTGGCCTTTTCCTATCTACTACTAAAGAAACACAGCCCAGTGCCAACAGCTCCTCCTAACACCTCCCTTCCCATGATGCTCCTGGCTGGGGTTATCTGGCAAGAAAGACCACCTTCCTTTGCTGCCTCTCAGAAGTTATATGGCTCCATTTCTCGTCAACCTTGTTTCTCCTTTTCACTTTAATCTGCTTTTACCTGTAGAAAATATGAGAATAACCTGATGTCAGATCACTTATTTTGAGTTAATACCCTACACTCACATTTGAAATGGCTACATCCAGACGTATGACATGACGTGTGCAATCTGCTGTATCTCTGTTTAATAAGCTGGCTACATTTGAACTTTACTGTTTAATTTTTGGACCGGCATTTCTCCATTTTTTAAAGTGGAGGTGCATTTTAGGACACTGACCAAATACAACCACACTCTAGATTTAAACAGAGAAGTTGCAGACACACCAGGTGTTCCCCTAAGTTCAAAGGCTTCTCTGCTAGGCTTTACAGCAGTGTTTCTCAACCTGTGAGTCACAACTCCTTTAGGGGTCACATATCAGACGTTTACATTACAATGCGTAATAGCAGCAAAATTACAGCTATGAAGTGGCAACGAAAATAACGTTATGGTCAGGGTCACCACAAGATGAACTGTATTAAAGGGTCGCAGCAAATAGGAAGGCTGAGAGTCACTGCTCCACAGTGAAGGACTTGAAGCCCAGGTATCTCCCAATAAACACATAATGGTGGAACTGGAGAGATGGCTCAGCTCAGCCCTTAAGACCATTTGCTGCTCTTTCAGAGGCCTGGAGTTTGATTCCCAGCACCCAGATGCTGGGTCAAACCCACCTGTAACTCCAGTTCTCGGGAATCCAATGCCCTCTTCAGCCGTCAGTGTGCATGTTCACACAGAAACACACAAATACAAATACAGTTATCTTTGAAAATACTCAAACTGAAGACGAGCAGACATAGTGGCACCTTGTTAATTCTGAAGAGGAATGTGGCTGTGAGGTGAGGGTGTGTGTGGTGCTACACAGAGCTGTGTGGCGCTGCACAGAACCACATGGTACTGCAAAGAGCCATTCTCTCCAAACACAGATCGACAGAGAAAACCAAACTACAGGTGAAGTGACCTGGGAACACATAATGAATAAGGTGATTCATCCTTCCATCTAGCCATTCAACAGATATTTGTGTAGTGCTTCTGTTTATATATGTGTATGTATGTATATGTATGTATATATACATATACACATATATATATGTATAACTCAAATAAATGTGAAATTCTGAAATGCATTTATTCACAAAATTTGTTAAAGGGCTATCCACAGAACTATAAACCTCACAAAAATACTTCAAACAACATAAAACAGAGACTTAAGTTGTATTGAAGATATGTATATATATATATATATATATATATATATATATATATATATATATAACAGAAATACAAATTAATCAAATTAATACAATATTTGATGTATATATAACATGCGACAACTACAAAATACTCGCTGGCTCTCCTTTTTAATACAGAAAAGGAGGGTTTGGTAAAGCCTTGTCCTTTCGATATTAAACATGAGTTAGGCCTTAGTTGAAAGTCTGCAGATGTGTTTGATCGCTTCTGTTGTGCTGTGGGGTTTGTTTTTTCCCTTTCTACCTCACCCCAGAGGTAAATGATTTTAAAAGTATATAATATGTGACTCGTGAGCCTTTCATAATGAGAAATTAACATAATATTGTGCTGAGAGAGATTGAACCTGTATATTTTATTCTGATTTTCAATAAACCCTGAATGGATTGTATGTTCTGATGGGATGTCTAGCGGGAACTCTCTGAGTCATTTGCTAAGATTTTACATTGCAGAACACAGTTGCTGTTTTTACAGCTACTGTTTGAGGAAGTAAGTTTATCTGTATGTCAAGATTTAAAATCTTGGGGAACGACAGGGCCAAGAAATTGGAGTGAGTGGGTAGGGGAGCAGGGCTGCAGGGCTGGGGGAGGGTATAGGGGACTTTTGGGGATAGCATTTGAAATGTAAATGAAGAAAATATCTAATAAAAAATTTTTTAAAAAAGATTTAAAATCTTAAGGTTGCAACCTGAGCAAAATAGTCTAGGCTTATAAACCTGTAAAGCCATATCTCTCCCATTGGCTTCTGAACAGTACTGTATAGACATGAGTAGATAAATTATAGAGGTTATATGATGGGGGAGTGGTCAGGAATGCAGAGTTCTCTAAAAACTTAAAGGTTCAACAACCTGTATTTTAAATATAGGAAATGGGAGGTCGTGGCCTACGTTTCAAACCTACATTTGAAACACACCGGGTCATTGTCTTTTAAGGTTAGAACTTGCAGTTGAAACTAAGTCTTAATCACCAAGTGCTTACAGTTCTCCAGAGGATTAGGAGGGATGTCACTCTCCCAGGGTAAGAATTATAAACTCGGATCAGTCATACCTCTACTTAGCCATCTTCATCATTTTCTGTTTGTAGAGCGTAGTGTCCAAGACCAAATAATTTCCAAAGGAAGACATTTATTTTGATTCAGACTTAAAAAAAAAAAAAAGGAAAGTCCAGCAACGTGGTACCAGGGTTTTCACAGTTTCTGGTGCTGACCTCAGGTCATGGAAAGGGAAGCTGCGCTTCGGGAAGGACCATGTGTCTAGGAGAGGCGGCAAGGAGGTGGCGTGCTCACGCTCTCTCGTTTGCTCCGGATTAATGGTAAACTGGAATCTTTGTCAGTTGCTTCAGGGGAGTGACCTGATGACCTCTTAAAGGTCCCACTGCCTGTCTTCTCACTTTGAGGACTCAAGGCATTGTACTAAAGAGCAAAGCCTCAAGGTGAGTTTCAGTGAGAAAAAGAGATACATTGAAACTGTCACATAAAGTTGGAAGCGAGAAACCACAAATAATCGAGACACAGTTGAAGGATGGAGTAGAGGACAGCTTATCCATTTGGGGGACTGCTATTAGAAATTTCTGCAAGCTGCGTGGCTTGAAACGTCACCTTATTTCCTTGCGGTTCTAGGGACTAGAAATTCCAAATGAAGGCTCCACCAGGGCTGGTTCCTCACAGAAGTTGTTGCGCATCGTGTCTAGTTTCCGGTGGTTGAAACACTGCATGTGTAGTTTGCATTGCTTGGTTCACGGCTGCGTTCCTCCAGGCTGGGCCTCTGCTCTCACATGGTCTATTGTGTTCATTAACATTTTTAAATTATATTTTTATTTTTTGTGTATGTGGGGGTGGAGCATGGATGTGCTATATATAGCACGTGTGGAGGTCACAGGGCAACTTGTGAGAGTTTTCTCCTCCCACCATGTGGGTCCTGGGGATAGAAGTCAGGTCAAAGGTTTACAGCAAGTACCATTAGCTGCTGAGCCATCTCACTGAATCTCTCTTCTCACAAGGACCTCCTCAGTCATTGGGTTCAGGACTTCTAATATCACACCATCTTAGGCAATTACATCTACAAGACTGTTTTCAAATAAAGTACCATGCTGAGTTTCCAGGTGGATATGATTTTGTGTGTGTGTGGGGGGGGGGATGGGTGGGAGAGGGAAGGGTCACATTCACCCAGTTGCAAGCAGTAGATGTACATTTGCAAGGACTAGTCGAACTTAATAGTTACTGGGGGGAATTTTGCTTTGGGAACTTTTATATATGTAAATGAGAATGGTACAATATAAATATCATGAGCATGTGTAGAAGTCCACATTCTAACCGCAGAGCAGAATGAAGTAGGAAGGAGATTTTATAGGGCTTCGCTACATGGCAGGTAGCAAACCTATCCAAAGAGAGATAACATTTGCCAGGGCAGTTCAGAAAAGGTGCCTTCCACCCATTTACCCGTCTTGTCAGGTGGTTTGTTCATTTCACTTCTCCAGATGATAGTGTGATTTATAAACATATACTTAAAGCAAAACACTGAAGAATTTTGGAAAAAGGAAGAAATTAAGATTAGAAAAGTTAAAAAAACACACATATTGAATGAAGTCCTATATATTCAGAAATAGACATGGGCTACAGTTTGGTTCTGAGTTTTTAAGCATATTAATCGTAATTCATAATTATGATTCATAGCTCCATAAAATGAAATAATTGTTTCCTGGTGGTGGTTTTTAATGTGTTAACAAGGATATGAGGCATTATTCATTGCAAAGGGAAATGCTACTTTTTTCCTTGACATTTTAGATACATTGTTTTGTATAGTTTTATCTGTAATTTCTCAGAGTAATCATGTTTTTCTGTCCAACACGGGGGAGGGGAGAGGGCTGGGAGAGAGACCTTCGTAAGCCGTAGTAATGTAGACATAGGTTACTAGACAAATTATTTGACGTGGTTTGTCTCTGTTTCAAAAACATAGCAGAAAGAAATTAAAAAATATATACTATAGTAAGAATGTAGTAAGAAGGGGCTGGAGAGATGGCTCAAGGGTTAAGACCTCTTCCAGAGGTCCTGAGCTCAATTCCCAGCACTCACATGGTGGTTCACGACTATCTGTAATGGGATCCAATTCTCTTTTCTGGTGTGTCTGAAGACAGCTACAGTGTACTCATATGCATAAAATAAATAATTATTTTTTAAAAAAGAATGTAGTAAGATACAATATATCAAAGCAAATATTTTGACATAAGAATGAAAAAGGAACATGTAAATAACCCATTGTACAGCTATCCATACATTAACAGCTATCCATATAGTAGCAGTTACCCATGCATTAACAGTTAAGAAGGGTAGATTTACTGGCCCAGAAACTTGAAAATGGCATGCTATAAAACCTATGATTTTATTGTTACAATAAAACAACTCCACAGTATATATGTAAATTTACATACATACATATATAACATACATATTACATACATACTCAAGAGTATTTCTACACCTTTCTTTTTGTAGATGTGGATCACTGTAAAATTCTGAAAGAATCGTTTCCAAAAGTACCCACATTCTTATTCTGGCTATGGGGGAGTGAGTAAAGATTGACTTTCGGTTTTACGTTATTTGAAATTTATATGACAAACATACACTGTATGGTATTTGTATCATTAAAATAGCTTTCAAAATAAGTAAAGCCAAATGAAATATAATATTTTAAAATACGATTTAAGCCTATATGTTTTAAAGATCGTTTTTCTTGAAGAAGTCTTCTGATATGACCATGAGAATAAGCATATAATAAAATTATTATCAACAGATACCATAAAAATCCCATGTACACTGCAAACAGATGCAAGGTCTGTGACCTGTGTACTTGGACTCAACATCCAGCACAGGACTGATATTCTTGCCTTTCTCTGTAGAGGTGGGTATTATTGAATGCAAAGTGAGACAGCATACGTGGACCCTTTGGTGGTGGCTCCCGTGACTGTCATCTGTCATGGTAGCAGGCACATCATGCAAAGGGAGTCTTTCCTATGTTGCAACATTTTTCTGCTCTAGCCCTTGATTTTCCTCTGTCTGAAGTCCTACAGAGTAGAGCCAACGGTCCTCAGCTGATAAAGGACCTTGCTTGTTTTCATTTCACTCCAGCCTTGTGATTTCTTAGTTGCAAAACCGTCTTCTCAGAACTCTTGGCCAATCCCCATGGAGGTCAGGGGAAGGAACCCAACTTCTCTGTCCTGGAAGGGCCTGAAAAAGCCCCCCCCCACACCCTTTTTTTTTTTTTTTTAATTCTAGAGCTGTTCACAAGTTCTTTTTTGTTCCTTCTTTTTGGAGAGGCCATGGGCATGAATTTCAGCTCACAGGGAGTCCTTGTTGTAAGTCTGCACTCTGCACAGTTCAATACTATAGAGTGTCCCGGTGCCCTTGTCCCTGTCCATGGGGTTCTGGGAACTAAACTTTAGCACATTTTTCAGTAAGCTTAGGGATATTCCTTAGGGGACCTATAGTTCTTTGGACCATACAAATTTATCAAATATCATGAAAACCCCATTAGATCAAAATCAATGTTAATTTGGTAAGTCCAACTTTCTGGGAGTTTTCTAAGTTGATAACTTAGTAACTCTAAGCCAGAAAGGTGAACTCTGAAATTCATTATCATTTTAAAGAAGGATAAATATGCAATTAGAACGTGCTTGTTAGGGTTAATTTTGCTGTGATGAAACACCAGGACCAGAAGCAATGTGGGAAGGAAAGGGCTTATTTGACTTAGCTTGTGTGAAGCTGACATAAAAGTAGCCAGCACAACTGACTTCTTGTCAACTTGGCACACAAACATATCACTCTTAAGCTACAACCTTTCCTTTATTGTTTATCCCAAAGATCACACATTAATATAAACATCCTAAGATAAACATTTTACGGACTTAGAACATCTTTACAAATTCAAATACTTTAAAATTCAATCTTTAAAAAAAAGTCTCTATTAAAATCCAAAAATCTCTTCAAAAGTTCAAAGTTGTTCAACTGTGGCCTCCTGTAAAATAAAAATAAGTTAACTTCTTCCTTACTTCAAGAGAGAAGAACCAGGGCATAGGTACAGTCTGAACAAAGCAACCCCACACGCTAACATTGTAAATAACTCGGTGTCCAAATTCTGGGATTCACTCACGATCTTTTGGGCTTCTCCAAGGGGCTTGGGTCACTTCTCCAGCTCCATCCCGTGCAGCACACACAGCTTGTGTCATCTAGGCTCCAGCTGGCTCTATTCCACAGCTGCTGCTGTTCTTGGAGGTCATCCCATGCTACTGACATTTCCAAAATCCTAGGCTCTCTTGATGTAACTGGGCTGCACTTTCACCAATAGCTTCTAATGGCTTCATTAGAGCAGCCCAGGGAGCACAGATCAATGAGATCATGAAAGGCCTGAATGCTAGACCAGTCAGTGTCAATATAACACAGTCATCTCCCTGGATCTGTGAGGTTTGCATCCAACTAACCATTGGCTGAAAATGGGAAAGCGATTATTTGGTACTGAATAGAGACTATCCATAATCCCTAACCACCACAATGGAGCAACAATTTACATACATTTATATTGTATTAAGCCTGAGGGGTCTCATGCGTACTCAGGTAATTTAATGCATATTGGTGGATGTAGGCTGTAAGTGTAGACAGCTCATAGTACAGAGGAAAGATAAGTTCCAAGGTCTATCTACCTTGGATACCAAAACTTAAGACCCCAAAATAATAGGGTATAGTGTTTGCATATAACCTAACCACAGCTTCCTATATCCCTACTATAATGTAAATGCCATATTGATCGTTGCATTATTTAGACAATGATGATGACAGGACTCTGTACATATTCAGCATAGACACGGTTTTGCTTTTCCAATTATTTGGATCCAATGTTGGTTAAATCAGTAGACACATCAGGCTGTCTACACATTGCCATTTCATATAAGGGACTTGGGCATTCAAAGTTTTGGGTACCCTTGAGAAGTTCCAGCACACATTTCCTGTGGATACAAAAGGGTGATCGATTGTCTCCAAAACAGAAAGTGCTAGTTAGGTTCATGTGAACCAGGTAGAAAATAGACAAGACAGAAAGTGAGGACTTTTGAAGAGTTTGAAAACTTGTGGTGTTTAACTGAGAGATGGGGTGTGGAGAACGTGCAGGTGGTCGTGTGTGAAGGTCGGATGACAACTTTCAGGGTTTGGTTTCTCCTACCGCTTTTACATGGGTTTGGGCAATCAAACTCAGATTGTCAGGATTTTGTAGCAAGTGCCTTGCTCATGGAGTCTTCCGTCCTGCAGATTCTTCAGAGCTGATCTTACATGCATCCACTTATCCACTTGGTGTATGTGTGTTCTTGGGTTGTGTAGATAGGTATTACAGCACACCCTTGCAGACCAGAGGACAACGTCGTTAGGAGTGTGTTCTCTCATCCTACCGTGTGGGTTCTGGGGATTGAACAGAGGCCATCAGGCTTGGAGGCAAGTATCTTTGCCCACTCAGCTGTCTCTCTAGTTTCTCAAGAGAGTCTTGATATGAATTGTGTGCAAGACAAACCCTTTTCAAAATTAATTAATGAATCATTCACTTTACATCCCAATATCAGTCCCCCTCCTCCCATGTAAGTCCTCCCTCAGTTCCATCTTCTACTTCCTTTTTGAGAAGGGAAAGTCCCCCTCTGGTGTAACCCTCCCCCCACTCACCCCAGAAGGCAAACTCTTGCTGTGTACTTTTGACTTCCTAAAATCATAAGATAGTATTACCAACAAACTCTTAAAATGACTGTTACACGGTTATAAACCTCAGCAAATAACAATTACAGTTCCATTAGAAAACTAGATAAAAGCCAGGAATGGAAAATTAGCAAAAGAGGAAATGAAAAATTAAAAATTATTAAAAGAGAGAATCAATAAAAGTTCATCTGGCACTTTGACTGATGACCAAACATATGAAATGAAATTTGCTTGTTCCTAATCACAGAGAACCTGGAGTGTTATCACCAACTCCATCCCAGGAAACCTGGAATGCTGTACTCAAGAGGTGATAGTTTACTCTTGTAGACTATGAAGACATAGAAGGGTGTTTAGTAGAACAGTAATGTTAACTCAGCAATGGCCCATTTTCCTTTTCCATGCTGTGTGCAGGGGTGTGCTTGCACATGAGTGGGTGTGCACATAGGTGTATGCCAGTCCTTGATGGCTGGAATCCTCGTCTATGGCCCTTCCACTTGATCAGTGAGGTAGAGTCTCTCAATCAAACCCAAGACTCCAAGATATACTTACCAGCCTGCTGTGGGAACCCATTGTCTCTACTGCCAGAGGCAGGAAGTCAAGGCAGGCCAGCCACTATGCTCACCTGGTGTTTTTCATGGGTTCTGGGCAACTAAATTCCAGTCATCTACACTTTACCACTGAGCCTTCCCTCTGTTCTTTGATCTTAAAGGAAAATTAGTCTGTGAGGTATGAAATGGATTAAAGCAGATGAGATTGCTGAGCAGAATCATGACGGTGAAAGAAACCTGGCAGAAATAGCCAGTGTAGATATGCTATTAATGACCTCTGCCATCCACTGTCAAGAGATATTACTGTTCCGTGCTAGTGTATATTAGATGAAGAACAAGAACAAGAACACCAGTCACTCACGTTTTACACCGAATAGAAATGCCTTCTTATGGAGACTTGGTCTGGAGAGATGGCCTACTGGCTAACAGCACTTGCTGCTCTTGCAGAGAACCCAAGTTCAGATCATCTCTCAGGTCCCACCAGGTTTGTTCAGACGATCCATGGCCACCTGTAATTCCAGCTCCAGGAGATCCTGTGTCCTCTTTTGGCCTCCATGGTCCCTCACACAGAAAGACACACACATACACATAAATATAAATAAAAATAAAAATTAAAAAGAAAATTTACCCTGCTACAAATACTAATAGGCATCAGCATCAAGAACTATAGCAAACATACCTGGAGAGATGGCTCAGTGGGTAAGAGCACTGGCTGCTCTTCCAGAGGTCCTGAGTTCAAATCCCAGCAACCACATGTAGGCTCACAACCATCTATAGGGAAATCTGATGCCCTCTTCTCTCTTCTGGCCTGCAGATATATATGCAGCAGAGCCCTCATACTTTAATTTTTTTTTAGAATTATAGCAAAAATCCCTTTTCAAAAATGGTCCTCCCCTTTTTTATTGCCCAAGAAATGTAAGGAAAATTTTTACCAGCCTCCTTAAAATGGCCATGCCATTAAAAAAAACTTTTCCCCCTTGTTGTCTGAGAAAATGAGGCTTTGTTAAGTTTAGAGTTTGGCATTACTCCAAGGACAAAAAGTTTTCTGATGTAGCAGCTTGAAGTGTTCATGGTTCACTGAAGAATGATACCCTGGACTCAAATAGTACGTAAACGCAAAGATTGTTTTATTCTGCAGAAGTCCAGCATGCTGGGGTCTCCCATTATCAAGGTGAGCTCGCAGGCCTGATTTAAAGCACATTAGGAATTCTGGGGTAGGTGACCTCTATCTTAATCTGTTGGGTCCATCTCTATGGTCATTCCAGAACAATTACGGGTGTGTGTGGGGGTGTCTGGAAACTGTTGCTGGGGAACTCTGGAAACTATTGCTGAGGAAGTCTGGAAACTGCTGCTGACCCATTGTCCTTGCTGTAGGCCAGGTGGTAGGGCAGCTTCTGACTGCAGGGTAGTTTCTGACTAGCTGCCTGAAGCCTGGGTTTTTTTGTTTTTTGTTTTTTTTCTAATAACTGACTTGCCTGGGCTTGCCTGGACTTGCCCATTTCTTAGGCCTAGTCTCCTGAACTGCCAATTTGAAGCCTGTCATGGAGTCAGCTTAGCCTTCTCATAATAATCTCTTTAAAATACTGCATCTTTCTCAGAAGACATCTTTGCTTAAGTTCACAATAATATTTCCTTCTTTTAAAGAAATAACTGGACGGTAATTCTGTCTGATTGCCAAGGACTTAGTCAAAATGCCACCCTATCTGCACATTTCTTTTGTTTACTTCCAATGCTTCAACCATGCTCCCCAGAGCTCACTCAGGGCACAGTGAATGCAATAATGGCCCCCCATTTCCCTAACTAAGGCAGTCTATGCTATCAGTGATGCTCAAGTGATGAATTAATTAATTAATTAATATCAACTATGTATTTATTACAAAAATAAATATATTTGTTATAGAAATAAATAAATAAATATTAATTAAATAGTGATTAAATACACTCTTGTTGCTATTGCATGAGAATATTCTTTAGAACTCTACCAGGCAGAGCACCAGGTATAGACAACAAATATTTGGGTGGCCATAATTTTATCTTTCTTATCCTAGAGAGGTTCTTTGAGCCTTACTGATTACAGATGTCCTTAGCAGTGACCTTCATTTTTACAGTTATGGAAGGAAGAGCATTGGTATTGTTGAAATGTTTGAGAATCAGGGAAAGCATGTGTTTCAAAATGTGTAGCTAACAGCAGTACACAGCAATTGGAGTGGAATAAGCAGGAGGCAGTAAATTAAGAAGCCTCCAGCCATACAGCATGGTCAACAGACATCAACATGGCTGTGCCTGCCAAGGAATTTCTCAGACTTTTCTGAAAGAAATGTAATGCTTGCTAACTGGAATATAATCCCAGCTAATTTGCATATGCTGGGCAAAGCCTCTGGAGGAAGGGGTGGATGGCTCTGCTCAGGCAGTAGAATCCCAGGGACCAGATCTTTACCTTGCTGCTATGTGTGCTTTATGCCCTGACTTCTTGTTTCTTTCCTTTCCTTTCCTTTCCTTTCCTTTCCTTTCCTTTCCTTTCCTTTCCTTTCCTTTCCTTTCCTTTCCTTTCCTTTCCTTTCCTTTCCTTTCCTTCCCTTCTTCCCTTCCCTTCCCTTCCCTTCCCTTCCCTTCCCTTCCCTTCCCTTCCCTTCCCTTCCCTTCCCTTCCCTTCCCTTCCCTTCCCTCCCCTCCCCTCCCCTCCCCTCCCCTCCCCTCCCCTCCCCTCCCCTCCCCTCCCCTCCCCTCCCCTCCCCTCCCCTCCCCTCCCCTCCCCTCCCCTCCCCTCTCCTCTCTCTTCTCTCTTCTTTTCTCTTCTTTTCTTCTCTCTCTTTTTTTATATATATTTATTATATCTAAGTACACTATATCTATCTTCAGACACACCAGAAGAGGGCATCAGATCCCATTACAGATGGTTGTGAGCCACCACGTGGTTGCTGGGATTTGAACTCATGACCTCTAGCAGAGCACTCAGTGCTCTTAACCACTGAGCCATCTCTCTAGCCCAATTTCTTGTTTCTTAAAAATATGTTTCTACCTGGTGAACTTGCAGCTCCTTCTGTCAGTCAATGCAATGGGTACACACTTCAGGTGACATATTCAATTACATAGGAGGCAGAGTGTTGGAGATTGGTTCTAATGCTTTGATTCATTTGGGAATCTGCTTGTTCAAATGCTAAAGGTCCTTGTCTCCAATTGGTTTTTGATCGATCAATAAAAATGTTAATGGTTGAGCAAAGTGAGACAGGGAGGGATCCTTAGACTTGTGTGAGTGAGGACACAGAGAGGGAAGTGGAGGGGGGCATAAAGGATCACCAAGAAGCAGTGGGATATGGATGGATGTAGGAGCTGCAGGAGATAGAGCCAACCAACCATATGAGAGCCTGGGATAGCAGGGGAAGGTTTAGAGGTGCCAGGCTTTGAGGTAGCCAAAGCATTTAAAAAATCAGCTAATGTGTGTGTGTGTGTGTGTGTGTGTGTGTGTGTGTGTGTGTGTGTGTCTTTCATTCGTGGATCCAAAGATTCCCAAGACAGATGGCTGGAAGTGTGACCTACCGGGAGCATAAAGAAGTATAGCCCAAACTTAACATTACAGACATGCCTCCCCTCTCCCTTAAGTTTTTCTAATGGCCCTAGCCATTGTTTAAAAATTCATCTTAGGGTCCTGTGAGGAGGATCAGGATGGAGGTAGGATTTGGGAGCATCTATTTACTTCAACCTCATCTCTCCATCCTGGAACACCTGTCATGATGGTCAGCACCCTGTGATCTGCCCTGGGGGTATCAACAAGGCCACCAGAACTAAGTGGTAGGACAGCATTGAGAAGCACACCTCTGCTGGTGTACCTGAGTGTCAGATAGAGGGGACTGAGGGTTTCCTTGTGGCTAGAATTAAAACAGGGGAATGGAAAAGGAATGCACCATGGACTTAAGAGATGCTGTAGAAGCCGGGGGTGGTGGCGCATGCCTTTAATCCCAGCACTCGGGAGGCAGAGGCAGGCAGATTTCTGAGTTCAAGGCCAGCCTGGTCTACAAAGTGAGTTCCAGGACAGCCAGGGCTACACAGAGAAACCCTGTCTTGAAAAACCATGAGAGAGAGAGAGAGAGAGAGAGAGAGAGAGAGAGAGAGAGAGAGAGAGAGACTGTAGAGATGGCTCACTGGTAAAGTGCTTCTCTTGCCAGCATCAGGACCTGATTTGGAATTTCAGAACCCACAAGGAAAAACAACAATGGGTGGCTCAGTGATTAAGAACACTTGCTGCTCTTCCAAGGATCCAGGGTTGATTCCTGTCCCATCGCTCACAACAGTCTGTAATTCCAGATCCAGGGGTATCTGATACCTTCTTCTGGTCTCTATGGACATGTGGTGCACAACATTCATGTACGCAAAACACCTGTGCACAGAAAAGAAAAGAAAATCTTTAAAAAAAGGGGAATGGATGGCTTCCAAGGGATAACACTGGAAGTTACTGTCCTTTGGCTTCCATAACACACACACACACACACACACACACACACACACACACACACACACACACACACACGTACCGAGTATACATCTCCTGAGCAATAGGTGACTGCTTTTCAGTCGAAGAGGTCAAATTCTAGTGATGTACAGCTGTCCGCTGCTTCTCTGGTGATCACAAGTGACATAAACAGCTGCCTACTTCGATTTGGAAGGACAATTCAGGATGGTTTGTGGTGGTCAATTTCTCCCACAGAGCTTGCTTTTAGATTGCATCATTTTCGCCAAGTCCAGGTAAATGCCGATTGAAACTGTCACTCACTTTCCCAGGGGCAGGGATCTCCTTCTCTCTGTTGTCAGGAGAGGAGATCAAGAGTCAGACAAGGGACTGGAGCCTTGGCACCATTCCTCTGCTCACTGAAAGGAGCAGGACACTCAGAGCTGGCTTGGAGGAGCGAACAGGATGAGCTCAGTCAGTTAAAAGATACGAAACATCCTTCGTAGACCTGTTAGACACAGGGGCTTTATGTTCATGCCATAAGCATTACCTGCTGTGTCAGGGGCATCCGGCTCAGAGTTAACCCCAGTTTCATGTGCACTTCTGCAGTGTCCATGGGATGGGGTTTCTGAAACAGTGTTCTGGGAGCGTCAAGGTCATCTTCGTGAGATTGTAGAACTTCTTGGTGTTATAGCTGAGATGGATTCTCATTGTAGTTGTCTTCAGACACACCAGAAGAGTGTGCATTGGATCTCATTACAGATGGTTGTGAGCCAGCATGTGGTTGCTGGGAATTGAACTCAGGCCCTCTGGAAGAGCGGTCAGTGCTCTTAACCGCTGAGCCATCTCTCCAGCCCCGGATTCTCACTTTCTTAATACCTGGGTTCTCATTTCCATAAAGTCCAAATCACTTCAGAATATTTGTTTTCATATCATTCGTGACCAGAATGATGTTCGGCCCCATGCGTATCTTCCACTGTCTTTCAGTCAACCATGAATGAATGGCATGTTCAGTTAGGGTCTAACTGATGGTCAAGTGACAAAGAATATAGAACCACCGCCACCTAGGCATTATCACCATCAAGTAAGCTTTATTATAAATTCACTAGCATATGACAAGAAGTGCAGGAAATAGAGTAATTAATTGTCTATTGACAAAGACTAGAATCTATGGATGACTTTGCAGAGATTTCCAGACCCCTAATCAAATCCCTTCATGCAGAATTGCTGGCATGTTGGCAGCGAAGGCACATTACATGGACAAATGATCTTGAGAATTGTTGAAATTCTAAAATTACTTAATTACTACTTATTTATGTCTCCTCTTATAGCACAGTGGGAGAGCACAGTTGTTTCTAGCTATTTGGATTTATGAGTTGGTTAAGTTAGAAAAGTAGAACTTGAGAGACTGATATTAGGTGGTCATGTTTAAATCTATAAAGTAAACAAATTAAAAAAATCTATCTATTGAACCAGTGAGATGGTTCCAAGGGTCAGGGGTGCCTGCTGACCACCCGAGTTCTAGCATGGGGAACCCGCATGGTGAAAGGGAAACCTAAGTAATAAGGTGCATTAAATTCCAGAATAAAGAGTGGTCTTCAAATTGAATGATAGCAACTAATACTTATAGAACTCACTATAATCAAAGAACTGTTCTAAGTAAGTGGTCTGAATGTACGATGTTACAACCTTGTGAGGTAGGTATTATTGTTCCCTTTTTACAGATAAGGACATTGAGGTACAAGAGATAATATGTTCAAAGTTAAAAAGAAATGTAAGAACTTGGATATATTTCTTCAGTGTTCATGGTTTCAAAAACGATACAATAACCTTCAATCGTGATACATACATATACATATATGTGCACACACACACACACACACACACACACACAAAACAACAACAACAGCAACAACAAAACAAAGACCTTGTGGTTACTGGTTTAGTTTGTTCAGGCTGCTGTAACAAGTTGGCTGAGTGGTTTTTAAACAAAAAGTTGCTTCTCACAGATCTGAAAACTGGGAAGCCCAGGGCCATTTCCTGCTGCATAGTCATTTGTCTTCTTCTTGTCTTCTCATTTGGTGGAAGTGGTGAGCAGTCTTTCTCAAGCCTCCTTGAAAGGCACTAAGGCCGTTCATGAGGGCTCTGTCCTAACAGCATGACTGCACCCCAAAGTACCACATGCAGAGGTGTGCAGACATTCTGACCAGACGACTTCCGTGCATCAAGAACTCTCCCGGAGAAGAGTAAAGTGGTGAGCCCCGGAGGCCAGAGCAGGCTTGGCAGTCAGTTTCAGAAGGGGACTCAGATTCATATGTTCAACATCATCACCACACTCTGTTCTATGTCTAGACACCATCTGGTTTAAAAGACAAAGTAAGACTTTCACCAAATTTCCTGTCCACCATTACCGGACATGGTACCCAAAGTACACCCCGAAGCAATGCTTTTCTTTTTTTTTTTTTTTTTTTTTGGTTTTTCGAGACAGGGTTTCTCTTTATAGCTCTGGCTGTCCTGGAGCTCACTTTGTAGACCAGGCTGGCCTTGAACTCAGAAATCCACCTGCCTCTGCCTCCTGAGTGCTGGGATTAAAGGCGTGCGCCACCACGCCCTGCAGGAAGCAATGCTTTTCAAAGGAAAACATTACAATTATCTTGGAGTGATGCCATCTTACTGACATTAAAACTGTACTGGGAGGAAGCCAGTGTGTATTTCACTCTGTTCCTCTCTCTAGAGGGATGGACCGCTTCCCCATTCCCTTAAAAAGAAAAGGCATGCCAGGACTCCTTCTGCCCCTGCTTCAGGAAGATGGAGTAACTTTCTGATCAGCAGAGTAGCTTGGCTAGGCGATTTCTGGATCTGTCTTTCAGGCTCCGCCTACCCTCAGGATGCTTTCCCCCCCTTTTCCACTGCAGAAGCCCTGCCTATACTAACTACAGGCAAACCCAGTCTGGGGAAGGGCAGCAGAAAGTCCGGCTGCCTGCATACCGAGAGCCACAGGATCCTACTAGCTTGGTTGGTTATAAAGTTCATATTTTGATATTTACATTTCTGTCTCCTATCTCTCTTGCTCCCACCCCAATTTGTTGCAAAGTTTGGGATGTAGGCAGTGAGATGTTGTTTATTTAATTTCTAAATCCCAAAGCTGTATGTCTTCTTACATTTGTGAGCTGGAGTTTGGAAGGAGCCTTTCAAAGTCATCTGGAACCTCATCAAAGTTTCAAACCTCTCCGTGATAATCACCCTTAAGAGTTTCCTGAGTTCTTTCTTTTGACATGGAAATTCAACCCCTTTGCATGAATTATCTCACTTATTTATTTAGACACAGGGTCTCTCCACAGTCCCTAGCTGTCCTGGAACTCACTATGTTGACCAGGTTAACCTCGAACTGACAGAGATCCAGCTGCCTCTGTCTCTCAAGTGCTAAGATTAGAGGTGTGTGCCACCACACCTAGCCTTCATTTCATTCTTAATAGCAGTCCTACCAGAGAGATTTTATTTTATTTTATTTTATTTTATTTTATTTTATTTTATTTTGAGTCAGAGTGTCATTATGTAGCTTTAGCCGACTTGGAATTTGGACTTTGGACTTTGATGTATATCTCCCAGGTTGGCCTTAAACTCAACAGAGATCTGTGTGCTTCTGCCCCCAAGTGTGAAAGCCAAAGGTATGTGTCACTGTGCCTGGGTGGTGAGTTCTATTTATATCGTTTCACAATTAGAAACTTGCAGTATGAAGAGGTTAAATGATATGTCTGAAGATGCATATTGTTCTGGTAGTTCCATTGGCAATGGTGGTGCTGAGAGAGACAGAGCCAATCCCATTCTTGGATGGAAAGACATTAAACAACCAAATAAATAATGGACAGTGGCTGTGAGGAGCGCTCTGACCAGTGCAAAGGAGATACACAAAAGCCAGTTAAAACTCAAATTATTATCATTATTAATCAAATAATAATTATTAATCAAATAATAATAACAAGTATTATTTTACTTATTCATTTTACATCCCACTCACTGCCCCCTCCCAATTACCCCCTCCACAATTCTTCCCCCACCTTGTCCTCTGAGTGGGTGGGGGTCCCCCTTGGTATTCCTCACCCTGGCATATCATGTCTGCCTCAGTGAGAGAAGATGCGCCTAGCCTCACAATCTCTAGTTTTAAGGGTCAAGAAGAGCATCCTTCTAGCATACCACCTGGAATCCCACAGAATGTAGGAGTTGGCAAGGCAAAGGGATGGGTGGGAGGCACGAGTGAGGGAGACGATGAGGAACAGCCATGCTTCAGGAAGAGGGACATAGTTGCTGGGGATGGGGGCTGGAAGTGCAGAAGGGCTGACAGCCTGTGGAACTGAAAGGTCAGCAGGGAATCTGCAAGGAAGGTGAGAGAGGGAACCATGTTAGCCTAGGCTGGGTCATGCTAAAAGCATGGTAGGCTACATCAGAGAGTTTTATCTTAGGAGTCCATTTGGTCCTGGAATCTACCTCTACTCTGAGCTTTGGTTTCTGAATACATTAGAGGATTTTCTATTAAAGGGCATAATGGTGGCACATGACTTCAAGCCCAGCACTCAGGAGGCAGAGGCAGGCAGATCTCTGTAAGTTCAAGGCCAGCCTCTTCATATGAATACCAGGACAACCAGGGCTGCATAGTTAGACAAACAAGATGCTAATCTTTCTTCAACACTTTGTAGATATTAGCAAGCCACTAACATCTCTTTAATAAGGGGTGGGGAATGCAGAGACTACGGAATCAACTGGAAAACTGAAACAAAGATGCAGTGCCCTACTCAAGGCCAAGCAAATTAGAATTTTCATGAGTGGGAGTCAAGCATTCTTATCTGTTAGACACAGTGGCCTCTGCAACAACTCAACAAGCATTTATTGAACTCCCTTGATCATAAGTCTAGGCACTGTGTTAGAGTGCACTTACAAAGGGCAAATGTGATCAGCTGTTAGCAGCTATTAACTGTTTAGATGTTGTGATTGTTGCAGCTGCTGGGCAGGGCAAGCAAGGATCAGGCAGCCCCAGAAATCAGCGGGCAATGAAGGGAACCCTGAAAGTCACTTTCTGGATGCCCAGAAATCAGATAACTCAAGAATTGTGGGTCTTGGAGAGCTATAGTTCACAGCGTCTGAAGCAGTTGGCTGCTTGTTTCTTCTGAGGGTCAGCTAGACAAAAGAGATCCCACATCTAGTAGTGTGTGTGGTTGTGTATATGTTATGGTGCACATATGGAGGTCTCAGGCCTTGGCCCTTGCCTTCTACATTGTTTACACAGGGTTGATTGTTGGATGCTCAGTTTGCCAGGCTAACCAGCCCCTAACTCCTGACTCTGCCTCTAATCTCACCAGAACAGTGCTGGGATTATGGGCATGGGTTACTGCTTCCGGTGTTATATGGTTCTGGGGTTCAAACTCAGGTGTGAAATGAGCCCTTTATCCACTGAGCCATCTCCTCTTTCAGATGATTTTTTTAAAATTACACTTCCGGGCTGGAAAGATGACTCAGCAGTTAAGAGCACACTGAGTGGTCTTCCAGAGGTCCTGAGTTCAAGTCAGAGCAACGACATGATAACTAACAACTGTCTGTAATGGGATCTGATGCCTTCTTCTGGTGTGTCTGAAGACAGCTACAGTGTTCTCATACACATTAAATAAATAAATAAATCTTAAAAAAAAAATAACACTTCCACTTGGCTGTACAAGGTAACACAAGAGAAAATAAGCTGTTCACATAGAGCATCATAAGGGGCAGGGGGAGGAGAAATCTATAAAACCATCCAGGATGATGCCCAGAATTTGTTGGAAGTACCCCTGCCAGGCTTCTTCTGCAATGTAGTCTAGGCAAGTGGGATCGACACACATAAATGCTTTTTAATTAATGAATTTATTTAATGTGTATGGGTGTTTTGTCTTCATGTATGTTTGTGCACCAAGTGTGTGCCTGGTGCCTGAGGAAGAGCCCGAAGAGGGTGTTGATTCCCCCGGGATTGGATTTATAGGTGGTTGTGAGCCACAATGTAAGTGCCGGGAATTGAACCCAGGCCCTCTGGAAAAGCAGCCAATGCTGTTAACTGCTGAGTCACTGCTCCTGGTCTCTTTAAACGGTTCTTGAGCCCATGTTTGATACCAGCTGGTGTCTTGTACAGGTGGGTTACAAAGAACATTCACATTTCTTGCACTGCCCACAAAGGAGGGGGAATCTGAGGTTTTTTTTCAGTTTCTGGAGTCAGTATAAACTTGACTTCTTGGTGTTGTTAAAAGGCTGATCCTGGATGTCTAACTCAGTGGCAGAACTACTGCCTAGGGTACTCACAGCCCAAGTGACACGTGTCAATGTTTGGAAATCAATAGCCTCAATAGGCAGCCATGAAAGCTATGGCTTAAGAGATAGACTTTTCTCGGGACCCATTATGGATTTCTCCTCCCCACGAACAGCTCGGAATGTTTATTTTTATCTACCAATCAGCCTTTCCCTCTGCCATGGTACGGGGGCGGAACACTGGGCTGACACATTTTCACTTGTTTGGCATATTTTCTGGTATTTTATTAGACACAAGCAAACAGTCACAAATGCTACTGATTTTGATTAAGTTGATTATCAGAGCTAAATACCCTTTTCTGGGGTAAAGCTTACACAAAAAGACATTTTACTATGAAAAAGGCCAATGCTGTGACCAGTTTGGCAAGATTTAAAAGCGTATAGAACACTGCTTCTCAACCTGTGGACAGTGACCCCTTTGGGGGTGTCAAATAACTCTTTCACAGGGGTTGTATATCAGATATCCTGTGTAAAGATGTGTCAGATACGTACCTACGACTCCTAACAGTAGCAAAATTTACAGTTATGAAGTAGCAATGAAATAATTTTATGGTTGGGAGTCACCACAGCATGAGAAACTGTAGTAAAGGGCATTAAAGCAGCATCAGGAATGTTGAGAACCGCTGCTATAGAACTATGCTTTGTTTTGAAAGCTCTGGGGCTGGTCTAAGTTTGTGATAACCGCCCCCCTCCCGGGGGGCGGGGCTTGAAATTCTATGATTTCAAACAGATAATGAGAAATGGCCGTACACGATCAATAAACACTCACATTTACATTTAAGTGCTTAAGCGCTTCTACTTGGTGGTGCAAGGAACTTGGGAGAGAATAGAGCCGCCGGTGTAGAGAATCTTAACCGGTTGGGAGATAATGATTGAAGTTCAAGACCATCCCGTGTGATGTGCTGAAGTCGTTAGAAATGCGCGTTCCAGGCCTGTGATGGGGCGATCTGCGGATGCAGTGTGGGCAAGCGGGAGGGCTCTTCTGACTGCTTTCAATGAACGCGGTCTAGGAGGCTGGCGCCTACTCTAGTTCAGACTAAGTTATCAAGTCAGCGATACTCCATTTTGTGTTGCTGTAATGAAACACCTGAAGCCTGATCGTGAAGAGGACTTTTCCTGTGCGAGCGCGCACTCGCTCGCTTGCTCACATTCTATTTTTCAATCGCTTCTGAGAAAATCACAGGAGTGATGGGGGTGGGGCACGTCCCTGTGGCCTCATCTGATCTCCTCATTTCCCAAAAGCCTCACCCCTAAATTTTACAGTTAGATTGAGGTTTTTATCCTTTTAACTTCATAATGGAGTTTAAATTTCAAGGCATACATACAGTGTTAGGCAGCACAACGATTCTATATGGAATCCATAGCAAGTTCCAGTGTGTGGAGGACAAGCTGACCCACCGACTCAAAGGAAGCTTTTCAAAGTCTCGTGGCTAGTTAATACCAAAACCAAATCATGCTTTCCACAACACGACACAAACCTCCAACTTTTTCCCAATGTTACTATGGTCTCAATTCCACTGAATCAATCTATACTTTATAAATAAAGAGTGTTCTTGCTTTTGATTCTGGATATGAGAGAGGCATAGCTCAGAGCAGATATGTAAGCTAATCACTAGCAGTAGTTAGGAGGTATGATCATAAATGCCTCAAACAACTCTTTATTTTATTTATTTATTTATTTATTTATTTATTTATTTATTTATTTTGGTTTTTTCGAGACAGGGTTTCTCTGTGTAGCCCTGGCTGTCCTGGCACTCACTTTGTAGACCAGGCTGGCCTCGAACTCAGAAATCCGCCTGCCTCTGCCTCCCGAGTGCTGGGACTAAAGGTGTGCGCCACCACGCCCGGCACAACTCTTTAAATAGTAAAAAAAAATGAGTGTATTGATGTGGCATGTTAGTGTATAAAAGAAATGTACTTAAAATAGTTGAGCAAGATTAAAAGCTATATTATAATTATTCATAGTGACAGAATTTAACATTTTCTTGGTAATATAATAATATGGCATAGGGACCTTTTAAAAATTTATTTTACTTAGGCATATGCATGTTCTGTCTGCATGTACGTCTGTGCACCGTTTGCAAGCTGGTGCCCCGGGGGACCAGAAGAGGGCACTGGATCCTTTGGAACTAGAGTTACAGCTACTTGTGAGTTCGCCCAGTGTGTGCTGGGAATCAAACCTGGGTCTTCATAGCACCATGAGAAGTATTAGCCACCAAGCAATAAAAAGTCTGAGCCCTTGAGGGGAAAAATCCACACCACAAAACTCTCCACGATCCCTCCCTGCAAATGTCACCTTGCCTGGACTCTCAGGGAACTCATCATGTCCTCAAAGTACCACATGCCACCTTCTGCTGTGAGACACAGTCTGTTAAGCTCATATAGATACGTCTGCATTTCCCATGGCCCCTACTGTGGCAGTTTGTGTGCCATAGATACTCATGGAAATGTCAGAGACCACACTTCTAAGATTCACCCAGAAGGGGGGCTAGAGGTCACGCAATAAAGGTGGGGCACAAAGTACCATACAATACAGGGCCTGAAAGTATCCACTTGTAATTACCCTTCTCACCCATGCAGCCATCAAACAAGCCTCAAGAGGAAAAGGTTTCTTGTATTTCCAGTGTAACATCATCAGACACACCTAATGACTTGGGGAGCTTGAAAGAATGCCTCCTCACCTCCCCAGGGACGCTGGAACTATGAAAGGCAGAGCACACTGCAGGAGCACAGACGTTCCTTCTACCCACAGTCTCCTACACTGTTCTCTGACCGCCTCTCAGAAATCGTGTACCCTGGCTCTAAGTATCAGCTCAAGTTTCTCTATTCCCCTGGTTTTCAAAGTAGGGCCCTAACTCTGTGATTGTGGCTCATGGACTGTGGGCACCAGTTAGAGATATGGAAACATCTCATTCTGTCCCTCTGGCCATCAGTCAGGGTGGCCTTAGCAACTTGAGTGTATGTAATAGCCCTCGTGTGTCTGCTGCAGGCTAGCGTGAGAACCAGCGCTTTCTCCTGCTCTCATGTATAAGTGCTTAGATCATCTAGGAACACTCCCTTGGTACTTGGGCTCTCAGACAGTAGAGAAAATGAATGTTTGTGGGCAGATAATAAAAGTGCCTTTCTTCTTCATATTGAAACATCAAATGCCCCAAAGGTCTCCATTGGACATCACCGCCATAATCAATATCTTCCTTCCTAGGGATTTATTTGCTGGGTCAGCTGAGAACTGTCACAGTGCTTAGCGAGGTACTGTAACTTGATCTGGGATGTACTGGTCTGAGACAGGCTCCAGCTGATATTTACCTTCTAACATGGCCATGAACAAGGAGCTTAGTAAGATAATCAATAGTGAATAAGTGATTTTAAGAAATTTAATTTATGTACAAAAAAGTATCGGTTGCAAGAGGCCTTTGGATCTGCGAAGGTTTCTCTGGTATTTTACACAGGCCTCCAGCTAGCTGAGGACAATAGTGGATCGCAATCCCCGCTGTACCATCCACAAAGGGGTGCTTGTCCTAGAGATTCTTGTAGCACTGAACAATTCCATCACTTGATATTCACATTTTCCTCCCATGACATGGATGACATGTATACATTCTGGAAAAAAAAAATCAAGATGACATTCTACCCTCGGGAATCACCCAGGGTTCACAATTATCATCATATTTAAGCCCATTCCAGTTGGCAATCTAATTACGCTCATCTAGTGTTTGCTCATGTGATCTCAGAAAGGTCTCTAAAAAATCTCCTATGTTGGGGCTGGAGAGATGGCTCAGTTGAGAGCACTGGTTGCATTTCTAGAGGACCTGGGTTCAATTCCCAGTACCTACATGTCAGCTCACAACCATCAGTCACTCCAGTTCTAGGAGATCAGATTCCCACTTCTGGCCTCTGAGGGCACCGGAAATTCGTGTGATGCACACACATGTGTGGGAGCAAAACTCCCATACAGATACACTTAAATTCTTAAGGAAATATTTTTCTTAATCTATTGTCCTATCATCAGGAACTGGGATATGGAACATTACAAAGAGCCCAAGTGAATCTCTAATACCAAATTGTCAGCCCTGAAACATATTCATACAAGTAACATCATACTGACTGAGCAGATAGGAACACACACACATACAATTAAAGAAAAAAAAAGTCCATGAATTTGAGAGAACAAGAGGTAGGATTTTATAGGATAAGTTGGAGGGAGGAAAGGGAAAGGGGGAAAAGATGTATTTTCAGTCTTAAAAAGATAGATTTAAAAAGGAGCCTGAGGGTCTGGGGAGATGGCTCAGCACTGACTGCTCTTCCATAGGTTCTGAGTTCAAATCCCAGCATCCACATGGTGGCTCACAACCACCCCTGATGAGATCTGACTGGCCAGTTTAAAGTCAGCTACAGTGTACTTATGTATGACAATAATAAATAAATATTTTTAAAAAAGGAACCTGAGAAATCACTTCTGCATTTCTTCTTTAAGAGTGTTATTAGAATCCCAAAGAATGAAAACTTCTCTGGGAAATCCCATGCTGGGGGGTGAGAGAGCCTAGACCGCAGAGGCTAAGTGGGTGTTTTATGACTGGAGTTTCAGTTCTTGTTTTAGAAATTGAAACTATGTTGCAAAAGAGAAAGGCGCTCCTTTCTCTCCCGAGTGTTGGACATCACTGAAACCCTTTCCCTTCTCCCAGCTCCTCCCTAGGATGCTCCCAGCAGAGAACCTGCTTTATTTCTCTTTAGGTATTCCTCTTTCAGGGGTCCCCATTGATCTCCAGTATTTGAATACTTGGTCCTGACTTGGTGATTCATAGAGTGCTTGGAGGTTTCTGAGGATTCAGAGCACTATGAGTCCTGCATGGCTCCCGACACTCTAACTCCCATACCCCATTTCCTACTTGCAGTTTGAGGTGTGAGCTATCAGCTGTTCCTGTCACCTTGGCTGGTGGCTGCTGCTCCTCCTGCCCGGTGATGGTGGACACGCATCTCTCGGGAACCATAAACCCAAAATAAACCCTTCCATCTGCAAATTGCCTTGTTCATGGTGATTTATCACAGCAATAGAAAGGTAACAGACTCAACATATTTTTCTAGTTCACAGGAAACATGGTTCTTAAAAAATAATTATAATGTCCACTCAAACCTTAGTTGAGTTAGTTAAGTCAAAACAAACAACAAGCAAACAGTACCTTTGATATTTTGAGATTAAAAAAAAACAACCCAATTTACACAACATGAAGTTCACTCTTAGCAAATAAAATTCATCTGTCTTCGGAACTGTTTTTCACTGTCCATGAATTTGGGAAATCAAACGCACTATAAAACCTACCTGCAAGCTCCAACTCAGCACACACAGTGCTTTCCTGGTTACTAGGCCATAGGCAGGGAGCTCCCTGGAGAACTCAGACATGATGAGCTGCCCTTTCCAACTCTGATTCCATGTCTTGTGCTCTTCCGGTCTATTTCTGAGGGTCCCTGTGCCTTTTTGCTTGTTGGTGATTTTACTGTTTAAAATGGCCTTCAGCACAGAGAGGCACTGGTCAGACTTCTTCACTAAATCTTTTAAGCCTTTGCTACACTTGGCAACTATAAAATTAAGTTCATTTTTTTTCTTTCCCTAGAACTCACTTTGGGATTCTTTGGGGCCACAGGAAGTCCAAAGACACACATTAGACCTGTATACAAACATTTACACATAAATACAAAATCATTAATATATGTTCCAAAGTTGTGTGAGATTTCCACCTATTTGTTTTCGTATTTGTTGTTAGTCATTAAAATGTAAATTCATTTTATTTAATTTCTAGTCTTTATTCATTAGAAATGCATTTACTTTTATTTATGCATCTGAGTCTTTGCCTGCATGTATGGGTGTGTACTATGTGCACGGATGGTGCCTGAAGAGGCCAGAGAGGGTGTAGGGTCTTCTGGAACTGGATTTACAGGTGGCGGTGAGGCACCCTGTGGGTGCTGGGACCCAACCCAGGCAAATGCTCTTAACTACTGGACTGTCTTTACAGGCTCAATTAAGCAAGTATTACTGAATTAAAATTTCAGGACATATGCAGTGGGACTATTTTCTCTTGACCTGGTTGAATAGTGTGAGAGGCAGGAGGCAGGTTATGAGTGGGACTGGCAATCATCCATTGAGAACGGTGGATGTTTGGGGCTTTGCAGTACATAACTGTGGCCTCCCTTCCCCCAGCCTGGAACTTGCTTGCTCAAGAGGGTGGAGCTACCGGCTCATTCGTCCTGCCACGCCTACTGCTGGAACCTGCCTTTGCTGCCTGGAGGCACACACGTGTTCGTCCTGCTACTGGACCCTGAGTTACTTGGCGGGATATTGGGTTCCCTCCCCCTTCCTTTATAACTGAGTGTCTGAAAATAGTAAAATTGAGCCTTGATCAGAATGTTCGTTGTCTTGGCTCCATTGTTTCTTCCGCCCCGTCTAGATTCCTCTCTTTTCAGCTTGAACTGCCATTCTCAGTTGAACCGTTCGTGTTGTGGACTGCGGGCAGGCCGCAACAGTTGGCGCCAGAACTGGGACCTGAAGAATGGCAGAGGGATGCTAAGAGAAACGACTGCTGTGTGGAGCTCCACAAGAAAGGAAAGGATCTTCGTATCGGAGGAGCATCGGAGCAACGGACAGGTACACATGCTAGCGCTAGCCTAAAATTTCAGTTTTGTAAAGTGTTGCTGAGGATGCGGTAGGATACGAATCAAGTTTGAATCAGTGCTGACCCAACACTGTTTCTCCTTGGGGTCAGTAGTTCGTTAATCGGAACTAGATACGGAGACAGGCGGTGTGCCGCAGCTTTTTAGAAAGCTGCTTAGGTGGAAGAAGGAAGGGTTCAAAGTCATGGATTTTTTAGATAAGATAGATAGCTGTTGTCCATGGTTCAAAGAAGAAGAAACGATAGATTGTGGAACCTGGGAGAAAGTTGGTGAGGCCCTGAATATCGCTCAGACAGATAATTTTACCCTAGGTCTCTGGGCGCTTGTAAATGATGCTATAAAAGATGCAACTTTTCCAGGGCTAAATCGCCCTCAGGCGGAACTTGTGGTATCTCAGGAGGAGTGCCTATCAGAGAAGGCCTCCTCAGAAAAAGATCTTCTTAACTCAAAAAATGATTAATGTGGTTCCTATCCTAAATAGTAAAATTTAAGATAAAATATAAAGCAATGCCTCTTTATTAAAGCGTTAAAGCTTGCTTTAATAGGTATTCATAGGTATTAATTGATATCCAAACTTCGTAATATGATAGTAATGCTTCTAATATTGATTTTTAACAGTGATAAATTGTTTTAAACATAGGTTTTGCTTTCCCAAAGTTGTAGATATTATCCTAACCTTGCACAAAAACTTAAAAATTATGGTTAAAACTGCCATTGTTCCATTGACTGCAGCTTGCAGTTTGATTGCAAATTTAAGATTAATGCTCAGATTTAAAACGTATTTTACCTTTGAGTCAATACAGGGCTCTGGGCAGTCCCAGAGCGGCTTGTGGCCCTTTCTTTTGTTTTGCAAACAATGCCTAAAAAAGTTTTTCCCTGTGTTCAAGAAAATTTCTTTTTAACAGTGTTACAGATCTATTCAGATGTTTAAAATAATGCTTAAATTCAAAGATTTTTGCTTCTAGTAAACTGGTAATCACTAGAAAATTTTGCCTCTACGTATGGCTAATATAGCTTTACATTATGTAAGAAAAATGTTTATTGTTTCTGCTTCTTTACAAGAAGCCAAAAGTTTTAATTTTTCAGTATATATTGTTTTCTAAGTGGAAAGTATTTTATTAACTAATGCTTCTCAAGGGAAGTTTACCTTAAATCCTTGCTTGTCATTTTTCCAGTTTAGACTAGCTTCTAGCCTTTTAACTTTATGGCAATAGTACATCAGAGACTGTATATTCAGACTTAGTAAAATTAGTCATTTAATAGAGTCATAATGATTTTTCACTCTTCTTCAGTGTGACCAGCCATTCTAACTCAATCTTAGACTGGTCTAATATTCAGTTCAATTATTAGAGATTCCTATATTCTAAATTACCTAGCAAAGTTAATTCAGAGCATTTCCCCCAAGGTCACCAAAGGCTCATCTTGCCTTCACCTTATTTGTCCTAAACTTTTTGCAAACTGACATTAAAGGTCAGTCTGCAGCGGAACGCCACTGGCACCCAGTTACTTCTAATTCTTATGCATTGGTAAAATGGAAGGACGCCCTGACTAATAAATGGAAGGGTCTGGATCCAGTTCTAATCTGGGGAAGAGGCTCGGTTTGTGTTTTTTCACGAGATGAAGATGAAGCACGGTGGCTACCAGAGAGATTAATTCGTCAGGTAAACACAGATTCTGTCTCTTCTCATAAGTATCATTCTAAAGACTAAAATTCCTCTTGTGCTTAGAGTTCAGCTGGGAGTGGAAGCTCTCAAAAAAAAAAAAAAAACAAAAACAAAAAAAAACAAACTGTTTTCCTCTGAGCCAAATCCCCTACAGGAGGCCGGAGATTAGCTTTAGTTTTACAATTTGCATCTAAATAAAGTACCTTGACTTCTCCAAACAGAAAATTTACAGTGCTACTCTCTCATTGTTTAGATTTCCTCCTTTTCTCAAGCAGGTCAATCTACATTCTCCAGTTCTCCGCCCCTAAGAGCAAACAGGTGGTACTGCTAATCTCCCTTCCAAGGACATCCCAGCAGGTGGTTTTCAGTCTAAGATAAGATTTAGATTTACCAGGAGAGCTAGGGAAGTAGAAATTTCATATATATTTACAGAGATTAGTTCTTATTTTGATAGAGATGGGCTTAGTCCCTTAGCTGGCCTCTGGCTTTTCACCCTTGTTGTTACTGCAAGGTGTCCTTAGTTCCTCAGGCTAGGGAATAACAGGTATGAAGAGGAAAGACTTTCAGCTCCTATTTTAACCAAAATTAATGGTGTTAATACTGACATAATTCTTGTCTAGGCCTTGCTAAATCTGAGGTTGACAAGTCTCATATAGAGACCGTGCATAACTCAGAACTACGCTACTGATTCATAATCATATGAATACAGTATGGGTACCGCTTGGCGCAGGAGATTACTGCGGAGGGAAGGTCCAGCTTGACCGTTTCTGAGTTCCCTGTGCGACACACCTGATTTGAAAGAGGTTGGTATCTGATTCCAGCTAAAAACCAAAAATACTTAAGGCTCTGCCTCCCCTCCCCAAAAGATACCAAGAGCCACAGATGTGAGTTGTTATAATGCTCACGGGAGGAATCAGGTCAATGTCCACCCAAGTCAAGGTTAAAGGCCCACTCATCTATGGATGAAAAGAATCATTTGATCACCTCTGTTAAGCATTGCCTATTTAAACTTAATTAATAGGGGGGAGAGAGGTTGGAGACCTTACTGTTGTAAGGGCAAGCCCTTCACTGCCTCCCACCCAAATAAAAAAGCCAACTGGCCTTGTACTAAAGAGCTGGTCTTACCCCTTCTCACTGTTTCCCCTGCCTGTCACCCAAAATTGCGGAGGATTATCAGATCAGTGTTATTCTAAATTTGTTTAGTTAAACTCAGCCAGGGTTCCAACGCCCTACTTAAAATGCAAACAGGTAGCTACCTATTCAGCACTAATTAGCATTATAAAGTCAGAGCCTATTCTGTTGTTAGTGGTTTACTAGGATAATAAAGACAGTCTTAGCCAAATACAGTTTACCATTAGAAAAGTTAGGGAATCCCACGGAAACAGGTTTTTTCTTTAGCCCTAAGAACTCAGGCAGAACTATTGAACATAGATAATTTTTCTGCCTCAGGCCACCCCCTTTTTTGTTTGTTTGTTTGCTTGCTTTGTTAACTAATGGGAGGAGATGTGGCCTCCCTTCCCCCAGCCTGGAACTTGCTTGCTCAAGGGTAGAGCTACCGGCTCATTCGTCCTGCCACGCCTACTGCTGGAACCTGCCTTTGCTGCCTGGAGGCACACACGTGTTCGTCCTGCTACTGGACCCTGAGTTACTTGGCGGGATATTGGGTTCCCTCCCCCTTCCTTTATAACTGAGTGTCTGAAAATAGTAAAATTGAGCCTTGATCAGAATGTTCGTTGTCTTGGCTCCATTGTTTCTTCCGCCCCGTCTAGATTCCTCTCTTTTCAGCTTGAACTGCCATTCTCAGTTGAACCGTTCGTGTTGTGGACTGCGGGCAGGCCGCAACACATAACGATTTTTAAAGATCCAGCAATACAACCTGTGGGGCATAGTTAATATACTTTCTGATCGCATGAGAAGATGGACAGTTTGTCTTATTTAATACAAAACAAGGAAGGAGAGCATAAGGAAACTGTGGTGATGTCCCTTGACGCCCTGTCTCATGACTTCTTTATGAGACCTGCTCAAGGAACAGGGTCCTTCTAGCCCTACAGTCAACAAGTGCACACCGCCCTCACCAGGGCCTGCTGTTCCTTGCCAGCATGGCCTTTATCAGTGGCCATTGTCAGGGGTGCAGCGAGACAGAGAATGAAAGGCAAAGATGAGCAGGCAAGCTTCGGCTCACCATGGTGCTCCCGCTGGGTCCAGTCAGCCACATTTTTAGATATTCCTAAAGAATTAGAATAGATTAAACTCAATCAGAGATGCTAAACCATATAAGAGGGACAAATGATTAAGAGGTTAAATAAATAAGAGGGAGTCCAAACATCAATGAGAATTATTAGAGGCACCTCCCCAGTGGAAGGAGAATTATCAATAACTAAGACATCACTCACTCCAGTGATTGTAACGGATGCCTGCTTGGTAATTACAACCTAATCCAATAAGTCTTCTCTGTCCTGTTGGACACTTTCTGATTTATTTACATAAAAGCTGTAATGATCACCCCAAGACAGTTACTTACACCAACCCCTATTAAGCCAATTAAAAGTTTTTAAGTTTAATGTCTATTGATCATCAGACCAAAAAGGGGCTCGATCCCTTGAAAAGTCTCTTGGTGCCTAAGCTTAGCGATACAGAGTTTTTAAAGGCAAAACCCACACAGATACATCAGTTAGATGAGGTTCAGAGTATCCTTGAAACGTTCATTCCCGGCAGAGCATAGTAGGTATTTCAGACATAACTGGCCAATTATTTTGGTCACAGAAATCTCAAATGTGTTGTCAAGGCAGATATAAATGTTGTGAAGAGGAATGTATAGGGGCCAAGATCTAAGCAAACACCAAACAGAGGCTGAACGCGATGGCATAACAGTCATTCCACTCTCTCATTTCTTTGACTTTCAAATCTTGGATCTTGTCTAGGGGTAAGTAAGTACTGGGTCCTGAGAGTCACTACCCAAATGGAGGCAATTCTTTGTTTGATGAAGTTTAAGGGGCAATTTACTTCATTGGATTGGAGGGAGAGACAGTTCTCCTGTACAGCTGGGGCAGCACACCAGGAATAAGAGGTGGCCCTGAGGGCTGGTGAGATGGCTCAGTGGGTAAGAGCACTCGACTGCTCTTCTGAAGGTCCGGAGTTCAAATCCCAGCAACCACATGGTGGCTCACAACCATCCGTAACGAGATCTGACTCCCTCTTCTGGAGTGTCTGAAGACAGCTACAGTGTACTTACATATAATAAATAAATAAATCTTAAAAAAAAAAAGAGGTGGTCCTGAATCAGCAGTCACCTGGGGGAGTGCAGGAACAACCACAAATATGGCTGGATTATAATACAGATGTCCAAAGGCCACACAGCACATGAGACCTGTGGTACAGGCAAGCCAAGATCCCGTGGGAGCTAAATAAGTTTCTGACTTAAGAGTAACTGTGAGACAAGGATTACAAGAGGCAGGAAAAGGGGGTATATAACCAAACAGGAGTCCTATTGTGAAAGAGTCTCAGCCTGAATGGATCTGGTTCAGGTGAGAGGGTTCATTTTTGGTCCTGGTCTGGAACAGGCTTGGCAAGGGAGTGGTGAATCCAGGCAGACATCCATCAACCTTGGTTGCAGCTGATGTTGTCAGGATGACAGCGTGAAGTCCTTTCCAGGCAGATGTCAGTACATTTTTCTGGAACAACTACTTCTTCTTCTTCTTCTTCTTCTTCTTCTTCTTCTTCTTCTTCTTCTTCTTCTTCTTCTTCTTCTTCTTCTTCTTCTTCTTCTTCTTCTCCTTCTCCTTCTCCTTCTCCTTCTCCTTCTCCTTCTTCTCCTTCTTTCCTTCTCCTCCTCTTCCTCCTCCTTCTTCTCCTTCTCCTCCTCTCCTCCCTCCTCCTCCTCCTCATCCTCTTCTTCTTCTTCTTTCTTCTTCTTCTTCTATTTATTTTTGTATGAGAGTACACTGTCACTCTCTTCAGACACACCAGACACACCATGAACCACCATGTGGTTGCTGAGAATTGAACTCAGGATCTCTGGAAGAGCAGTCAGTGCCCTTAACTGTTGAGCTGTCTCTCCAGTCACCCTTCCTGGAATTTCTTAATGTACACTTGGCCTCTTGGGAAGAATGAATGATGAGGCCCTAAGGAGTGATCCAGAAAGGCATCTTGAACCCTAGAATGGACTGCATCCTGGGCCTGTAGGAGAAACTGGAGACCAATTAATAATCTCTTCAATAATAGGGTCCCTTTTAACAGCACTCCCTTTTTAAATCAATAGTCAGTAGGCCTTAGGTATGGGAGTCTCCTGGAGGTCTGGCTAACTAGCCTGAGATATGTCCAGTAAAGTCCTAACAGTCATGAATGGGGTCCTCAGGGTTGCCATCAGGCAGCAATGGCACAGGGTTGACACTCAGTACAGCACCAAAATGAAATAGGACCAATCAAGCAACAGACTCAGTACAGCATCAAAATGAAATAGGACCAATCAATCAAGCAACAGACTGATACTGAGTGATGTGAGCATTTGACATCTACCAACTGTGGTTGTTTGAATGAGAATATGTGACCCCCAAAGGTTCATACACTTGAATGCTTAGTCATTTGTTAGATTTAGACTATTTGAGCAAGATTAGGAGGTGTGGCCTTGTTGGAGGAGGTGTGGCCTTGCTGGAGAAGGTGTGGGCTTTGAGGTTTTAAAAGTCCACATTAGAGCCAGTCTCTTTCTCTCTCTCTGCCTGTCTGCCTGTGTTTTTAGGATATAGTTTCCAGCTACCGTTCCAGTGCCATGCCTGCCTTTGCTGCCATGTTCCTCCCATGATGATAATAGACGAATCCTCTTAAAAGTTAGTCTAATTTTTCTATAAGCAAGGCCAATTAAATGCTTCCTTTTATAAGAGTTGCTATGGTCATGGTGTCTCGTCATAGCAATAGAACAATGACTAAAACACTGGCCATTTGTCACTCTTGGGAGGGCTTCCATAGCGTGGGGAGCTTTGAAAGTCAGGTTCTGGCCACAGGGAGCTTATCAGCTTTCCTTACTTGTATAGTAGTTGTGGTTAAGGCACCCGAACAGGATGATTAACAGGCAGCCACTGTGTCCAGATGCTTGGATAGATATATTACAGGCTTTGGCTAGGTCTGAGATAAAATACATTTTGCAATGCTCTGAGTCTCATGGGTGAAAAGGTGGAATGATAATTAGGGATACCTGGTAACTAAATCTGGGACTTGGGTTACAATCTGTGTTAGTTCTCAGAAAGCTTGTTCCTCTGTTTCAAAGGCTGGTCTCTCCAGAGGGAAAGAATAAAAGGTCTGGGCTTTTTCAGCATACCCAGGAATCCAGAGACTGAGATGTCCCCACTGTCCCCTGGAGTCGTGTACTTGCTTATTGGCTTGGAGACTGAGAATCTAGAGGACGGGAGACTTTGACAGCAGGAGGCCTGGGACAGGTAGCCCAGCAGCGCTGGACTCCCTGTAGGTGAAGCAGCCTCTAATGCCTGCTTCTACCTTCCAGTACCCAGCAGTGCCACTGCAGTTTAGCTCTATGCAGATCAGCGAGCAATCCCTCTCCACCATCCCCTTCCAGACTCCCTAGCTTTGGCAGGTCCTTTTCCTGACCGGAAGAAGGAGGAGCTGTTGCATCCAGGACGAGACTGAGCCAGTCCTTGCAAGGTGAAGCGGGCCCAGACTGACGGTCGTCCCAGGACCCCGTACTGTGGAGCCCTGGGTCAGGAGTGTGTAGCTCCAGGACCTGATGGGTTTGACTGGCGGTTTCTTATCCCGGAGAAGAAGGCTGACAGTCTTTGCAAACAAACAAACAAACAAACAAACAAAGACTAAAACGGCTAAAACAGCTAAAAACGGCAGAGGTTGCCACCTACTGGCAGCATCTGGAAAATCAAGCAGAATTTTAATCAGCGTCAGCGCCCTTTGGGGGTTGGTGAGGAATGGGGGAGAAGAGGCAACTCCTTTATGGCGACGGGGTGGGGGAGACGAAACAAAACAGAAACACCAATAGCAAAATCAAGAAATCAATTAAACAACTCTGTGAGTCAAACTTGTCTGACAACATTCAATCACTCACCCATGAATAAATGGCTGGTTATTCATTTCAAGTAAAATAGAATCTCTCATGAGAGGCTAAGCCAGGATAAAAATTCCCCCACTACTTGCATCCCAACTTAGTATGGATAACTGGAGAAGTTCTCTTTAGAATTTTTCTACTAAACCAGGAAAAGAGCCTTGACTATCCATCCCTCTTAGCCAGAAGAAGGAGGAGAAGAAAAAGTAGAGGAGGGCAAAGAGAAGATGGCTCGACTCCCCTTAAGTCCTACCTCACTTATCCAGAAAGTTCCCATGAGTCTCATCCTCTGCAACCAGAACCAGAGCTGAATTCAGTACATAGACTCATCCTAAGCGTGTGAGTAGGGTTCTGTTTTGGTGCTGGGAACATGGCAGTCACTCTAGACCTCTCAGGACTCAGTAAGGAGAACCGGGCTCTGGAACATTTGTCGGGGTATCCCCCCCTGTGACCTCTCCCTGGCAGGGCAGGGGTGAGGCTAAGTCCCACAGGACATGGGGGCATCTCATTGCAGCCTCCAATGTAGTGATCACATAACAGAGTTTCGGTCAATCATGCTGATTAAACCAACTAAAGAAGTTTTAAGCCGTTTTTATAGATGGCCAGACCAAGAGGAGGCGTGAGCTTTTGAAAAGTCATCTTGGTACCTAAGCTCAGGGATACAGAGTTTTTAAAGGCGAAACCCCAAGATACATCAGTTAGATCAGGGTCAAAGTAACTCTCTGAAATGCTCATGTCTGGCAGAGCATAAGAGTTATTTTAGACATGACTTGCCAATTATTTTAGTTAACAACATGATCAAGGCCAATGGGAATCTCAAACATGTTACCAAGACAGATGTGAGTGTTGTGGGGACTTGGCTATAGGGGCTGAGAACTGCCCAAGCAAGATTCTGCCAGAACAGGAGGGAATTGCCTTAGTCACTTCAAAGCCACTTTATTCTTTCCAGCAAAGGCAGGTGCCTCCTTCACGAGCAGTGAGAAGAACTAAGGCCCTGAGATCACAGAGACTCTATCACTGCAGTGAGAATCATGATGCTTTGGGGGCTTTTCTGTCAAAAGCATCATTCCTAGAGAAAGTGCAGAGACAGATGGAAAGAGGTATCACCAAGTGAAGACATTCGTTGGAGAGCATTAGGTCTCAGAGCAAGAAAGCAGGGGGTTAGATGAAATCTTGGAGATGGTTAAATGAAAGAGAGTGAGCTGCCTGTCACGCAAAGGGAACATGACAGTTTCCTCTTGAGTAGAGGCTAGAACCTCTTGTCCAGGAAGAGTCCTTAGTGGAGGTTAAAGGAAAGCAATGCCTGACAGTTGGACGTCCCGTTTCCTGCCTATGTCTTTCTTATCTCTCCTTCTTCTTTCTCTCTTGCTTTCTATCACCCTAAGTGAGGAGTTTGGGGGCCTTCGGCGGTTGCTTGATAGCTTTCTTTGCATGTCAGAGGCTGGCTGGGTAATGAGTTGAGTGGTTGGAATAGTACCCCACCCCCCCAGGCATTCCAAACCTGTATCCACAGATTTTCAGAAAACCTTACTTAGCTGCTCACTGAGGAACACAGGGTTTTCTCCACCTCCCTGGGTCTCTGTCAGCCTTTGCAGAAAGATACTGCTTTGGTAACATACTGCTTCATTCTGTTCTGCAAACACTGAGTCATAATTGGTACCTGTGTTCCCAGTGATTGCTAGTGACTGGCCTGACACTTGCAGCTGGGGATTAGCTTCAGGAAATGCTGTTGCCCCATCAGAAAATTGGGTTAATGGGTCGCTGTTGATCTGCCTACACTTATGCAGCACCCTGGATACAGGATTTCTCGTCTCCATTGCAGCAACATGGAAATGAGACTGGGAAGTCCTTTGTGTGCACTCTATAAAGTCAGAATTGTGTAGAGAAATCCTTCTAAGATTTTGTAGACCAATATTTCTATAACCTATCTCCAGTCTCCCACAGAAGAGGGAACAGGGGCCAGACATGGTAGGACATATTTGTAACTACAGCAGTCAAGAGTCTGAGGCAGGGGGATTGGGAGGAGATTGTGGCCAGCGTGGATGACACAGCAAGAAACTGTTTCAGAAAACAAACAACGAGAGAGAGAGAGAGAGAGAGAGAGAGAGAGAGAGAGAGAGAGAGAGAGAGAGAGAGAGAGAGAGAGAGAATTCTCATGGTTCTTTGTCCCATTGTTTCTATGAAGGGAGTGCCGCCTCTTTCCAGGGATCATTAGTTAGAAAAAGCCATAAGAAGCAGGGGATTGTGGAGGAGAAAAACTATTGGCAGAAGATTTCTTGATATCTCTTAGTTAGGATTTCCATTGCTGGGATACAAAATCAGCTTGGAGAAGAAAGGGTTTATTTCATCTTAAACCTTGTAGTCCATCCTCTAGGGATATCAAGGCAGGAATGTGGAGGCAGGGACTGAAGCAGAGACCATGGAGACACACTGCTTACTGGCTTATTCCATATGCTTCCTCTGCTTATGATAGTACCCAGTACCACCAGCCCATGGGTAGCACTGCCCATAGTGAGCAGTGCCCTCCTACACTGATATGGTTCATTTTCAACCAAGAAAATGCACCACAGGTATGCCCACAGGTCAGTCTGGTGGGTGCATTTTTATTCATGAGGTGTCCCTGCCTAAAAGGACTCTATCTTGTGCTAAATTGACATAAACTTTGTCAGGGAGTGGTGTTTGGGACACAGGAAGGGGCAGGGGTCTTACCCGGATGAGGTTGTTTTTCCCTCTCTGCAGAACTCCCAGGCACTTTCCTATTGTCTGGGTCTTAGACATCTCTGGTTCACCTCTTAGTTCTATGAGGATCTGAGTGTATGAGATCTTGGACCCTTTCCATTTTCTAGCTGTAAATACGATTACATTTTATGCCTCCCTGCTTTAGCTAAATTTCGCATATTCCAGTTTGTATTGGGGCCATGTTTCTGCACAAAAGAGGACCAGGAACCAGGTGGTGGCGGCACACACCTTTAATCCCAGCACTTGGGAGGCAGATGCAGACAAATCTCTGTGAGTTTAATGCCAGCCTGTCTACAGAGTGAGTTCTAGGACAGTCATGTCTACACAGAAAACCAAAACCAAACCAAAACAAGAACAAAGAAGACTAGGGGCCCTTTTAAAAATGAGTCAGCAGAAAGTTTTATTCCAGTGCTTGAGTATATATGTCTCAAAAGGGTGGAAGACATGAGCAGTTGCCAGGATCTGGGATGGAGAGAAGGCACAGCAAGGTGTACCCACAGAGGTTAGGAGAAGCCGAGGCTTGTTGTTGAATTTTCTCTGAGCTTCCTATAGCGAGAAGGGGCTGGAGGTAGAGTCCTGACATGAGTCTTCACCAGCTTCCAGATCCTGGGTCATGCTCACAGTCTCATTTCTGACAGAGATTGTTCCAAGGCCAGAGTGTAAAGCCTGCATAGAACACCCCTGTATCCCTGAGCACTCCCAACGGGGATCTACCTGCATCTTTTCAGAACTGCTAGTCATTGAATACAATTGGTTCCTTCTCACCAACTTTTACCTTCTAAAGATTGGCTGCCAAACATTAATCAGCCTGACCTCTCTTACAACATGTGGAGGTATACACAGCTACCCAAGAGATTACAGTTCTTAACACTCCAAGGACCAAGGACCTTTTGTTTTTGGGACAAGATCTCACTATGTAGCTCTAGCTAATGTGAAACTTGCTATGTAGGCCAGGCTGGCCTTGATTTCTCAGTGATCTGCTTGTGTCTGCCCCCTCAGTGCTGGAGTTAAAGGTATACACTATCATGCCTAACCTATACTGACTTTTAAAAAGTCAACATAATAAAAATATTACCTAAAATGCTTGATATTTCAATGAAAACGTTAAAGTCTAGAAAATCTATTGATATTTTCAAAATATCCATTTGTTTTTATTTGCATAAGACAGCCTAATTTACCACGTGTTCCCTTCCTTCTTGCTAGAACTTGCCTCTGTCATTCAGAAACTTGAAACCCTTTTAGTGTGAGATGGTATTTGACACATTATACCCTGAATGAACTCATTTTAGTCTCTGTCTTCCTCCCATCCTCTCTTTGACAGGACCTTCTTATACAGCCCAGGCTAGCCTTGAAATCTGAATCCTCCTGCCTCTGTCTAGGTTATGGTTATCTATCTATACACCTAGCTGTTGGATCTTTCTCCCCCTCCTGTGTCTTATGTATGCACTTAACACATGTGCAGTTATGTGCACCCATGTGCATGCAAACAGAGACAATAGAATGTTGGAAACCATGAACTGAGATCCACGTTTCTTCTCTGTTTTGTTGAGTCAGTTTCTCATGGAACTGAAGCTTATCATTTTGGCGAGGCTGGCCTGCCAGAGAGCTGCTGTGAACTGCTTATCTCCATCTCTAACTCCGGGGCTACTGCAGGTAGTAAGCTAAGGTTATGCTAAGCCTTTCATGGGGGTGCTGGGGATTTGAACTCATGCCCTCTTTCTTTCACAGCAAGGGCTCTTATCTGCTGAGATGTCTTCCCAGTCCCAAGTCATATTTATTTGCTACAGTTTTGTTTTCCTCTTGTCAGCATCTTAAATCTGTTCTATCTGCAGGCTCTAATTATTGCAATTAGCTCTGGTTTTAGTAGGCTCAACTAAGCAATATCCTAACGTAATTTCATCTCTTCTTGATACAAATATATTTACATTCTCTTAGTGTTAAGAACTAAGTTGTGCGTCTTCAAAATTCATGTGCTGAAAACTTAACTCCCAGTATCTCAGAATGTGACTGCATTTGGAAGTAGAGCTTGAGAGCTAAGTTAAAACGAGGTCTTTTGGTTAGATCTCTCCAGCACAGTTGATGTTATCACACAGTTGATGTTATCACACACAGAGAAAGTTGGGCACAGAACTAAAGGAGGATGGGTGAAGACAGAGAGAGGACGGCCATCTAGGAGGTAGGCAAAGGGCCTCTGAAGTCACCGACTTGCCAACACCTTCCTCCCGGACCTGAAGCCTTCAGAACTCTGTCTTTTCTATTGTTATAAGCTACAAAGCAGATGGTGCTTTATGAGGGCATGCCTCAAAAATGAGTACAGTTAAGTGTTATTATAGAGGTTATGTTTATAACATCAACTTCCCCTGTGAATTTGAAAGTGGATAGCGTGTGTGTGTGTGTGTGTGTGTGTGTAACTTTTATCAATTCACCCTGATATCTCCTAAATTAGAATCAGTTAATGAGCTTTTTCCAATCAATAATGAGGAATTTTATTGTTAAATCTTAAATTTCTTCCCCCCTCCCGCCCCGCGTCCTCCTCCCCCTTCTCCTCTCCCTTCCCCCCACTTACAATTCCTTGAGAATGAACACTTACCTCAAGCTGACTTGGCTAGGTATTTGTAAGTGATTCTTTGTTCTAAAAAAAATTTTAAGCACCCATGATGTGCCAGGTAGGTAGGTGTTTTGGATACATGAATGACAAACGTAAAAAAAATGGAATTTTCTTGCTTGATAATAAACAAGTCTCATAACAATGCAATAGCATTTTAGAGGGCAGAAAATATTAGGGGAAATGGAGTAGACTGAAGGAGATCAGGGTGGGGCAAGTGGGGCCACGGAGCAGTGCATGTTGAAGGAGACTGGGTGTCTTGTGGACATATTGTAACATACATATATACATATATATATATATATATATATATATATATATATATATATATTCAGGGCAGAAACAGTCACAACTTTGGCTCTGAATGAAAAGTGAGGTGCATCTTTGGGGGCAGAGAAATGACACAAAGAGGATCGCCCTTGAAGGGCTGAGATAAACCAGGAAGGGGCTGCTGGGATGGCCCAGTGGTTAAGAGCACTGTCACTCTGCAGAGGTCTGATTCCCAGCACCCACATGGCTGCTCACAGCTGTTCATAACTCCAAATTCAGGGAATCCAGTGCCCTCTTCTGACCTCTGCAGGCACGAGGCACACATGTGGTGCACAGACATTTTTGTGAGCAAAATACTCATACAGGTAAAATAAAACAATCAAAACCCAATGACGGCGAGGACAACAACAACAACCACAACAAAATAGACTTGAAATAATGCAAGTGGAGCAAGATTTTGCTTAAAGGACCCAAATTTAGCTGTCTCTTGTGAGATGATGCAGGGGCCTAGCAAACACAGGAGTGGATTTTCACAGTCAGCTATTGGATGTATCACAGGGCTCCCAATGGAGAAGCTAGAGAAAGTACCCAAGGAGCTAAAGGGATCTGCAACCCTATTGTTGGAACAACATGATGTACTAACCAGAACCCCGGAGCTCTTGTCTCTAGCTGCATATGTATCGAAAGATGGCCTAGTCGGCCATCAATGGAAAGAGAGGCCCATTGGACTTGCAAACTTTATATGCCCCAATATAGGGGAATGCCAGGGCCAAAAGAATGGGAATGGGTGGGTAGGGAAGTGGGGGGCGCTATGGGGGACGTTTGGGATAGCATTGGAAATGTAATTGAGGAAAATATGTAATAAAAATATTAAAAATTAAAAAAAAAAGAAATAATGCAAGTGGAAGCAGAAGGCTATTGCTATAAGCCTGGGGAGAAGGTGAAGACTCAGATCAAGGAGGTAGTTAATAGAGGCTGTGGGAAATGGTTGGATTCTGGATATACTTTATAATTCAAGGCCAGTAGGATCTCTAGTGAGATCAGAGAAAGGACACAGGAAAGGTATAGAGTGCGCTTTGCCTTTTGTGTGTGTGTGTATGTGTGTGTGTTAACCTGAGTGGCAGAGACACCATGAACTGAGATGAGGAAGAGGAGACAGCAAGCTTACAGAGCTGGCACTCTTGGGGATTAGCCTGGGTGTGGTAATTTGTTACTTTTGATGCCAAGTAAAGGTAAGATTAGATATTTGGGTTATTTTTAATGTTTACCAATTAACTTTATTAATCTTCCACCACAAGCTTGTGATTAAATTGTATTATTCATATATATATATATATATATATATATATATTTTTTTTTTTTTTTAAAGGGGGAAGAGCTGAAGCACAGGAAAGCTGAAGGTCGGTCAGGCTCCAGTGTGCACAAGAAATAGGGAACTGAACTGGGATTTGAAACCAGTGTTTGATCTCAGGATCTTCAGTAGAGGTTTTAAAAGCTGAGTCCTCTTCTTGTTCTTTAACACCACATAAAAAACATCAGAGCACCCCCCGCAAATGCTATAGACACATGTTATTTTCATAACTTTACCTTCTGTTATGATTTCAGATTTACAGGACAAGACTAGTGTAAAGAGCGTCCTGTACAATCGTCCAGTCACCTGTTGATCCTCTGTGTGACTGCCCATCCCCCACAGCTAGTGATGCATTGTTACACTCTCTTCTATTTCTACATATAACTGAATGTATCTTTGGGTGGTGTATTCAGATCCGCACAAATGACCCCACAAGGCATTTTTTTTTCTACAAAAACGTTTGAGTTTCTAACAAGTCTCTTTCCTTTTACCTCAGATTATGCAATAAACACAGTATAAATGGTCGAATCAGGTGGTTTAATTTTGAAGTAATATTTAAATCTCACCAGCTGACTCATCTATATTTTTTAGGCTTAGTTACTTTTTCCAAATCTAACATCATGAACTGCAAAATTATATATATACATACATATACATTACATATATAATATCAAATACATAAATAGGCATACATAAACCTCTTTGACTAAACCATTATAAATATTACAAGCATTTCTTTTGTAACTCTTGTACTATCTGTACTAAGGCTCTGTAGCTTGTTTGGAGGAACAGTTTTTACCCTGTCCTTTATGAATGCCATGCCCAAAGCCTAGCTCTTGCTTCAGCTCAGATCTTCAGGATAATGGCTGTTCTTTCTCTTCCGTTCAATACAGTGAAAGCAGATGGCTTTCTAGGTAGTGAATTATGGCAGTGTGGGGATGTGACCATCCTATCATGCCAACCGTTACATTGTTTCTATATGTGACTTGAAAGGAATGGGACTCTCAAAGTTTGTAAAAAGCTCAGAGCTATGGAGATCTTTTTCCTTTAGCCATTCTTTTCCCCGAAGACATAAACAGTAGGTGAAGTCTTTAGATGCCTTCGGAATGTCATACATGGGCTTGGTTCAGGAATCAAATTCAGCTTCAGGTAACTAGTTAGTTACGGGAACCAGTGACCCAAAACAATTAAATACAAGTACGCATTTGTTCCCTTGTCAGCTGACCCAGCCCAGGCTCACCAGTGAGTCCCGAGGAAGCTGCCTCCATCGGCTCCTGGAAGCTGGAGAGTCAACAGCTGGTTCAGTAGCCCCTTTCTTCCTACGTGGGAGCAAATAGGTCATAATTTAGGGAATAAAACAGAATATTGTTTGGGCGAAACAAAACATGCAGAAAACACGTTGACTGTAAAATATTTCTTCCTTATGTGCCAGAATGAATTATTTACATTTGAAAGAAACAAAGACAAGGCTGTGCAGCTTTGCTTAAGTAGCCCTTTCACTCAAATCACGACTGTGGCTCTGTTTCCAGGAAAAGAACCTTATCTGAAATGAAATAACGTGTCTGGTTCTGAATGTAGGAGTGTGAATGCATGCAGGCACAAAACTCAACTGTGCAAAGATGTGGGTTTTCTTCTCGTGTCTGTCGAGAGTTAAACTTACCATGTCACTTCAGTTTGGTCAGTTGGTTCTTCAAACAGCTTGGGGAGTTGGAAGCAGTCAGCTTCCCACCTCTGCTTTTCTTCCTGTTGCTTCAGAGGCTTCTTTATACCCCATGTTTTTTTTTTTTTTTTTTTTTTTTTTTTGGTTTTTCGAGACAGGGTTTCTCTGTGTAGCCCAGCTGTCCTGGAACTCACTCTGTAGACCAGGCTGGCCTCGAACTCAGAGATCCGCCTGCCTCTGCCTCCCAAGTGCTGGGATTAAAGGCGTGCGCCACCACGCCCGGCTACCCCATGTATTTAAATGTGTGTATGTGTCTGTATGTCTGTCTGTCTCTGTGTCTCTGCCTCTCTGTCTCTCTTTGTGTGTGTCTGTCTCTCTGTGTGTCTCTGTCTTTGTGTCTCTGTCTCTCTTTTTATTGTGTGTGTGTCTGTCTGTGTTTCTGTCTGTCTCTGTCTCTTTTTATTGTGTGTGTGTCTGTGTCTCTTTGTGTGTCTCTGTCTCTCTTTCTATCTCTTTCTGTGTGTGTCTCTGTCTTTGTCTCTCCATGTCTGTCTTTCTGTCTGTCTCTTTGTGAGTGTGTGTGTGTTTGCATCCCACTTTGTTCCTTTGATGACACTGCTGGTGATGCCCAACCTGTGATAGATGCTCAGAAAAGAAGAGTGAAAGCTCTCTGCTCACTTTCACCCAGGCAAGGCCAGGGTGCCAATCTGGTTTTCATAGACTGCTTGAATTCCCTTCCTCATTCTGTCAGAAACTTCCAGTAGCCAAGTGTCACCATTTTTGAGATACTTTCAGTCATTTGTGAACAACTTGATCTATTTGTGTAATTTCCTTAAAAACTTAAAGGTTCTTGGTAAAAATCATAAGGCATAAGTCATCATGATTTAGGGGAAGGAGTCAAGTTAACTGCTGGCTTCCACACAAGGAGTCCAGACCTGGAACTCACATGGTGCTGCTTCCAGAAGGAAAGCACTCTCAGCTGTTAGTAGGTAGAGTTTACATTTTGACTTCTTGAAAGTTGGCAGGCAAAAGGGTTCCCAGTTCATTTCTGGTTTGTTTGTTTTGGGTGCTGGGACTGATCCAGAATTCTTGTGCTTTCTGGCAAGTGCTCTGCCACAGAGCTGAACTTCCAACTCCAGGTTCCCAGTTGAACTGTGTGAGGACAGTCAATCTTGATTGTCCTACTTAGGTGCATGCTATTGGGTAATGTGTGTCTGACCCACGGAGGCCAAGAATGGATGTGATAGCATCGGAGATATGACTGGCAATTTGTATGGGAGGGGCAGGAGCTGACACAGTCATCTGCTTTTCCTGGGCCAGGTTAAGGGAAACAGTCAAGTCCTGGTTAGAGCTGGAGGATAGCCAGTAGTTAGTCAAATTTAAGATTCCTGGAACCATCTCTAACCCAGGTTTGGCCTGAGTGTAGCAAGATCATTTTCTTTGAGAGGATGTCTTTTATATCTCATCTATCTATCTATCTATCTATCTATCTATCTATCTATCTATCTATCTATCTATTTTATGTGAGTACATTGTTACTGTCTTCAGACACACCAGAAGAGGGCATCAGATCCCATTACAGATGGTTGTGAGCCACCATGTGGTTGCTGGGAATTGAACTCAGGACCTTTGGAAGAAGAGTCAGTGCTCTTAACCACTGAGCCATCTCTCCAGCCCTGAGAGGATGTCTTAAAGAGTGATTCTAATAGACAATTGGTGTCCCCCCTCTAGTGCACCTTTGGGGATCGTGGTTGCCCCACCTATCGGCCAAGGTGCTGTTCTCCCTTTACCAAATCAGGGTGATCCTTTCTTACGGTTATAATTTCACTACATTGAAATGACTGAGCGAATGAAAATGACATGGTAATGTTAACTATATAATTTCAACACAGTGCATTATTGTACAATCCCTTGTAGGAGAGAATCCAGGTGGTTGAATCAGAATAGACAGGAGGTTCCTGGGATGTTCTTTGGTTGGTTTACCTCTTAATGGACAGACAGACCAACCCAGCCTGGAACTGTCATCAGAGGAAGAAATAAGGACACCAAAAATTATCAAGATTGAACCCTAGACTTTCAAATGTGTATCTCTTATTCTGATAATTATCCAGAAGAAATAAAAAGAGACAGACAGTTAATTGTTGGGATGAAAGAGAAAAGGGTTTATATAGACCTTTTGAAAATAGCCACTGACAAAATACATATAAAGCTATGCTCTAAGCCAGTTCTAGTTATATAAATGGCCAGTGGACTGCACATAACTCAAGCACCAATGTTTTGTCTGTCCCCTGCTGAGTCCAAGCTTATTTTTATATCCTCTTTGAGAAAGACTTCTTGCCTCTTACATGAATATTTGTGCTATAACACACCCTGTGTGCCTATGTTTCTAAATGTGTTATTTCACCATTGATAACTGCTAAGAAGATTTTTTTCCTATTGTTATTTATTAATTTTTAAAGATTTGTGTATGTGTTTATATATGTATATACATATGTGTGTGAGTGTATGAGTGTGTATATGTATATATGTTTGTGTGTGTGTATATGTGTGTGTATCTGTATGTGTGTATGTATATATGTGTTTGTGTGCGTGTGCATGTGTGTGGGTGTGCACGTGTGTGTGTGTGTGTGTGTGTGTGTGTGTGTGTGTATGGCAGAAGCATCAAATTCTTTGGATGTGGAGTTACAGGCAGTTGTGAGCTGAATGGCCTTTATCCTACTAGGCCTTATTCAGTTCCCCTCTGTTCTTGTATAGCCTGACCAGTTCCCATTCCCTCCCCACCAGACTTCAAGTGTTGGACCTTTGCAGAGGTTGACAGAGCAAAATTCCATAGGCCGAATAGTTCTTTTGAACAACAGAAATTTATTTCTTACCATTCTGAAAGTTGAGGGAGCCAAGATGAAGTTACCAAGAGATTTGGTGTTGAGTGAGGGTTCATTGTCTTAAACTTGTGGGGTTCTTACCAAGTATTAGGAGAAAAAAATTCTTTTGGGCTTATTATTTATAAGGGTTCCAACCTCATTTATGGAGAGCAAAGTTAATCAAACCTCACCTTCTAAAGATTTATTTACTTATTTTATGTATATGAGTACACTGTAGCTGTACAGATGGTTGTGAGCCATTATTTGGTTGCTGGGAATTGAATTCAAGACCTCTGCTTGCTCTGGCCCCACTCACTCCAAAGATTTATTTATTATATGTAAGTACACTGTAGCTATCTTAAGACACACCTGAAGAGGGCGTCAGATCTCATTACGGATGGTTGTGAGCCACCATGTGGTTGCTGGGATTTGAACTCAGGACCTTCAGAAGAGCAGTCAGTGCTCTTAATCGCTGAGCCATCTCTTCAGTCCCCAAATCTCGCCTTCTAAGATGATCACCTGGATGACCAGGACTCAGTATATGAATTTAGACTGTAGGATATCAGTTAATTTTATAGTAGGTGAAATAATTACTTGTGCTTAGCTTTATTCCTTTTTCTAAATCTGAGCTGAATATCATTATAGAGTGTTATTGTTAGAATATGTAGAGGTCATATGGTAGAGGAAGCCTTAGCTAGAAAATAATAATGAAGATAGAACGTTCATTAGTGTGTTCAGGTGGCTGTAACAAAAGACCATAGATGGAGTGGTGTATAAACAGGCTGATTTTATTTTTCAGAGGACCAGAGGGTGAGACGTCTAAGACCCAGCTTTTGGCATATTCAATATATGGTAAGAGGTTATTGATGATATCATGTGTCCTCACATGGTGGACAGATAGTGGTCTTTCCCTGATCTCTTTTATAAAGGCACTGATCTTATTAATGAAGGATCGTCCTGGAACTCACTTTGTAGACCAGGCTGGCCTCGAACTCAGAAATCCGCCTGCCTCTGCCTCCCCAGTGCTGGGATTAAAGGCATGTGCCACCATGCCTGGCTTCCAACAAATGAACTTTAGAGCTACAGAAATATGTAGTTTATGATAAGAAGGCAGATGGAAGCAGCTGAGTCTCATAGAAGATCCTAACTGCCCCCCGGAGTGAAAGGATTTATAAAAGCTAGAGGTGTTATAGCTCCAGAGATTTTTTTCTTTAAAAAACAAAAAATGCTTTCCCGTGCAATCAGAATGGGCTCTATTCAAGTCCCTTTAACAGAGAAAGCCCAAGTCCAATTGGAGACACCAGAGACCAACTTTTTAACATTTTCAGACAACACAAGGTGAGCCTGAGCCCATGAGATCCAAGTTTTTCAATTTTTAGAGAATCACCTTAAGTCAGAAATTGGGGGGGGGGTGTTAATAGGCAGACCAGGAACAAAACAAGAAGCATTCTTGCTGTTTCATCTCTAACACATTGCTGAGCAGGTAAAAACGTTAAGTCAGATTAAGACTTGGGCTATATGGACAGTTTTACAACAGAACAACCAGATGATGCACCTATTCCACTCATTAACTGCTGGGAGAAGTATTCTCTCAGTGAAGTCATTTATAGTGTCTATAATTAGAAAAGACATTGAAGAAGCAATTGTCCAAGTTAACTAAGAAAGTAAAGTGTGGGGTTAGTGATGGTTGAAATGAACACCTTAATCTTCCATTTTATCTTTCATCTCACAAGGGGAATGTTTTCTAAACCTCAGCATCACATTATCAGTTATGACTGGTACTCAGCCATCTACATTACCACTGTTCCAAAGCCAACAAGCTTCAGGTGGGTGGGCTTCTGTAGAAATTCTCAAAGAGTCCTTAGGAATAGCCCCCAAAGTTCCATAATGAATGCTTAACATCAGAGAGTGGTACTGTTTGAAAGAATTAGAAGGATTAGGAGGAAAGTCCTACTGGAGGAAGGGTGTTACTGTCGGTGGGTTTGGGGGTTTAGAAAGCCCCTGCCAGGCCTAGTTTCTTTGTCTCTGCCCATAGATCAGGATGTAGAACACTCTCAGCACCCTTCCTGCACCAAGTTTCCTGACATGATGATAATGGACTGACTGCTGAAACTATAAGCTAGTCTACAACTAAGTGCTTCCTTTGTTAAGAGTTGCTTGGATCATGGTGTCTCTTCACAGCAATAAATGCTGACTCTGACGCCATCCTTACCTGTTACTGTTGGATCTTTCATCAAGAATATCCTTTCTCCTTTGGGACACTCTATACACTAAATTAACCACAAGGATTATTGAGATCAGACTATGGCCTACTCTAAGTTACTCTGTATTCTATAAAAGTCTGCCTTTTATAGGCAATTTTTGACTCCCTTTGAGGGGGAAGGGTAATGGCAGCCCCCAAGTGGATCCAGAGACTGCAGCATCTGTCAGGCATCACTGGTTTCAGTTTGCTTTTCTGTTGTGAAAAACAGTCTGACCAAAAGCAACATCAGAAGGAATGAGTTTATCTGGATTAGTCATCACTGAGAGAAGTCAGGATAGGAAGTAGAAACCACAGATGAATGCTGCTTGCTGTTTTACTCTATCTTCCTCTATGCTACCTTTCTTTCCATTTAGTCTTTTTGTTAGATTTATTTATATATTTTATGTGTATGAGTGTTCTATCTGCATATATACCTGCAGGCCAGAGGAGGGCATCAGATCCCATTGCAGACGGTTGTGAGCCACCATGTGGTTGCTTGGAATTGAACTCAGGACCTCTGGAGGAGCAGCCAGTGCTCTTAACCACTGGACCATCTCTCCAGCCTCTCGGCTATCTTTCTTATACAGTCCAAGGCACTTGCCAAGGGATGGTGCCACCTACAGTGGGTTGGGCCCACCCACATCAATTATCAATCAAGACAGTTCCTCACAGACTTGGTAATGGAGCAATCTAATCGGATGGAGGCATTTCTTTAACTGAAGTTGTCTCTTGCCAGGAGGCTCCACTTTGCATCAAATAAAAAGATATAAAATAAAAACTAACTAGAACACAACCCATCCAAAGCAGACTGATAAATGGATTATTATTGGAAATAGAGAAGGAGCCACCCTATAAGTTTATTAGTGTGTGTCTCAAGGACTGTTAAATAGAGGTGTCTTAGTCAGTGCTCTGTTGCTGTGAAGAAATGCACGACCATATCAACTCTTAGAAAGAAAAGCATTTAACTGATGCTTATTTACAGTTTCAGAGGTTCAGTCCATTGTCATCATGGTGGGGAGCTTGGCAGCATTCAGGCAGGCATGGTATTGGAGAAGTGGGTGAGAGTTCTACAATCAAATCCATAGGCAGTAGGAAGAAAAGAAACAATGGGGTTGGTTTGGGCTTTTTGAAACCTCAAAGCCCATCCCCAACGACACATTTCCTCTAACCGTAAGGCCACCTTCCTAATCCCTCTCTAAATAGTGCCATTCCCTGATGACCAATTATCAGACTCTATGAGTATATGGGTGGGGTCAGTTTCATTCAAACCTCCACAGGAGAGGACTCTCCCTGAAGCTTCTGCTCAGTCTGGTTCTCTACTCTTTATGTGGCCTGCCTGGCCATCTTCTGTTTGCCAATCCGGACCAGGACCTGAACCTGCTGTTTCCTGCTTCCTGACTCCTGTCTGATCTTGCACATCACATATGAACTCTACAGCTTGGAACTCAAACCCTCACGCCAGCAGCTCAGCTGCCACCGCTCCCTGGCCCAGTTCTGGTTCCTTATCTGGTCCATACAGACCTCCTCAACACCTTTGTAGTCTTTTGAATTCCACTGCAATCTCATTAAATTGTACTTATTTTGCAAGCCAAAATATCTACGTATAGATAGATAGATAGATAGATAGATAGATAGATAGATAGATAGATGTATTTTCTGTGTGACATGTGATATGAGAGTTCATATTAGTAACTGAGGTTTGAATAAGAGAACTTGCATTTGCCCTGGCCAGATTACCAAGGTAGGTGGAACTATATGACAAACTGATGCCATTGCAGCTGTTGACCTCTCTGAACTTGTCATTATTCAATAGGTTCGGATCTTGTGGAAACACACAAATATGTTTGTTTATGCTACTGCCATATTGCACCCCCAAGAGGATTTGTTATGCAAAGAAAATTACCAAAGTGCGTATTTTTCTCTTTCTTGAAATATATAGGGCACCCTTTACTAGTAATGAATCATAAATAATTCCAACATTGACTTGCAGGTATCTTTCAGTCCAATTCAAGCCCAAATTGAATAGTTCCAGTCGTGTCAACACATAAGTTATACTGACAGGCAGTGCTATTAGGATTGAAGTCGTGATAGTTAAAATTGACCCATCTGCAATCCAGATAAACTCATACAACCATCTCTAAAGTCAGAAGCTAAAGGATACTTTAATAATAAAAAGTTTGGCAGTGTCAACCAGCCAGACCTCCTGGAGCTCCCGGGGAATAGACCACCAGCTGAAGAGTACACATGGAGCGACCCTTGGCTCCAGCTACTTATGTGATAGAGGATGACCTTGTTGAACATCAGTGGGACGAAAGGCCCCTTGGGTGTGTCAGTGTAGGGGAATGCCAGGTCGGGAAGAAGGGAGTGGGTGGATGGGTGGGTGAGCACCCTCATAGAGGCAGGGGGAGAAAGAATGGAATAGGGGGTTTCTGAAGGGGTCACCTGGAAAGGGCAAAACATTTGAAATGCAAATAAAGAAAATACCCAATAAAAAAGTAAAAGATAAAAAATGTTTTAAAAGTTGGGGAACTTAATAAAGACGCATTGTATTTTGTGCCATTAAAAGTAAAAAGCCCTATCTTTTTAGTTGAAAATTGTCAAGAGTCAGAGCTCTCTATACATTTCTTCAGCATCCCAGGGCCATAAATAAAATAGCTGTTCTTGTTTAAACTATAATTTAATGCTAATTGTTATGCTACAATACAATTAAATTGTGACTCACTTGGCATCGGGTGCCACATGTTAAAGGGGCAATTGTCAACACTGCCCTGCTTTAGACACCAGCTGCCCATGATGTTTCCAGGTCACATGTTTCTGACCAACTGGGCACAAATTCAAAGGGTTGACACAACCTCCTCATGTTTGATAATTTTTTAAAGCGTGGCTCATGCCCTTTAGAATTAAGAACAATATTATACTCACAATTACACTTTTATTGTGAAGGACTCAAACCAGGAACAGCCAAATGAGTTGAGGCTAGGGAGGTCCCAAAACACAAAGCTTTCATGTGACATTGATAGTGTCACCCTCCCAGCAGCCACCTAGCTCTGGATAGGATGTGTCTCAGAGTTCTCATGTCTAAAGCTTGTTACTAGGGTTCTTTCATTGACCATGGGACTGAATTTAGTCTCCACTCACCCACATGAGAGGGATCAAGCCAGGTCAAATTTCTAATTATTAAACACCTGGTTAATCTTTCTGGTGAGTGATTGGCTCTCATCCTGAGTCACCTCAGGTCTTCCCATAAACTCAAGTGTGATTTAAGAGGCTCATCAATAATTGCAAACAATAAAACATTCCCATTTACTCAGGGAATTCTAAGATTTAGATTGATTACCTTTTGGGAACCGGAGATAAAGGTCAGTGACACTCTCTATTATACAACAGACCATCCATTCTTTTTATATGGGGCAGCCAGTATAGAGAAGGCACTGGAGAATTTGAGCTAAATTTCTCAATAACTTGACCATCAATATTGGTCTTATAGTATCTCCCCTCGCCTTATCATTTATACTGAGATCCTGATATCCTGATATAGGGTGTATAACGTGAAAAACAAAAGTCAAACAGTACTGGCTCATTATTAGAGTTCTACTCAGACATTAATAACCAATCCAGCATCACATCACATGAACAAAATGTATCCCAGAGCAAGGCATCTAAAGTTCTCAAGCTTCCATTCAGGCAGATCAGGTTTCAAAAGCAGGAATGAGCTAAGCATTTTGTGGCTTCTCCCCTTAGGCATCTGATAGAAGTGAGCTACGACACAATATTGTGGCTTGTTCTGAGCTTCTTTCAAAGTATTAATATAATATTGAATTTTCCTCATTGTATAGCCCTTTATTTGTTACTCTTTAGCTACAACTCTTCCTTCTTGGAGATGTTAGATTGACCCAGTAAGTTGATCTACAGTGCAGGCAGCAATATTACTTTAATAACCACCTCCCATTAGTTGACCCTATTCATTAGAGTTTGTTTATTCTTTCTAGCATGGGGCAGGCAATAGAGTTGTATTTATGGCCACTGGTAGCAAATTCAAACTCAATTTCATCTTTGGTACCACTGAGATTTTATTACTTATTGATTGCTACATAATCTGAAGATAAATGACAGTATGTATATTATTTTATAATTATAGATCTGTGTGCTTCTTTTGTTAGCATCCCATTTAGATTCAAAATAGTCAATTCTTATTTGCCTTCTGAGAAAAATCAATAACACCCCTCACTGGTTAGGCTCTAGGGCTTTATCGAGACTCTCTCTTGCAGCTCATGAGTATCAGCCAGGACTTGTGGCTCTGTTCTCATGAAGTGCATAGATGACTGTCCCTTTTCATTTTCTAAAGGTGAATTCTAGAAGGCACACACCCTATCCATTTATTGCTTCATGTGAGAAAGGCACATGGTTTCCAAACAAAAGGTGTAGTTTTGCTTTGAGGTAGGGCCTGAGTTGTTCAAAGGTGATTTGTGTCTTGTTTTTGACAGAGTATAAACTGGTTTAAAACTTCCCGAAACTAGTAGTAAGAAGTAATTAGAAGATTCCTGGGCTTTATTCCTACCACATGTAACGTGTTTCTAATTTTTCTGGAGTGGTCCGTCACCATGTGATCTAACAAAGTAATGGGAAGACAAACTACTCTCCTATTATCCTAAGCATCAACTGGCCCTGGATTGCCTCCTCATCGTAAGAGTACTTATTTTTTGTTTTTATTATTTTTTTTTATGTGAGAGATCTAGACAGGTCCTTAATGCTTAATTCACTTCCTTGAGCTTTATCAAATAGCAATTGTTTATTATGGTCTCTTGACTCGGTGACCAAACCTGCTGGTCTTGTCTGAGGGTAGCAGATCACTATGTTGGTTTAGCTGGTTCAGCTGTTGCTTGGTGTGGTGGTACATGCTTGTAGCCCTGGGCCAGGGATGAATCTCTGAGGCTCACTGCTTACCTATCTATTTTAGCCTAATGGGTGAGCCCCAGCTCAGTGATAGACCCTGCTTGAAAAACGAAGGCAGACAGTTCCCAAAGAACCATACCTGAGGTTAACCTAAATGCTCCATTAAGGTTGAACACTCAACAGTCACTTTTCTTGGCAATTTGACCAATTCTGAGCCTGTAACATTGACTGCTGCCTGTCTGACCAAGGTTGAGAGCAGTTCTAGTCTATGCTTATGCCTTTAAGAATATCCCTATTTTTAACTCTACTTCTTCAGTTTAGATCTTACGGTGAGGCCTTTGATCCATTTGGAGTTGACTTATGTCTAAGGTGCATCTCATTTCAATCTTCTACATGAAGATATTCCACCTGCTCAGCACTGTTTGTTGAGGATGCTGTCATTTCTCCAATGTATGCTTTTGGAATCTTGGTCAAATGTCAGGCAGTTGTATTTTCCTGGATTTGAATCTGAGTCTTCTATTCTGTTCTATTGGTCTGTGTGTCTGTGTGTTGATACTAGGCCATCTTTATTATTCTATCTCCTTAGTATAACTTGAAGTCTGGTAATTCCTCTGCAGTCGCATTTGTTTTTGCTCAGGATTGTTAAAGCTATCAGGGTTTTGGCTTGGTTTGGTTTGGTTTTGCTTTAATATGAAGTTTAAGATCTTTAAATTTTTTTTCATTATTATTTTTGTCTGTCTGTTTGTTTTGAGACAGAATTTTGCACTGTAGTCATGGCTGTCCTGGCACTCACTCTGTAGACCAGGGTGGCCTTGAGCTCAGAGATCCTGCTGCTTTTGCCTCCTGAGTGCTGGGATTAAAGGTGTGTGCCACGACCTGGCTGTTTCTTCTATTTCTGTGAAGGATGTCACTGAAACTTTATTAGAATTGCATGAATCTGTAGGTAGTTTTTGGTAAAATCACTACCTTTACAATACTGATTCTTCTAACTCATGATCATGGGCAAGTTTCCCATTTTCAAGTGTCTATTCGGTTTCTTTCTTTTGGTATTTTTATAGAGGTATTGGTCAGGTTTTACTTAAAGGTATTTTATTACTTCTTGAGACTATTCTGAATGGAGTTGTTTGCATTATTTCTTCCTCAGTATGTTTGCTTTTGGTAAATAGACAATCTACTGGTTTTTGGATGTTGACTTTGTATCCTGCTGCTTTGCTGAAATGTTTATCAGTCCTAAAGTTTTCCAGTGGATGCTTTAGGGTTTCTTAGGTGGAATTGTATCACTTAAAATTAGAGATACTCTGACTTCTCCTTTCCTAATTAGATCCTTTTTATTTATTTCTCCTGTCTTGCTGCTCTAGTTAAAACTTCCAGCTCTATATTAAATGAGAGTGGAGAAAGTAGAAACATTGTCTAGTCTCTGAATCTAACAGAAATGCTTGTGTTTCCTTTCATTTATTGTAATGCTGGCTGTAAGTTTGTAATAACAGACTTTTTAAAAAATGAAGTGAAGATATATTTCTTTTATTCTGAGTTACTCCAGAACTTTTAACATGAAGGGAGTTGAATTTTACCAAATCTGCCCTCATTTTGTACATCTGTTGATATGACCATATAATTTCTGTTCTTGAGCTCATATGTAGGCATAGTTTTTTTATACACTGTGTAAAGTTTACCCTTGTGTTATTCAAATGCTGATTTCTCTGCCCTCATATCTCGTTTGAATGGGACAGGGCATTGTAATGCTTATACCAAAAATCACCTGTCTTAGGTTTGTGTAAACAGTTCTTACCATATATTCTTGGATTTGGAGGTATGAGGAAGGGGTCTGGAGAGAGACCATGGAAACACACCTGAAGCCCAGAGCCAGAAGAATAATAATATGCAAGTATAATGGGGTGGGTCTGGGAGGTAACCAGATTAGCATAAAAAGATAATTTAACTGCTCAACTATTGAGGTGTAGTTTTAATTAACTATTGGTTTGCCTGTGTAACTACTGGGGAATAACATAAAGCATATATTTGCAGTCACCAGTTTAATTCATTGTTAACATTTATATTAAGAATAATTCATTTATTCTTATGTATATAATTTATAACATTTACTGATCAAGCTAACTTGATCACAGTGATGATTTTTTGATATGTTCCTGAATTTAGTTTGCATCTCTAAGACTTTAATACCCTTGTCTTAAAGTTCTTTATCAAGTACACCAATTCTTAATTATTATGTTACAATATTTATCTAATATTAACCAAACTACCCTCTAATTGGAAGCTTTACCTTCTATCCCAAAGCGAAGCCCTATAAATATCCTCACTTTGCCTACTGCTCTGAGATTATTGTTTCACTACTACAGTAGCGCCCTAGGCTACAGGAAACCCTTAACTCAGCCTTTCCTAGCCAACTTGATTCTTTTGTGGTGCTGGGCAATTGAACTCAGGGCGCATTTCTAGGCGCATTCTTTACCCATGAGTTATATCCCTAGCCCAGTGGATGATTTTACTGATGTTTGCAGGGAATGAGTATTGAGTACTGTACAACAGTTGGTATCACACAGCCCCCTGACAATTTAATACGTTGGCTCTGTCACTGACCAGGTTCTACGAACTCTAGTTGCCAGTTTGTGGGGAAGTTTTGGGAGGATCACAGGCAGAAAGCTGAGGTGGAGAAGTCTAGTAGATACAATAGTGTTTGGGACAGAATCTATCAACTTCTGTAGAATAAATATTTCTGTATTAAAACCCTTATTTATCTATTTGTGTGTGTGTGTGTGTGTGTGTGTGTGTATGTGCGCGCACACACACACGCATGTGTGTAGGTCAGAGGAAATCTTTGTGGAGGTGGTTCTCTTCTTTGACCTTTACACAGGTTCTGGGGACTGAATCAGCTCACCAGGCTTGCTCAATGAGTACCTTTACCAATGGACTGTATTGCTAACACAACATTTCACTATTCTAACAGTTGATTAGAATGTCATACTGGTTGTATTTTATTTGTGGGTTCCCATTACGTATCAGTGCTTGGTGAAATGATCAGGAAGGCAAGAAGGAAACAGGATGACTCCTGGATGCCACTGTGGATAAATTGGTATTCCAGGGTTTAAATGTACTTGTATCTGGATGCCTTCCCAATTTCTACACCCCCAAGACTTAAAGACAGCTCTGGGGAAATGGGACATCAAAGCCGTTAAGATTAAGTTTTTGCCACTTTGTGAATAGGAATTCAATGTAGATATAAATATCTATTTCTAAGGAAATAAAATTAACCTTTTTGAGTGATAAGATTCAAAAACACTTTTTACATTCAAATTGTTCCAATAAGATTTAATGGTTTGTCACACTTATTAATATATCCATATATTTAACAATAATCAATTTCATTCCTGTAGGGGGTAGTTCTGATGCTTTGATCAGGAATAAATGCCAAAGGTCCTGTCACCCAACTGGTTCTTGATTGATCAATAAAGATGCTAGTGGCTAATGACTGGTAGGAAGAGGCAGGAGTTCATTTTCCTGCAGGCAGGCTAAGAGATGCAGGAGGAGGAAAAGAGTTTGTCATGCTTCAGAGAGAGGAATAGTCATCAGCCATGTGAGATTTCAGGCAGAGTGGTCATTGGCCATTTCCCCTGACTTGACTTGGGGTAGCAGGCAGGAGATTAGAAACATAATTAAGTTGAGGGCAGAATTAGAAATGTTGAGCTGGGAGTGAAGGTAAAGGCACATTAGCCACACAATGCTTAGGAGTGTCTGACCATTGAGCTAAAAAACATATTAAAAATAAGCTAATGTGAGTGTGTGTGTGTGTGTGTGTGTGTGGTGCATGTATGTAAGTCAGTCTCCTTCTGTGGCTTTCCCCTTAGTACCTTGAGACAGGATCTTTCAGTGACCCAGAAGCCCACTCTTTTAACTACACTGGCTGTTCAGTCCTAGGGATCTGACTGGGGTCAGGCATTCACAGCCACATTTGATTCTTATGTGAACTGCAGGGATTTGAAGTCACATCTCTATGCTTGCATGAAGTGCTTTTATTTCTCCCCAGCCCAACCTACTTTTACCCTTAAGCATTTAATAAAACCCCAGATCATAGTCAATGCCTTAGTTTCATCATCCTTTTCTTGACACTTGAGAGCTGCTTTTGTCGTCCTTCTGAGAGTGACTGCATTTTCCTGTTTTAGAAGAGGCTGTTTGCTTTCTACTCGCTTGGTGCTGAGTCTGCTGGGATGGCACTTACTCAGAACTGTTAATGACCTTTAAAAATTCATTCTACATATTGTTTCCACCAATGCTGCTGGGATTCAGGGAGGAAAAAACCCCACCCTGCCGGGTCTGGGATGGGCTGCAGCTGCTGTTAAGCTGGAGCAGAATGGTAGGACTCACACAGGCCAGATGACTCTTTGATCTGAAATGTGTCTTGGCAGACTTCTTGGGTGGGAAAGGTGAAGCCTCCCTCTTTCCATCCACCTCATCCAGGGCTAGCTGTGGTGAGCTATTTTACGTGAGAAAATAAAAGGAAATTGAAGGTCAAGGCTGGTAGGAGGAGAAGGGTGGGGGTGGGGTGGGAATGGGAGAGATGGAGGTGTGGGGGAGAGGAAGGGGGGGGATGGAGAGAGACAGAGTCAGAGATAGAGAGATAAAGAGGAAGCTTTTAGGGAAGACGGCAAGCAGTCAAGGGAGAGCAGAAACTGTCCACCAGTGCCAAGGGTGGTACCCTCTGATCAGATATGCTGAATATAAATTCTACTTTAAGTTGATACTGTTAATCCTGAGATTCACAAGAGAAAAACCAGTTCTACAATCTGGAGCCAAATTCAAAGCAGGCTTTAATTAAATACTGACCAGGATGGACTTTGGTCAGGATCACTCCCTGGAATCCCCAGCTGAGTGGTGCCTAGACAAGTGCTGTAGGGGTTACCTAAGGATAAATCCATATGGCTACTGTATTTTACCATGTGGCTTTGTTATTTTCCAAGAACTACAACTCCCAGCATTCCAGGAAGTTCCCTGCTCCTTGGGTAGGATGGGCTTACAGGTTATCCGTGGGTCTTACAGTTACGTTGTCTCACTTTTTATTAGTGTTTTGAGAATTCGAATAGTGTATTTCAACCATATTCATCCCTTCTTCCCCTAACTCCTCTCCACAGCAATCAACAGTCAATACCTTCTTAGCTGGGACTGTAACTTCAAGTGGCCTGTTGTGCCTTTAAAAACGGCTGTGGTCATCCACCTTCTCTGACTCTTACAACTCTTTTGATCCTTTTCCACAGTGATCCCTGAGCCCTGGGAGAAGACAGTATAATATTGGTACAGGGAGCCCCCAGACAACTGAATGTCCTTATTCCGGCTGGCTGAGACTACATGCTGGTATTTAGGATCTAAGTGTATGTAGCACGGGGAGTGTTCAGAATAAGGAGCTTTTAAAGGCAAATAGATAGATAAATAAATAAGAAGATTGCATCCTGGTATCTTGACCTATTACAGCTGGGTGTGGTAGTGGTAGGTGGTGGTAAGGTTTTTCTTATTGTTGTTGTTGTTTTGTTCCAGTTTAAAAGAAGTTAAGATGAGGTAGTTGGGGCATCTTGACCTTAAGTTCCTAGAATAGAGTTGGGTAATTTTACACATGATTCTCCATTAAGGAGACTGAATTTTAATTAAAGCCAAATGGCCTCCGTAAGATCACCAGATGGAGCCTCTGCACTGTCTTGCCCTGTCACAAGAGAGAGATCCCATTTGGGGCTAAGCGCTCTTCGATCTCTTATTTTCTGCACCTTGTCCAGTTGTGTTTCTGTAGAATTTGTCATTAACTGCAATGAAAAGGCATCTCTGATGAGGATAGAGAAGGCACTAGTTTATAGGAGTAACAATATGAATGGCTTGGTAATAGCCAATAACTTTCTGATTGGATTTAAGGCCCAGTACACAAGTTGAAACTCAGACCTGGCACTGTTATTGGGACTAAGAACCTGTGGGTAGACCTGGCTTAAGCTACAGGGAAGAATCTATTACTGCTAAATGTTATTTACACTTCACTAGGCTGTGACCTCCCTCTGAGAACTTTAATCCCCATAAGAAAGCCTGCAACAGACACCAGGCTATGAGGAGGAGGGATGAAGAAAGAAGTGGTGTTTCACATCCTGGCAAAGAAAAGGTTCAGCAGCTACTAGGACACAGGAGACTTCGAACAGTGTGGACTGCACAATGGACCACACATGTAGAGTTTAACCCTCACGAGGGAGGAAGGCACTTGTGTTTATCTGTTTGCTCTCTCTCTCTCTCTCTTCTTTCTTTTTTTTATTGCCCTGTCTAGAGTCAAGTTTGATACACAGTAGTTTCTCAATAAAAAGTTGTTGGAATGAATACATGAAAGCCTTCTGAGGGGTTCTGTTTTGCCTACCTTGATTGATGTGTGGTTTTGAAGCAGAGCAGTTGGCTGTCAGAGCAAAAGGCAAGATCACAGGGCTAGACTGTTGGGAGCCATTAAGACAACACAATTGTCCTGATCTCTGAATCGGGCCTCTCCCCCCTGAGAAGAAAAGGGGGTCAAAAGCGGGCCACCAACACACCGATTCTGAGAACAACCACAGAATGTTCCAGCCCTAAGTCATCGCAGATGTCCTGACCACACCCTGATACCACCAAGTTCCTGCTTCCCCATGTAACTGTCTAAAGAATGTGCAATTCTATTGCCCCACCCCTCCCACTGATAAGTATCTGTACTTCCCCTTTTGCTTGTGCATTTAAACCTTGGGCCTGGCTAATACATTGGGGCCTTGATGCAACTCAGAACATTTCCTTGTCGTTATTCGCACAAGGCCCTCGTCTCTCTTTTCCCGCCATTTGGTTCTTAGGAGAAGGTCCCTTTGAGACCCTCGAATATCTGGACCGGCTGGATGGGTCAAGTGGCGCCAAACGTGGGGTATGAGGTACGACTACCCTCCGGACAACAGATTAAAGAGGTACCGCGCAGACAGTGAGACAGTTCCCCGCCACTTTGCTCGACTGTCGAGGACAGACTTCGAGAGGGTAAGCCTAGGCATTCAGTTGTTGTCCCATTAACCATGGGGAAGGTTCTGTCCAAAGAGGCAGTTTTTAGTCAAGAGATAAAGGGTCTCTTTAGGAGAGAGGGATAAGAGTTAAAAAAAAAAGGATTTAATAAAATATTTTTGTTTTGTGGATGAGAGATGTCCATGGCTGGTATTGAATGGTTGTGAAATACACCCTTTAACTTAGAATAAAGTAGGCAAAGATATTAATGCTTTGATAAAACAAGGAGAAGATGTCCCTGAGTCCTTTTTAGCAATTGGGGAATCATCAGAGATCTCCTTAAACAGGCAGAAGAGGGCAGAAAAAGTGTTTGCCTCCTAGCCCTTACTGAAGATTTTTTTAAAAAACTCCTGATCGCCGTCTCGCAAAAGCAAAACTAAGCCGCCAGCACACAGTATCTCTATTAGAAGGTTTAGCAGGAGAAGATACCCAATGAATGGAATAAAGTTGTTCAGTCTGTCCTCACTAGAGGCCAATATTTAACTTGAAAGTCAGAGTTTGTGGACAGAGAAAATTTGGCTGCAAATAATAGAAAGAATCCTACTAGTAAGACAGCCTCCTGGACTGCTTATAAAATCTGTGGTAAAGGCAATTTCGCTGCAGACATAAAACAATTAGGGCTCTCTCCTGGTATCCTCGCCCAGAAGGCACAGGCAGCCCTGGGAGCTTGGTGTGCTGTCCCTGCTGAAGGGGCGCTAACTACACCCCTAACCAAGATTATACATGGGCCCCAAGAGACCTATGCGCAGTTCGTTGCCAGATTGCAGGAAGCAGCTGAGAGAATTTTGGGACCTGAGGAAAGTGAGGGTCTGTTAGTCTGACAACTTGCTCTTGAAAACGCCAGTTCAGCATGTAGGGCTGCCCTGAGAGGGAAAACCAAGAGTTTAGATATAAATGGTATGATCAAGCTTTGTAATGTGGTAGATGTGTTTTCTCAACAAGTTTCTAAGTCTATTAACCTGGCCATTGGGCTGCTCTAACTCCAGCTCCAAGATTGGAGTCGAGCCCCATTGGCCCAAGTTAGAAGTAGACATATGTGCCCTCACGTTGGATGCAGATGCCGCCTGGGGCACCCCTGATTATTATATGCCTCAATTAACAGCAGTTAACACAGGTGAATTTGGGTCCCCTCCCCAAAAGACGTTTTTTTCTCATCATCGGCCGAGTGTCCAGATTTTACAAGGCCTAATGGTGACTCCTACAGTGGTTGACACCGACTACCATGAGGAGATAAAAATCTTAGTCACTGCCACACAGGGACCACTTACCCTTAGGGCTGGAGAGCGCATAGCCCAAGCGCTACCACTCCCACTATTTGGCCATTTCCCTTATATGAAAGAAGAGTGAGGACCATCCTCCCCAGGATCCTCAGAAGTCTACTGGGCACAGAAAATAACTGATTCATGGCCCATGCTGACTTTGTTTCTAGAGGGCAAACAGTTTTAAGGGCTCCTGGATACCGGGGCAGATGCGACAGTAATTTCCTCAACACATTGGCCTGCAGCCTGGCCCTTACAGCCCACTAAGGGATGGTGTAATCCACTGATCCTAAAATTTACTGCTAAGGAGAGGAACTTAGAGGCTTAGGAAAGTTCTCGTCCTCTTGCCTGGGGCCTAAGATTGTATCAAGATAACTATGACAATGGCCTGACCTTTAAGGTTCAGCTTCTTAAAACCATCCCTAACAATCATAAACCATCCATAAGATTTCCAGGTACCCGCCCCCCTGTTCCTGCCCCAGGGAACTATTTCAGCCCACTCTCCCTGTGGGGCCCCCCTCTTCCACTGATTTACTGTGGTCTATATTGAATGCTTCTGCTTTAGCCTTGTTGGATAAGACACAAAGAGATAATGTGTCAGAATTTGAAGATTGTTGGATGTGCTTTTCTGCTTCCCCCCTTTTATGAGGGCATAGCCTTATTTAGAATTTTTACCCTGCTTTCAGATGCTAGGCAGCTTCCCTTCGAGTCAGTTCAGCTTACCTTGACAGAACTATCTGGGGTAGGAAGTTGTGTGTTGGGTCCAGACATACTTCCACCAAGGCCCTTGCTAGAGATTTGCAATAACACATTTAGAGTAAATAAAAATGGGTTTTAAAGAGACTTCATAAAGGTCAAAATATAGCTCAATTCTTACTGTTACCTTATTTACAACTCCCCAATCCTACATTGTGTCAAAAAATTCATAGATTAGGTTTTATTGGAAGTTAAGAAATCATTTCCTAAAACATATATAATTCATTTTGTCGATGGTGTTTTTGTTGGTTGCAGAAAATAGAGAGTGTTTTTGCAGATGGCTATAAAATATTTGACTTAGTGTGGACTGATGATGGCTTCAAAAAAGATTCAGCATGGTAAACTTTTAGGCTATTTGAGACATTTAGTGTATAGAGATTGTGTGTTTTCTCAAATTTGCCCTCAGATTAAATAAATTAGAAGTTTTGGATGCTTGCCAGAAGCTGTTAGAAAATTTTAGATTTTAATCTTGGTTTGACAAGATACCTCTTACAAACAGGAAAGAAAAGGAAGGGATAGAGGAAAATGGATTTTAGAACTCTCCCAGGGACAGAGAGAAATCGGGGGATGCCCTGTTTTATCCTCTCTGGCCCCTACAGGAGTTCTTTACCCTCTTTGTATTGTCTATGTTTGGTGTACCAATCACATCAATTCATGTATGCTTTTGTTTCGTTGTCTGAATGACTGACTGTTTTATGTTTCATGTTGAAAAGAAAAGGAAAAAATAAATGGTTAAAACTTTACCTGCTGATTCACTCTCAGTTTGCACAACCGAGGCTGAGAGAGGCCCCTCACTTTAGCCAAAAATCAAGCACAACAGGAGAGGTCCTGCTGAAAAACTTGTTTTTAAAGAAAAGGAATCTGCAACCTCTTAGTTCTAAGGCAAATAAGCTGATAGTTGTTTTTTCCTAAAAATTCTCTACAATTTTGTGATTATTGTGTTTAGCAAATGACAAAGTGTGTTTTTATCTTATAAGTATAGCTATAAAAGGTAAAATTCTTTGATTGATCTAAATTTATAAGATTCATGTAGCCACTTAATTTGGTTTTTGATTAGTCTTAAAGGTATAAATATAATCTACATATCTTGGTCATAGAGAATTGGCTTATAAGTTATTTGGGTATGATTAAAAAGGTATAACACTGGTTACAAAGTTAGCTTAAGTAGTAACTCAGGGTTAGAGTCATTTTCAAACAAAAGCACCTGGCATAAACCAGCCCAGAAAGCTAGTCCACTAAAGATACTTCTAAATTGAGATAATATTTTATGTAATTCTTATCCTAAAAAGTAGACTTATAGAGATAAGATTTTAAAACAATGTCTTCTTAATGGAACATTAAAATTTACACTGTCATGCATTCATAAATTGGCAGCCAAACTTCGTAACATGATAGTGATGTTTCTAGTATTGATTTTAAGGAGAATAAATTGTTTAAAATTGGGTCTTGCTTTCCAAAAGTTATAGATATATTCTAATATTGCAACGGAAACTTAAAAATTATGATTAAAATTGCCAGTGTCCCATTGACTACAGTTTGCAATTTGATCGAAAGCTTAAGATTTTTTTTTTTTTTGAGCAACATGACTTTTTTTTTTATTTTTATTACATATTTTCCTCAATTACATTTCCAATGCTATCCCAAAAGTCCCCCATAGCGCCCCCCACTTCCCTACCCACCCATTCCCATTCTTTTGGCCCTGGCATTCCCCTATATTGGGGCATATAAAGTTTGCAAGTCCAATGGGCCTCTCTTTCCATTGATGGCCGACTAGGCCATCTTTCGATACATATGCAGCTAGAGACAAGAGCTCCGGGGTTCTGGTTAGTACATCATGTTGTTCCAACAATAGGGTTGCAGATCCCTTTAGCTCCTTGGGTACTTTCTCTAGCTTCTCCATTGGGAGCCCTGTGATACATCCAATAGCTGACTGTGAACATCCACTCCTGTGTTTGCTAGGCCCCGGCATCGTCTCACAAGAGACAGCTATATTTGGGTCCTTTCAGCAAAATCTTGCTAGTGTATGCAATGGTGTCAGCGTTTAGAAGCTGATTATGGGATGGATCCCTGGATACGGCAGTCTCTAAATGGTCCATCCTTTCATCACAGCTACGAACTTTGTCTCTGTAACTCCTTCCCTGGGTGTTTTGTTCCCCATTCTAAGAAGGTGCACAGTGTCCACACTTTGGTCTTCATTCTTCTTGAGTTTCATGCGTTTAGCAAATTGTATCTTATATCTTGGGTATCCTAAGTTTTGGGCTAATATCCACTTATCAGTGAATACATATTGTGTGAGTTCTTTTGTGATTGTGTTATTTCACTCAAGATGATGCCCTCCAGGTTCATCCATTTGGCTAGGAATTTCATAAATTCATTCTTTTTAATAGCTGAGTAGTACTCCATTGTGTAAATGTACCATAATTTCTGTATCCATTCCTCTGTTGAGGGACATCTGGGTTCTTTCCAGCTTCTAGCTATTATAAATAGGGCTGCTATGAACATAGTGGAGCATGTGTCCTTTTTACCGGTTGGGACATCTTCTGGATATATGCCCAGGAGAGGTATTGCTGGATCCTCCGGTAGTACTATGTCCAATTTTCTGAGGAACCGCCAGACTGATTTCCAGAGTGGTTGTACAAGCTTGCAATCCCACCAACAATGGAGGAGTGTTCCTCTTTCTCCACATCCTCGCCAGCATCTGCTGTCACCTGAATTTTTGATCTTTGCCATTCTGACTGGTGTGAGGTGGAATCTCAGGGTTGTTTTGATTTGCATTTCCCTGATGATTAAGGATGTTGAACATTTTTTCAGGTGTTTCTCTGCCATTCGGTATTCCTCAGGTGAGAATTCTTTGTTCAGTTCTGAGCCCCATTTTTTAATGGGGTTATTTGACTTTCTGGAGTCCACCTTCTTGAGTTCTTTATATATATTGGATATTAGTCCCTTATCTGATTTAGGGTAGGTGAAGATCCTTTCCCAATCTGTTGGTGGTTTTTTTGTCTTATTGATGGTGTCTTTAGCCTTGCAGAAGCTTTGTAGTTTCATGAGGTCCCACTTGTCAATTCTCGATCTTACAGCACAAGCCATTACTGTTCTATTCAGGAATTTTTCCCCTGTGCCCATATCTTCAAGGCTTTTCCCCACTTTCTCCTCTATAAGTTTCAGTGTCTCTGGTTTTATGTGAAGTTCCTTGATCCACTTAGACTTGACCTTAGTACAAGGAGATAGGAATGGATCGATTCGCATTCTTCTACATGTTAACAACCAGTTGTGCCAGTTCCATTTGTTGAAAATGCTGTCTTTCTTCCACTGGATGTTTTTAGCTCCCTTGTCGAAGATCAAGTGACCATAGGTGTGTGGGTTCATTTCTGGGTCTTCAATTCTATTCCATTGGTCTATTTGTCTGTCACTATACCAGTACCATGCAGTTTTTATCACAATTGCTCTGTAGTAGAGCTTTAGGTCCGGCATGGTGATTCCACCAGAGGTTCTTTTATCCTTGAGAAGAGTTTTTGCTATCCTAGGTTTTTTGTTATTCCAGATGAATTTGCAGATTGCACTTTCTAATTCGTTGAAGAATTGATTTGGAATTTTGATGGGGATTGCATTGAATCTGTAGATTGCTTTTGGCAAGATAGCCATTTTTACAATGTTGATCCTGCCCATCCATGAGCATGGGAGATCTTTCCATCTTCTGAGATCTTCTATAATTTCTTTCTTCAGAGACTTGAAGTTTTTATTATACAGATCTTTCACTTCCTTAGTTAGAGTCACGCCAAGATATTTTATATTATTTGTGACTATTGAGAAGGGTGTTGTTTCCCTAATTTCTTTCTCAGCCTGTTTATTCTTTGTGTAGAGAAAGGCCATTGATTTGTTTGAGTTAATTTTATATCCAGCTACTTCACCGAAGCTGTTTATCAGGCTTAGGAGTTCTCTGGTGGAATTTTTAGGGTCACTTATATATACTATCATATCATCTGCAAAAAGTGATATTTTGACTTCATCTTTTCCAATTTGTATCCCTTTGATCTCCTTTTGTTGTCGAATTGCTCTGGCTAGGACTTCAAGTACAATGTTGAATAGGTATGGAGAAAGTGGACAGCCTTGTGAAAGCCTAAGATTTTTAACTCACCCATATATTGTTAATTAAGATTATTACAAGAGTAATCATCTTATGATCGCACTAATGCCACTCACTTTGGCCATTCAACCATACAAAGCAAGGCAGAGTTAACTAGATATATTCGTCTTTGTGCAGAAATTAGACCCTCACACAATCAGTTTGGGTATGGTTACGGCCTTGCAGGACCATAAAAGGTTATAAAAAATGTTTAAGGTATAAGTCATCTTAAGAAATATTGTCCAAAATCAGAGGCATGGACAGACAGTTAAATTGTTCCTCTGGAATCTGTCCTCATTACAGGAGTGCCAAAATGCTCAGATTAAAAAATATTTTACGTTTGAGTTAATGCAGGGCTCAAGGCAGTACCAGAGAAGCTTGTAAACTTCTTTTATTTTACAAACAGTGCCTGAAAAAGTTTCCCCTGTGTTCAAGGGAATTTATTTTTAGCTTTGTTGCAGATCAATTCAGATGTTTAAAATAATGCTTAAATTCAAAGAGTTTTGCTTTTAGTGAACTGGTGATCACTAGATAATTTTGCCTGTAGGTATGGCTAACATAGCTTTAGAAGATGTAAGAAATTTTCATTGTCTGCTTCAATACAAAAAACAAAGAGTTTAAAACTTTCAGTATATATTGTTTCCTAAGTAAAAAGTATTTTATTAGGTAATGCCTCTAAAAGGAAGTTTAAAGTTCTGGGGAGTAGTTGTTGCTCCATAAGATTCAGAGGCAATATATTTTTAATATTTAGGATTTTAGTTACAGAAAATCTAAGAAAGAAAAATTTATTTGCTTCAAAATTTTTATTTTCAAAACCTCCAAGAGATATTTTGTCAACAATTTAATGTTATACATGTTACTGAGATACTTTATAATTCTCAAAGACAAGGTTTTGTAAAACTTTAAAAACTATACCTTCTTTAAAAACAAAGAAGGGGGGAATTATATCCCCGTGCACATTATTTAAATCACATTTTTATTTAAAAAAAAATAAAACTAGATATAATGATGTCTAGGGCAGATAAAAAGGATCCACTTATTGGCACATGCCATGATCCTGTTCAGATACTTAATATGGGGAAAAGGGGGAATGTTTCTGTTTTTTCCACAGAATGCTACAAGAACATGCTAGCTTCCAATGTGACAGGCTGACCTGTGACTTGTGAGTGCCCTGACAGTGGTGACCAGAAAGCTGTGTTGAGTGCACAAAAGAGGAGAAATCAGAGAGCAGCCACTTACAAACAGATAAACTTCGTATCTCCACCATGGGCTGCAGGAAGGAGTACCAACCTGGTGCCAACTTAAAATAAAGACAACTAAAAAAGCTGACTCGTGAAGCAAAAAAGACTGGTACAGTGAATGTACAAGATGCTTTCGTCAGAAACACTGTTTTTGGCCATTCAGGCCAGCTCCTTATAGCTATAAAAGTTTGTGTACCTTACCTATATGCTTATTGTTAGATAATTTTAAGAGTTAAGATCGCCAATCTTGGCAAGTCTTTTTATATTCATTGTAATTCTTGTCAATCAATTAATTGTGTAGATCCTAATTTAGATAAGGAATCTGCTGTTACGATTTTGTTAAAGAGACCTGCTTATGTTTTGCTGCCTATTAGAGTTAAGAAATGATCCTTGGTTTAAAAATCTGGGAATGCAAACTTTAAAAAGGTATCTACCACAGCTTTAGATCAGCAGCTCTGTGGGCCTGAGAGTCAATCCTGTACTTGGCCCCTAACATTACACACTGGGGATCAGACCTCTACCTCTACCCACGGAGCTTACTTCGTTCCTAAATCCTTTGGCTAGCCCAGGTTAAACCCAACAGACTGGAACCGTTAATTCAAGCCTCATAGATGACTTGTCCTTGTGTCCTTCGTTTTAGAGAATCACCTGGTGAGCAAACAGACGTTTAGGCGGTCGTTAAAAACGTGGCTACAAATTTATTATACAATATGCCTTTATAAAAATATTAAAACGGGGGAGATGTTGGGAGCCATTAAGACAACACAATTGTCCTGATCTCTGAATCGGGCCTCTCCCCCCAGAAGAAAAGGGGGTCAAAAGCTGGCCACCAACACACCGATTCTGAGAACAACCACAGAATGTTCCAGCCCTAAGTCATCGCGGATGTCCTGACCACACCCTGATACCGCCAAGTTCCTGCTTCCCCGTGTAACTGTCTAAAGAATGTGCAATTCTATTGCCCCACCACTCCCACTGATAAGTATCTGTACTTCCCCTTTTGCTTGTGCATTTAAACCTTGGGCCTGGCTAATACATTGGGGCCTTGATGCAACTCAGAACGTTTCCTCCAGCCTTGATGATAATGGACTGATCCTCTGAACTTGTAAGCTAGCCCCAATTAAATGTTGTCAGTGTCATGGTGTCTGTTCACAGCACTGAAACCCTAAGACATTGCTTATGAACAACTATACAGGGAGATAGTTCTAGAAACCCAGAATGAAGAGCTGACTGAAAGCCAGCTTGTGGACATATTAACACAAAGCTCACAATTGGCACTCCTTTTTTATAGTGATAGCAAGATGTTAGGCATTTATACCTTCTCTAGAGCTGAAACAGGCAAAGAATGGGGGTATGACCCTGTATTTCAATTATCTGAAACTTGAATGCATCATAGCTATGCATTATGGTTTGAATGGCTCCTTGTAGGAAGCCAACTCTAAGATGGCGCTGGTTTCTGGTGTGCCGTTGTCATAAACAACACCACTGCATAGGCATAAGCCCGAGTCTGGCACCAACCCCTCCTGAGCAGGTACATGCTAATTAGGTGACGGCGGTTCAACCTATCCCAGGAGGACACGAAGCCTTTCCCTGTGCTGGAGTGCATATAAGCGGACCTCCCTGGGTTCCCGGGGTCCCCGTAGCAGCATCGAGGCATTTCTGCAATAAAGGCTGTTGAGAAGAATCCGACCATGTTGTGTCTTCCTTGCTGGCCGAGGTGGGCGCAACAGCTCCTGACCTTGAATACGTGTATACCCAACTGGTGTTGCTACGTTGTTGGTTGTGGAACTTTTGGGACTGTGATCCAGCTAGCTGATGAGGGATCATAGGGGTGGACCTTGAAGGTGCTGTCTGCTTCTCATTCTGGCTGAGGGCTCTGCTTCCTGCATGCTGATGTGAATGAACTAACGCTTGTGAGTCCCAGCTCCTTCATTCTATTGCTCCCATCACAGAAGTGGACAAACAGGGTATCACAGAGCCTCATGAAGCACTGAAATGGCAGCACATAGTGAAGAAGGTGACATGGAGTAACACTGTATTTATTCTGAGCCTGTCCCATCCAAAGTATTTCTCAGCATTTTCTCCCATCCCAGGTCCCTCCCCATCCCAGCTCCAGGAAGTGGTAAATCAGCTGGGCCAAGGAATTTCATTTTCATCTCATTAAGATCAACCTAATGAGATCTGGTTTATTGGTTCAGTTAGCTGTGACCTTTGTGTGATTTCATGGAGTCATTTATCATTATTCTCGAAGTCGGCTGAAAATTTGACCATTGGGCCACAAATGCCTTCAATCAAGCTGTCAGTAAGAATTTGAGCTAGTTAGGGGCAAAGACACACCTCTTCTGATTGCAGAGGGGTTTTGAGAAATCGTTCCCTGGAGATATTTTAATTTGTAAATTCAGCATTTATTAGCTTTGGCTGTTATGCTTTGGATAGCATGTGTTCTCCAGAGGGTCACTGAAAAGATGTGGTCACAAACTTGTGGCACTATTGGTGGTAGAAATCTCATGGAAGGAAGTCACAGTATGGGGGCTTGTTGGCCATCTCTTCTTTCATTGCTTCCTGGCCAACAGAGGAGAATAGTTTCTTCCACCACTCTTTCTGCCATGATGGGCCTCACCACGGGCCCAGAGGCAATGATGCCATCTGGACATGGGCTGAAACTATGGATTAAGGATAAACCTTTACTTATTTTAAGTTGTTTGCCAAAGGCATTTTGCATCAGTTATAGCAAGCTGACTCTCACGGGCTTTGCATACATTTGAGAACATTCTCCATTTATACATCATCCATGTGTATGAGACAGCATGGCTACTGGGACACAGATTATGTTGATAGCAATCAGTGCTTCTCCCTCATCATTAATCTTAGAAAAAGGTAATGTGCCTGTTTATGATTCCTAACACAATACAAATTTTAGAAAGGTAAAGAAATAACCTTGAGTTCAGGGAAACTCTTTGTGGTCACATATTTTTTTCTCTCTCGAAGTGCTGACTAATCTTCAAATAATCCATCTAGACTTTCTCCTTAGAATCCTTGATGGTCTTACCTACCACTCACTTTAGTTTATATTATTCATAAACTTGCCTTTGTTGAAAATTGGGAGGCAGAGTGAAATGTTCTTCAGGTCTGCTTTCTGTGGGACATCACAGATGATCTTAGAAAAAATAATTAAGAAGAAGAAAAAAAAAAGAAAAACTGAAAGACAGATTTCAAGGTATTGAATTAATAGGTCAGATCATAGCTACCATCTTGTTTCTCTTTAATATGCTCAAAACATCCTTCTGCTTTGCATTTACCCATAAGAACAGACTTTCGGTCCATTAGGAAGTGTATGTGTGTGCACCCCCTTGCTTACTTCTGGCACCCTCCTTTCTGTTAGATGCTAATTCTATAATAGCACAATTATTGAACTTGGCACTATCTGTGTGTTTTCCTACATGCAAGTCAGGGGCTTTTGGTATCTCTCTCGGGGTTACAATTGTCTAGAAATTTAAGATGATTTGGAAAGACATGTGAGTGCTCAACTAATAAGATTTTCAACTGTTAGTCTTCCAGAGCTTTCATTTTGATCCTTTATTATTTTAAAAGCCAGAATGCCTGCCCACCTGAGGGAGGCTTAACTTCTCACTCAGCCCTCAGTTGCCTAAGTGCATCCTGGAGCTGCTTCCCATCCTGAGAACCGACTGTAGCAATACTTGGCACGCAAGGTTGGACAAGACCTCTTTCCTACTGCACACGATTCTTTTATTTGCAGCCCACCAAGGAGAGAGGTTCTGTTTAGAGTTCAGGAGTCAGAGTCTAGGAAGGGACCATGCATCCTGTTTCTAAGAACAACATTAAACTAATTATTCCAGGTTTGGAAGATTTAGCACTATTTGGGTTGCTTCTTTAAATACCAAAGTCAACTACATAAATACTTAAAAATATATTCTTTTTATTTTATGTGATGTGTGTTTGACTTTGTGTATGTGTGTGCACCCTGTGTGTGCCAGGCACCCTTTGAGTCCAGAAGAGGGTGCTGGATTCCCTTGGTCTGGAGTTACTGATGGGTGCTGGGAACAAAACCCTGGCCCTTTACAAGAACAGCCAGTGCTCTTGACTGCTGAGTCGTATCTCCACCCACCATAGTCCTCACAGTGTGGCACAGATGGGTTTTTAGAAGGCTGGTATAAATTGGACTAGAGAGTGAGTTATATTTTAAAGGAACTCTGGTGACTTAGTAGTTGAAAGTATGCTACGAAGAGCATTCTTTTACAATAAGAACACCAGCGTATCTTCTGATTTTAAGATTTTTCCTAAAATAGATTTTTCAAACAAATCTTGTATCTGCCTTTTTAAGTTCAACTGTGAGAACATTGGAGCACTCTGAAAGTCAAGATTTCAGGGCCAGATTCAGTGACATCTGACATTAGGCATCCACTGATGCTGATAACAGTGTCTTAGAGAAATATTGCCTTATCTTTGAAGTCTATATGCATCATAATCATAGCTCCATAAAATAGTTATTAACTTTTTTTTTTTTTTGGTCAGGACCTCACTGAGTAGCCCAGGTTAACCTAAAACTCTAAATCCTGCTTCAGGTTCCTGGGTATTGCAGGTGTGTATCACCTTCCCAGTAATGGTTTTGTAAAACATGATATCTTGTGAAACCTTAAGTAAATACTAAAATAGAATTGTACATGATGCCTTCTTGTGATTTTATGTCAAGTAAGAAATTTTAGAGAGACATAATACATTTGGTATGATCAAATCAAAAGCATATAAAACTTTAAAATTTAGAACAAATTGGAATTTTAAGGATGTGCTATGTTTCTTCACTTAGACATCAACATTTCTTAGCCCTAGATAGGCATTAGACCCAAAGAGCTTTACAAAACCCATGATGTCTGAGCCCCCTCCCTAGAATCTCTGACTTACTAGTATATCAATAAACTGAACAGAGGGGCTGGAGAGGTGGCTCACCAGTTACTAACACTTGTTACTCTTGTAGAGGACCTGGGTTTTGTCCCCAATACCTACCTGGCAACTCTCCACCATCTATAATTCGAGTTTCAGGGTATCTGATGCCCTTTTCTGACCTCAGTGGACACCAGGCACACACACAGTACACATATACACATACAGGCAAAGCATTTTATACTTATAAAATAAAAATAGATAAAGCCTTAAAAATTGACTTGATAACTATATTGTCAAAAACCCTTAGTTCATTTTTAATGTACGTCCAACCTGGGGACTACCCTAACTGTAAGTGTGCGCTGTCAGTACTGAAGTATTAGCCTCACCTGCAGTGTGTTAACATTTCATACTCTGAGGCTTCACAGAGCATGTGTGAAGAGTCATTGATCCTTTATCTCCAGAAGAGTCATTGATGCTACAGTTGTTATAACCATGGGACTGATGCTGCTGAAGGTACTGAGAAACTTGAAAGTGTGAATAGGGCTTGGCTTTTCTTTCTGAGGCTTTGCCGAGGGGAGGTTGGAGGTGGGGAGATTCAGCCCCATAGAGCAGTTTGACCCTAGAGCTTTGAACAGTTGGGCTAGAGTGTTGCCTGTAGTCTTGTAGGAGAAGTCCCTCTCTCCCCTTTCCATCCATCTTCATGAAGGGAGAGGGACATGAGTATTTGAAGTGGAAAAGGTGGTAGGGTTACTGCTTCCCACAGCCTGGTTCTTGAGCTACTACCATCAGCATCAGCATCAACATCAGCATTAGCATTAGTATTAGCATCAGCATGAGAACTTGTTAAAATGACAACTAAGAGCCCATTCCAGACTTAGATAGGAACTAGCCACCTGTTTTTTAACAAGCACATCCTGAGACAGGAAAGGGAATTGAAGGCATGGAAAGTGTGAAGCTTACTAGCAGCATTGATGGGGATTGTCCCACACACTGTGTAGATTCTACTGAGAAAGTCCCAATCATTTTGCTGTGATCCATGTGTCTTTGCTATTTCAGGATGATGACATTTTCCTTGTTTGGGTCATTTTGTCCATAATCATATCAATAGAGAAAGCTTTAGGTTGGGTTATCTATTTACTTTCTCCCCACCCCCTTCCCTTTTCTCCCTCTTGCTCCAGCCCCATTTGCTCCAGCCCATAGGTTCTTTATTTGTTTTCTTTTCTTTTTTTTTTAAATTAAAAAAATTTTTTTATTACGTATTTTCCTCAATTACATTTCCAATGCTATCCCAAAAGCCCCCCATACTCTCCCCCCCACTTCCTTACCCACCCATTCCCATTTTTTGGCCTTGGTGTTCCCCTGTACTGGGACATATAAAGTTTGCGTGTCCAATGGGCCTCTCTTTCCACTACGGATGGTTGCAAGCCACCATGTGGTTGCTGGGATTTGGACTCATGACCTCCGGAAGAGCAGTCGGTGTTCTTAACCGCTGAGCCATCACATGGGCTCTATATTTGCCTTCTTCAAACACCTTTCAGTTGTCTGAAAATTTTCAATTAGTAGAATAGTATCATCATAATGGTAAGATTACAATACAATGCATGGGAAAAACAAAATTTAAGGGTAGCATCATTTGTTTTTAAAGGAGCCTGTTTCATATTTCTCAATGTAGAGTGAATTCCCAGCATCTATAATCTTGTTGGCTAGGGTGAGACTAAGATCAGCCAAAAGCATCATGCCTAAGCAGGGATCTTAATAATGTCGGGTTTCCCCTTTTAATGTTTTCTTGTCCTAACTGTCATCGAAGAGCAAACCTATCACCTTCCATTCTCTTCTCCAGTTAAAGTGCTAATTAGGACCTTCGAGGGCAATGAGAGGTCACTGGACGGAGGAAAGGCCTAGGTAATGAGCTGTGCAATAGAGCTCAAAGTGAATTCTCACCGACAGTGGGAAGACATTGCAGGGACTGAAAGTACCATCTCTCTCATCTCACCATGCTTTGAGAGTCTAGATGAGGTACTGAGGGTCACATTGCTAATGAGGGAGAAGGAACCAGAAAACCACATGCCAAAACTCCTTGTGCTTTCTGAGTATATTGTGGTCACATGATACACAGGAGCAAGCCACTGTTGGGGAAGCAGTCTGTGTGCAGTGATGTAGAACATAGCCATTGATTTTTTTTTCCCCTTTGCTGTCTCTAATGGGCTGGCAATAGACAAGATGTCATTAAATTTGCTGGCTTTACTATATATATTGATTAGTTCCCAAATCATTTTTAGGAATGAGTTAGCATGTGAATAGACGATAAAAAGCAAAAAGTAACGCGAGTCTATTCCATCTGCTGGCTTCCCTACACGTGCCCAGGTTATGTATCCAATGGATTCTTAACCAAGTTTATCTTGACATGATACATAGGTATTAAAAACAATAATGTCCCAAATTGCCTACTCTCTCCCCAGACTTGCCTCCCATACTCCGACAGTTGGTCTCTGTCTGCTTAGAACAGCAGTGAGGACCCTCGGTTCTTTCTCTTCCCCATCTTGGTACTTCTTTCCTACACACCCACGCCCTAGAGTAGACAGATGTGCCCCTTACCAATTTCCCTGACCCCCTACAACTCTATTCATACAGCACAATGCAGACACTGTCTTGTAAGTGGCCGTGCTTCTCACTGCCTTCTGCTTCCCTCTGTACCTAGTATTTGAATGAGAAATGCCCCTGTATACAGGTTCACATAATTGAATACTTGATCCTAAATTTGCAGTGCTGTTTTGGGAGGTGGTCATCCTTGCTGGATTGCCACACCCACTCCAGTGAAAACTGTGTGACAGGCCTAAAGCCTTGGTCTAAGTCCCAAGGCAAAGAGTTTCATGGAAACTCAGTCTCCTGGAACCATGGCATCCTGTAAAACTCCAATGCTCCAAATCTGTCCTTGCCTTAGTCAGTGAATGGTTCTGTGTGCTTTCCTTCAATATTGTTTTATTATAAGTGCCTTTAAGGATTGATTTTGATATATAGCTAAATTAGATTAGCCTCCACCAGTGTTCCAATGTCCTAGGCAGTCCTTGAGCTGACCCTGGGTTTGGAATTCAGTAAGAATTTTACCTATTCAGTAATATTCAGAATTACCTCTAGTATTGTAAGAGAGACAGTGAAAGAAATTAGGCTTTACAATTTACTTGAATAGAGCTAGAAATCTCAGGGCTAGTCTACATAGTAAATACTTAGAACAATAGCCGAGTCACTCCCATACACAGGAATTTACAATGGCCTAAGAAGAAGGTGGGTTGTGGATTTAGGAGGAACTAAAGTATTTTTCATGAAAGGGTTAGTAGAATGGGACTCCCCTGGTGCATGTTTTTCACTAGGCCCAGAGGGATAGCATAATCAGGTATTTACTAAGGGACCCCTGGTGGAGGCCTGGCTCCTGTGTTTAGCTGATCTTAGATGGGGGTATTCCTATCTCAGTTGTAAACACTGCCTGGTTCCCCCTAGATTTTTATGTATGCATTTTCTTTGTTTTGTGTAAAGAGCCATTATGCCTCTCGATGTACCTTGGCTGTTGTATTCACCTAGCTTTCTTGTTTTTCTTCTGTATTATAAGTCTGGTGCTCGCTTTGAGAAATTACATTCAGATAAAACACTCCCTTGTGTTCGCATCTGTTTGTCACCCTTTTTGCTGACTCCCTGCCCACCTGTACCAGGACTCTGATTCTCCTGTGGATTGATAGCCCCACGTTGAGGCCAGTCTGAGGAACTGGATGAAGTATGTCACTGGGGTGGGTTTTGAGAGTTGGTAGCTTTATCTCTTCCCATTTTCTCTCTCTACTTCATGCTTGCAGTCAGAGATTCGACCTCCTCCCATTTTCTCTCACTACTTCACATTCGCAGTCAGAGATTCGACCTCTCAGTCCTGCTCATGCGCTGGGCCTGCTACCTCCCCCAGCCATGATAGACTCAAGTCCTATGGAACTGTGAACCAAACTACGCTGTTCCTTCCATAAGCTGCTTGGATCATGGTGTTTTATCAAAGCAACAGAAAAGCAACTAATATACCCAGAGATGATTATGTTCATAGTCTTTCTCTGATGCTTTATTATGAAAAGTTTCAAGTGAACAGGAAAGCTGAAAGAATTTTATAGTGATCTCATGATTACCATGTTGCTGACCTTACTCTGTCATCTCTCTGTCTCCATCAATTGCCTTTAGTGCATTTCAAAGACAGTTGTAGATAACAACATGCATTGCTCCTAATAACCCAGGATTGCTATAATTCAGAGCTCCATTTTTTTTTTCCGAGACAGGGTTTCTCTGTGTAGCCTTGGCTGTCCTGGAACTCACTCTGTAGACCAGGCTGGCCTCAAACTCAGAGATCCACCTGCCTCTGCCTCCCAAGTGCTAGGATTAAAGGCGTGCACCACCACGCCCAGCCAGAGCTCCAAAATTTTTGGATCTTTTTTATTGTTACTTAAGTTCCATAAATATTGAAATGCAAAAATATTAAGTTACTATGCACTCTGCTAAATTTACAACATGAGTAGCCTCTATATCACTCACAATGCAGAAAATTACGATCACATTGGAAAGGTCACTTGTGCTTTCTCCCTGAAAATATGTGTTCCCTGTCTAATAGGAGGCATCATCCATTCTCTCTCTCTCTCTCTTTAACAGTTGCTGGTTACCTAGCTTCATATAAATGGACCTGTGTTGCTTGTAGTCTTTAATGTAAGGCTTTTTCCTATTGAAAATAATGATTTTAAGATACATGCTTTTTGTACCATTTGTATTTATTCATTAAAATTATTACTGAGTAATAAATGCATTATGGATATTCTTGAATAAGTCTGTGTAAATCTTTCTCTTGTCCCCCTCTCTTTAACTCATTGAGTAAATGCATGGGTAGAAATTTCTAGTCATATTTACTAGACTCTCAAACTTCTACCTGAAGTGATTAGACCATTTATGTTCCCACCAAAAGCACGTTGCTTCATATCATCATCAGCATGGCGTGTATTAGCTCATTTTATAGCCATAAGGATAGGAAGTGAGGCATCAAACAGGTATGTGCACACACGTCTCACAGCTGTGTTCCTCACAATGCTAGACATAAGTCAGCTGATCATTGACAGGTCAGTGGATAGCAGGAGGCACCATACCACACAGTGCATATTACTCAGCCTCAGAAGGAAGGCAACCCTGTACACACATTATAACATGCATGAATGATAGCCTTAGTATCTGAATGGGGAATGATTCCTTTGAGAATGAGTGTGTGTGTGTGTGTGTGAGAGAGAGAGAGAGAGAGAATACTTTTGTTGTTTATTTAGTGTCTATGTGTATCTTTTACTTTAAGTCGATTCAAATTTATATTAGAAAATGTACATGTTTCTATAAAAACTATTAAACATACAGAGGAGATAATGTAAGCTTTTTCTATCTCACCTCTGAGTTTTGAATTCCTTAACCTCCCAGGTGTTAGCATTTGTCCTACTTTGTTCTTTGTTACTGTGATAAAACACCAACCAAGCACAACTTGGGGAAGTGTTTATTTTAGCCTACTGCTCACAGGGCCCAGTGAACCCGAAGGTAAGAGCTGAAGCAGGAATCATGGAGGAAAGCTACTTACTGGCTTGCTCAACTACCTTTCTTATACAGAGCAGGCAGGCCCATCTGCCTAGGGATGGTGCCACCTATTGTGGACTGGCTTTCCACAGACGACATGTCTACAGGCTAATCTATTGGAAGCAATTCCTGAACTGAGGTTCTCTCTTTCCAGGTGTGTCAAGTTGACAGCTTAAGCTAATTGTAATGAAAGCAACGCTCCTTGTCCCCCTCCTCCTCCCCTCCCCTCACCCCTCCCCTCACCCCTCCCCTCCCCCCAATCCGGAAATGGGAAAGAAATTAGACCAGAGAGTAGAAAAACATTCCAGCTTATTTCATTTTATCACCTTTATCACCTCGAGAGGATGATGACCTATTTCACTTCACAGCTGAATTCACTGCAGAAATTTCTACTGGACTGGTAAAAATGCTTGTCACGGGTTAGTGGATGAAAAAAATAAGCCAGAGACATTCTCTAACTATATCTTAGATTTTATTTTACTGAAATCAAAATAATTCTTTTTTTTTTTTTTTTTTTTTTGGTTTTTCGAGACAGGGTTTCTCTGTGTAGCCCTGGCTGTCCTGGCACTCACTTTGTAGACCAGGCTGGCCTCGAACTCAGAAATCCGCCTGCCTCTGCCTCCCAAGTGCTGGGATTAAAGGCGTGCGCCACCACGCCCGGCTCCAAAATAATTCTTTACCTGACCAAAAAAATTCTTATTTCTGTATCATTCAATAGCTTCTCCAATAAGCCCCATCTTGACCTTTCTTCCCTTCCTCCTCCCTCATGCCTCCCTTCTTGCCTGTCTACTCAACTATTCATATTCTTCCTGAGTTTCTCACAAGCTTATTCCCACTACAGCCTATGACCATGGTCCTGGGAACAAGATTACAAGAATAAAACTGAAAATTGAAAATTTGGACCTCTGGATGTTGACAAATAATTCAGTTTCATCTCCTGGAATTTTCCACTGCAAGATTATTAGTTTTGAGTTTGGTTGAATATCTGCCTTAGCAGAAAGGAACTGCTTTAGATGTGGAAGACTTATCTGGGATATCACCTAGCAGCTTGGTAGTTACATGAACTTAAGTCCCTTTCAAACTGTCTAGGTCTCACATCCTAACTTGTGAGATGGGATAACATTGCTTAACTGGGTTCAGCACAGTTGTAGCACAGTGTGTAGGCATAAGTCCATAAGGCGCAATGTGACTTACTACGGACACTGTTATCACTTTACATACAAGAAAACTGACACTTGTCAGAAAGTTTAAGTATTTACGTCGAAGACATTGTTGCTTAGTTACGGGATAACAACTTAAAGCAGAGTGTTCAGGGTGACTCTCTGGCCTCCCACTGGGATCTGAAATGCTCTGTTTAGGGTCATAGAAGTCTTGTTTCACTTCTCACTGTATGGACGAGTCTTTCGGACTGACAGGTAAGGCAGACATTTGCATTCTTTCTTCTTCATAGTTCTAGACTTGAGTTTCGAGATTCAGGCTACCTTCCTGGACTCACAGGCGAGACCATAAGACTTCTTGGGCATCTCTGTCTGTGTCAAGAACCAGCCTCAGCTTGGAGAGGGGTTCTGAGGAGTTTGAGAGAGGTGAAACAAGTGACTAAAAGTCAAAGACTGTTGGAGCCGGCCTGTGGCTCTCATGTCCGGGTTCGAGCCTGGACGGCATCTTGGAATTGAAAGAAAAGAGGGAGCCTAGGCGGGTTGAGAAATAATGGAACCAAGACAACTAGTCTGCTCAAGGTTCAAATGTTTAATGGACACGCTTTATAAAGGAGGGGGGAAAGTCTATTCCCGCCAATTCATCCTTGGAGCCTGGAACCAGCTGCAGGTGGTGACATGCAGGATAGGGGCGTAGTCTCCAGAATAGCTCTGGGGCCTCTCAGCAGGTAGCAGTATCTTGAAGAAGAACAGTGACAGTGGCTCAACAATAGAGTGATCTAGGGAGGAAGGCTCCACCCTAGATAATCTCCTTAGTGGCAGCAAGGTCAAGTTCTGGCTCAGCCTGCTTCAGGCTTGTGGGAGGCTACAAAAGACTACGTTCTGCTCCTGAGCTTTCCAGATTGCTCTAGACAGCTTTCTTTTTTTTTTTTTTTTTTTTTTTTTTTTTTTTTTTTTTTTTTTTTTTTATGCAGACATCATTTATTTGGTCCATAAGTACAGTATATTTGTTGTTTGAGTTTACAAAACATCAAATATAAATAACTTGAAACTGTAACAAATACACAAAAATTGGCTTCTTACACAGACATACCAGGCAGTATAAACTGAAAATCTGGGTAAATTAACATTGTTTTACATTAATATACACAGTGCCAGGTAACGTTTAAAAAACAAGTTTCAATGCATAGCACTTGACACTTCTGTGAATCTTTCAGGTAAGAGTATGAAAATGGTTAGATCTAGGCTAAAAATAACTTTTCTCTAGCCAAAAATAAAGGCATAATATTTATACCCAGGTTGCAGCGTTCCTACCCCACAGTGTTTTCCACTAGGAAATGATAGCTAAGGCTATTTACAGGGAAGGCAACATGCACGCCCGCGTTCTTTCAGCTCATCACCCAGCTTTGCTCAAAGGGTCGCAAATTCTACTCCTACGTCAACACAGCAACAGTCTGGAACAGTCTCAGCAAATGAACACTTTCACAGGAACGGAACCATCAAAGCCACACAAAGGGTCTAACTTTTGGTTCCAACCATACCAAGGGCAGGAGCCTGCTCAGTCTAACGCTATGACGTCATCTGGATCTTCTGTCTGCTCCAAGCGGCACTTCTTGGTACTGGCACCCTCATTCTCTTCCAGCTTCCGCTTGCGGACCTTGTCGTCCCCGCTGCAGTCAGTGCTATTTGAAGGGCCTTCTTCGTCTGAATCAACTATGAGCACATCATCTTGCTCTTGTGCTGTGGAGGTGGAAGGCTGGGCACCATCATCGCTGCCATTGGCAATGCTTTTGGCAGCATCTTCAGCTTGTTTTGGCCCCACTTTTTCAGGGGTGTCACCAACTACCTCAAATTCAACATCCTTTCCAAGATCTTCGCTATGAAGAATGTTGATCAGCAAAGTGTAGTCCTGGAGGAAGTCGTCTGCTTGAAGCCGGCTGCCGTTTCTGATTCCAAAGTCAGATAACCTCTTGGGGTTATTAGCTTCTGTCTCTCCCTCTTCTGAAGATATCAGGATTGTGCCTTTCCCATCTTCAATTTGGACATCTGGTGCCACCATAGCAAACTTTTCTTTCACTATCTTATCCTGTAAGGTGAGGACAGTCACTTTGTGGACATTCAGCCGCACAGTCACCTCTGGCTTGCTGGCACAAACGTAACAGTTGGTGTTGGGAGGATCCAGTGCACAAGGCACCAAGAGCTTCTTTCTTGGGTTTGGCTGCTTATTCAAAAAAATAGTTCTACACTGGTCTATTTTTCCAGATAAAATCTTTAATCCTTCCAACACTATCAAGCCGGCGATCACTGCATTAGTAGTAGCTATAGCAGGAATGATATTCCCTGCCATTGATTTAAAGTCAAACCTGCTCTTCATATTCATGCTGAAAATGTGCATCCTGAGGTTTGCAGCAGATGTAACAAAATCCATTGCAGGTGGGTCATCCTTATCCCAGATGAGCTCAGCTCCATCCCCCTTCTCGGCTAAATGGACTCGCAGAGTCTCGATGCTCTTTGAAAACAGACTCGCATAGCTCTTTACATCCAGAACCTGTTGGTCTTTCAAACCCAACTGGGGCTCATTTTGTTGATCGGCATTGGCTTCTCCTTGACTCTGCACTTCAGCCCAGTCCAGTGGAACTGGAGGTTTCCTCTTGCGCCAGAGTTTGTCCATTGTCAGCAGATATCTAATATCATCTTTAAAAAGCTTGGTAAAAAGTTTAACTGGATCATATCCAGTTGACTTAGCCCACTCCTTAGTGGAAATACGCTTAATGTCTCCGTCTTCATTAGATGCTCGAGCTCTAGCTTCAGCCTCTGTTGGCTCCCAAGCAGCCTCAGGGTCAGCTCTGTCAGGGGACACTTCTTGATCAGCATCTTCCTCTCCAAACAGCTGGTTGAACAAATACTTGGCCCACACGATGCAATGGATAGGTTCTGAAGGCGTGTTCCGAATCGTACAGCCAGGGAACGTTCTCTGGGTAGGCTTAGGATGACATTCGTAACACTCAGTCACACCCTTCTTGATAGTGGTCACCTGTCCAAGATACCCAGCAGTCCCGCTCTCAATGAGAGGCACATCAGCAGCCAGACACATCCTATTCACGTGGTTTCTTGCAGCTCTGTTATCTAATGCATTCATGACCAATATAAACTGTCGAAAAAACTCCACATTATAGTCTGGGTTCATGATGCTGTCATGGTGGGCCTCAATGTTGGCTTGGGGGTGGAACTGGAGCACACTTTCTTTGGCAACCTGAGCCTTTGATCTTCCCACATGTGGATGTTCACAGTCAGCTATTGGATGGATCACAGGGCTCCCAATGGAGAAGCTAGAGAAAGTACCCAAGGAGCTAAAAGGATCTGCAACCCTATAGTTGGAACAACATGATGAACTAACCAGTACCCCGGAGCTCTTGTCTCTAGCTGCATATGTATCGAAAGATGGCCTAGTCGGCCATCACTGGAAAGAGAGGCCCATTGGACTTGCAAACTTTATATGCCCCAATATAGGGGAATGCCAGGGCCAAAAGAATGGGAATGGGAGGGTAGGGAAGTGGGGGGCGGTATGGGGGACTTTTGGGATAGCATTGGAAATGTAATTGAGGAAAATATGTAATAAAAAAAAAAAAAAAAGAACTGCCTGTTGAGGTTGCTGACATCGATAGTGTCCAGATCAATCAGGTCGATGTGGGAGAAGCCAGTGAGCACCAGGTTCTTGAGCAGCTCACAGCCGATCCCACCCGCGCCAACCACCAGCACCCGCCTCGGCCATCTCCCGAGGCAACCCCCGCGACAGTGCCATGGCGGGACGTCTATGAGCCGCCTCACAGTCGGAGCCTAGACAGCTTTCTTTTGCTATCCTAAAAACTCTCTGGATAGCTCTTTTCTTTCAGACTAAAGCCTAGTCTTTTATTTATATATCAATTCTATCAATACCCAGGTTCCCTTTTGATTATCCCAGGAGCCTGCAAGCACATTTTTTTACTTTGCAAAAGAATTCAGAGATCTGCCTGCCTTTGTTAAGCACAGACAATCGGATATCTGGGTGGGATGCTGCCTTCAAATTACCATTCCTACTGTATCTGGGCCTGGGCCTAAACTCCCTCTGTCCCAGGCTGACCTTGAACTCAGGAATCTGCCTGCCTTTGTAAGCATAAACAAACAAACAAACAAACAAACAAGCAAACAAAAACAACAACAAAACATCGCTGGGTGGGATCTTGCCCTGTGATAACACTTCCTGAATCTTTTTATTTCCTTTCTTAGTGTCTTTCTGACAAGCTGGCTCATAGTGCAGCTGCCTCTGTTCTTTTAAATCTGTGAACCTCCTTATTGGATCTTTATATTTTGCATAGTTGAGAAATTATATATTTTTGTACATGTTTTCAGAGATCTTTGCCACAGCCTTAAGGACTGTCCTAAAGGTCTCAGCATTTACCATTTTGCTGAGACATTAGCCACAACTTTGCAAGAAATATAGGAAATATAGAAATATTCCTAAATCCCAAATCTGAAAAATTTTGGTCCTAAGTTTTGACTGGAATAGGACATTTAAAATAATGAGGTGGATCTTTGCATACTATCTCAGGGATGCCTCACATATGTTCACGAGATAATCAAATTTACAGACTCATATTTATGGAAACTGAGCACTAAAAGTCTGAATTTACTTTAACCCAATCATGTTAGCTCATTCTCTTTGTTTCAGACAGTGCTGGGGATCTAACCCAAGGCCTCACGAGTGCTACGCAACCTTACTGATACCAAAGAACTTCACCCCTGCTCCCAGAATAACCACTTAAAGCCTTTTCCTCCTCATCCCCTTTATAGAGTGGTGGGGTGGGTAAGTTAACCAGTCTTCCAGACTTTTATGTCCTTCCCCTTCCCCAAGATGGTGACTCTGTGAGAGAGTTTGCCTAAGAAGGGGCAGCTGTCCTTGGGTCCCACTGTTGTTCACAGACTCCTCCCTAGTCTTCGCCAGTCTGTGTAAAGATCATATCTCTGGTGCTGCTTAATCTCCTGTAACCAAATTCTTGAGTTCTTCCTGCTAAGTCAGAACTCTAGCCATGTGTGCCATGTGGCCCCTGCAGGCTGGCTGTGATCCAGATCTTCAGGACAGAAGATCTACTTTGCCATCCATGTCACAGGGTTTACTGGGCTTGTTGAAAACATGTGTGAACTTGCTTGATAGCACCACCACCTAATCTTCATGAGCACGGTACCTTTGGACCTTTGAGATTCCTTCCCTATCACATGGGAGCTGAATGGCTGGCACTCTATGCTCAGACTTCCTTTCACTTAGTCATGTTGCAACCTGTTGAAGGGGTTTCCTTCATTCAAGTGGGCAAACATCCTCCAAACTCTATGCTCAGCTTTCCTTCCCAGCTGTCCAGTACATTTCTCTCTCCATGGTTTTCCTGGAAGAGGAGGGGCCATTGTTGGTCCTTAAGCTACTGACCCTCCTTTGTTCTCTTCACTGTCCTCTCCTTAGAAGCTCAGCTCTCTCTTCCTCTACACCTGGAGGTTACGTCCACTCCAGCAAAGCAACAAATCTGTATTAGTTTGATTCTCTGTTGCTATGACAGACACCATAACCAAAAGCAATTTGGGAAGGAAAGGGCTTACTTCATCTGACACAATCTATTACTGAAGGAATCCAGACCAGTAATAAGAAAGAGCAGAGGCAGGAACCACAGAGGAAAACTGCATACTGGCTTGTTCTCCTTGGCTTGCTAATCTACTTTTCTTTTCTTTTCTTTTCTTTTCTTTTCTTTTCTTTTCTTTTCTTTTCTTTTCTTTTCTTTTCTTTTCTTTTCTTTTCTTTTCTCTTCTCTTCTCTTCTCTTCTCTTCTCTTCTCTTCTTTTCTTTTCTTTTACTTTCTCTCTTTCTTTCTTTCTTTCTTTCTTTCTTTCTTTCTTTCTTTCTTTCTTTCTTTCTTTCTTTGTTTTGTTTTGAGTCTGGGTCTATCTACATAGCCCTGACTGTCCTGGAGCTTGCTCTGTAGATCAGGCTGGTCTTGAACTCATAGGGATCCACCTGCCTCTACCGCCTGAATGCTGGGGACTAAAGCCATGCTTCACCACATCCAGTTTCAGCTAACTTGAGTTTCAGCTCAAGTCCACATGCCTAGGGATGGCACTGCTCACTGTGGGCTGGGTTATCAGAGGCCAATTGGAAATTAAGAAAGACAAGCCCACAAGTCAATCTCTTTGAGGTAGACCCCTGATTAAGAATTCTTCAGATAACTGTTGGCTATGTCAGGTTGACATCTGAGGCTAACTAGGAGAAAAGCCATTATCTAAGGCCCCAGTGTTAAATTTTGGAATACTAAGAGAGGTTAAAAAATGGAAACCGTGAAGCCTGGCATCATAGCTTACTGCTAATTCTGTACAGGGCATAGATTAGTCCTTTCAGCCTTTGGTGCAGGGAATGTGTTTCATCTACTCTGAGGGACTTGTACTTCCTTCTGCCTTTAGCCTCAGCACTTGGGAAGGGCTGAAAAATCCTCCTGCGAGTCAAAACTGTAACAACACTCAGTAGCATGGAGGTGTTATCCTTTGAGCATTTAGATTTGTCCAACAAAGTATGAATGTTTGTGTCCTTTCAGAATTTGTATAGTGATTGCCAAGAAAACAGAATTAGGAATTAAAGTCTTCAGGGGCCATTAGATCATGCATCAGAGTCCTCCTGCCTAGGATTAACAAACTTCCTTATGAAAGTGGTCTGAGCTATGCTTGGGATATAGGAGGCCTTAGGTAACACACACACACACACACACACACAAACACACACACACACACACACACACACACACACACACACACACACACACACGCACGTGCTCCTTCCCCGGGCACTGACTCTACTCCAGCCTTGGTTTTAGACTTTGAAGCCTTGAAATTCACAGAAATCTGTTTCTTTTGTACAGTCACCCAGACTGTTGTGGATGGACCTGTTGCTGTTTGTATTTTGATGTTAATTCCACTCTCTTGGGAGGGGTTGCGGATGAGGAGTAAGTCACTGTACTCAGGTGACTTCTAGTAAACCATCCCCAATTGAATAAAGGAGTCAGTCACTGGGAGGGGCTTCCCGGTTGGATAGGGGAACTTTTTGGACTGGGATAAGTGAGAACAAGATGTAGCTATGAGTGTCTTCCAGTTCATATGGCAGATCCGCCAGGATTTGCCACCGAAGGATTTAGATTTTTTTTTTTGGTTTTTCGAAACAGGGTTTCTCTGTATAGCCCTGGCTGTCCTGGAACTCACTTTGTAGACCAGGCTGGCCTCGAACTCAGAAATCTGCCTGCCTCTGCCTTCCAAGTGCTGGGATTAAAGGCGTGTGCCACCACTGCCTGGCCAGATTTAGATTTAATAAGGTTTACAAGATTAGGATTGTAGTTGTTGCTCCCAGCGATTGAGTTACTGTTGTTTCTGAACTAAGTTGTGTTGTTTTTTCCTTCACTCGGAGGCTCCTCTGGGTTCAAGAGAGAAAGGTGTGGCAGCAAAGCATGGGTTTGCCAGATGCGCACCACAAAGGCCATGGGGGTTTTGAAGCATGAGGCTGGCGTGGTAGTGACCCACCAGTAGGAACTTAGCGAGCTGGGTGGAGAGATTTTGAAACTCTCAGTCAAGTCTCCAGGAGATGCGGCAAGACCCCTGGGGCAGAGAGTAACTGGGCAAAGTGCAGGAAATGCAGATCTTTTTAATATTTCCTACAACAATGACAGTTTGTTCTAGTAGCCTGTGTTGGTATGGGAGGAAAGATTTATTTTTGGTTCAAGATTCCAGCTCCTCTTAGTGAGGAAGGTTGAGACAGTTAGTTCATGGTAGTGAAACATATGCTACTAGCTTGGTGTCTGATGCTAGAACCTGGGGCAGGCTTATAGCCTTCAGAGGCCTATCCCCAATGACCTACTTCCTCCAACTACCTCACAGCCTACCAGAACAGTACTGCCAGTCAGGGAGCAAGGGTTCAAGTGGTATGTCTGTGGAGGGCATTTCAGAGTCTCTTCCAAACATAACCTCAGTAGACAAGATCACAGGCTCCAGCTGGTGAGGGTCTCTCCCAGTGCATTGTCATGCAAACCACACACTTTGGCACTTGTAACCCATCCTCCATGCCCATTTGCCCCTGCTCAGAGCCTTCTATAACAGCCTCTGACACATCACACCTAGCTTCAAGCAGAAATTATTTCCCAAACCACTGCTTGAACTAAGGGCTCTCTCCTCTGGGATTCTACCCTGGGAATGCTCTTTGAACATCTTTATTCCTACACTGAGTTGATGTTCTTTCCAGACACATGCCTTTTCTACTCTCTTTAACCTGCCCTGCCCAGCTTCTCAGCCCTCTAGTCACCCTTAGACCCAAGAGCTGTACTAGATTTCCTCTTTGAAGTTCTAGGGTGGTTTCAGCTTCCCTGCCTGGTTTTGACTGATGTAATCTCCAAGGGAGACAAGCACTATTTATAATCTGTTTGGAACTGAAGCTTAGGAAGGTCAGGGGTCAAGTTGCAGGCCTCACAATCGTGGGGTTGGCTATGCTGGGCTATGCTGACTGGGTGGGAAGTGTCCTCGGATGCCAGGAGTTTGATTTTGCAGGAGCAGAACCATGCTTTCAGAAGGTGCACCCAGTCTCTCAAAAATGCCTACTTTCTCCAAGATCTTAGTTTTATAACTAAGGTTAAAAAAATAGGTTTTTTTTTTAATAGGTTTTTATAGGTTAAAAAAATGGCTTTGTAATTTCTCCTACTGGAGTTCCTCCCCACTTCACGGCACAATGTCAAGAACTTAATGGATTATGATTAAGTGTGTAGCTTCCGAAGGCCAGGCATGAATCAATTGCATCAGCAATTTGTCATATGACCAACTATAGGTCTTTATGAAGTTTTTAGTAAGTTAATATTCCTTCTTTTTTGGAGCTCCTCCCAATCTTGGGATTTTTTTCCCCTCATCTTTCCTTAATAAATCTATATTTCCTCTACTTTAATGCCTTGCTGGTTATTTTGATTTGTAGCTTTTATATCTGAGTATGGTTACTGATTGCTTTTCTCCCTCGGTACCTAGTAAAGTCAGTTAGGGTTGTTAAGGGGACATGAGGGGACATTTACAGAAGCACAGACAACTTACTGGTTGCTATATCAGAGAAAATGTCTTTCCCTCCTCCAACCAGTATCTGTTTCTAATTCCTCAGAGAGGGGCAGGGCCTCAGGGGTTCCTCCTCACTTCATGACACAATGTCAAGAGCTCATTCTTGTGTAGGTCTTGTGCTGTCAATCATGCCTGCTGAGAGTTCAAGAGTGTAACAGTTGAATCATGCCCAGAAGACAGCCCACACACTCTGCCCTTTCTGCAGCCTTGCATTCCTTCTGCCTCCTTTTCTGTGATGTTAGATGAGCCTGAGTTGGGGATGATGCTAATGTCCTGTTTAGGGCTGGTTGTACAATGGTGACTTTGTATAAATTACTTAACCTTATCCCTCAGGTCCTTCATTGCAGAATCAGGAGCTACCACAGGCAGCATAGGGTTGTTATGAGTACTAAGTGAGCTCATATGTGTAACACATTTACAGCTGTGTCTAACACATGGTGTTAGTCATTATTATGTTGAATTGTAACATGTCAGCTCATCATTTGTTATTGGAAATATTTTTTTTCCTACCAGGTAAATCTACAAGGGTGAGGACACTAATATATTTATGGAGGTAGAAAAAAAAAGCAATAACATGCAGTACATACCAAACTGTTGACAGTGAACTTTAAGCTTTATTTTAACGATGTCAACAACATTCATCCTCCCCTGTGATGGGAATGGAGTTCTTGCTTCTAAGTCACTTGCAGTTGTTGATGTCATGAATGTAAGTCTCCAAAATTTGATCAAAAAGGAGACTGAGGATGGAATTGCAGACTCTGAATTCTGGAGATGGATAGTGGAGGGAGGGCTCTAGAAATCACTGGGGGATACCTGTTTCTGGGTTGAATCCCCCATGGTCTTTTTTTCTTTTCTCTTGGTGGCACCAAAGACAAGGCTGCCTAATTCTAATCCCTTTGGGTAATTTCTGGATAGAGGAATGGGTATCTCCTCTTACCTCCTAGCTGCTTTGGTGGCTCTAAATTCATTATGTTGGTTTCTCACATCAGAAGTTTCCTACTGGTATTTTAGCAACCCTAGAGGGAGCTGACTATTGTTCCCAGCTAGAGAGGGTAAAGAACATGGAGAACCTGTGAGGAGCCAGCCTACCTCTGTCTTGGCCTTGAAAGCCATCTTATAGTAAAGACAAACTAGATTCATTCCTGTTTGCGATGAAATCTCTGTTTCTCCGGAGTTGGGCTGTGCCCCACCTGCACTGTAACGATAAATGCTTGTTCCAGAAAACTACCGTGTTTTTGTTTCAAAACTAGCCGTGTCTTTGTTTCAAAAGAGTAGATATGACTACCTGTTGGTCTTACCACTTGTTGTTACGACCACCTTGGCACCATGTCTTCATTTCAGGAGAGCGCCATGCTTATGTTCTGCCCCTGAATCCCTGCCCATTTGCCCATCAAATCCCCTACTTGGACCCCACCATCACCACCACACACACACTCCTGAGCTATACCTTATTTTCCTCATGTCAAATGCAGCCCTCTTGAACCCTGCCTTAGGGGAAGGCAGCTCATGTACATGAATCAAAAAGCTTATGTTAGTTAATTTGGCCGTGATGATTTGGATCAGTGGCCCTTCTCCTCACATCTGTGGGATTAAAGTCTGCTCAGTACTGGTGCATTCTTCCAAGTGGAAACTCCTCAGGAGGAAATGCCTGTTTCTCTTTTGAATTTTTGTTTAAAGTTTAGACTTCTTATCTATGAAATGGTTGTCTCTGAAATAATACAAATTAATTTGGCCATTAACAGAAATAGAATTCCTTTATTTCATCTGCAATTGAAAAAAATCTATTCATTGAATTCTTAATTTCATTTATGACATTTTTTTTTTCGGCTGTAGAATTCCAAATGTTTTAAACTACTAATACACTCTACCATGTGCCTTAGTTCTCAAACATATTAATAGCAATTATTTCAAACATTATAGTGGATGCTTCCTGTGTGTAGATCCATTTCAAATCTGTTTTTTTTTAATGAAGTAATTATTTCATCATCAATTAAATGTGAAGACCAGATGGCTAATGGAGGATGTAGTTTGTTTCTTCATTTCATTCATCGGCTGTCCAGGAAATCATCTGATTTGTTCTCTTCCCCTTCCCCATTCTAGAAAGAGCTTTTTTCCATTTTAAAACTGAACTCAGTGTGAGTAGGCACTTCCGGATGGCCTTCAGGATGGCCTGTTTCTATGCACTGTCAGTTGCCTCTGTGCTGATACACTGATCAATTGTTAGTCCCATACTGTCAGTACACTGATTAGTTGTCAGTCCCACACTGTCAATTCACTGATCAATTGTCAATCCTTTTTGTGTTTTCACCCCCTCTTCTTAGATATATTTTCTTTACTTGGTTATTAGACCCTTGAGAACCCTTTGTTCACAATTCATTTTTTACCTCCTCTCTCTCTCTCTCTCTCTCTCTCTCTCTCTCTCTCTCTCTCTCTTCATTCTCCCTCCCCCTTTCTCTCCCTTCCTCCGTCTCCCCCATCCCTCTCTTCTCTCTTTTCTTTCTTCCATCTTGGATTGGTGCAGCTCAAGCTCTTTAATCTTGGTCTTTCCTCACTCCCTTGGTGATGCCAGTCTGTCTCTAGGTTGAATATTTTACAGCCTCAAAAACCGTGTTTTCAGCCTAGATTGTTCTTCCAAACTCCACACTCACATAATGCTATCTGTACTTGATATTCACCCTTGGGTAGAATTGGCATCTCGAGCCCGATATCCTGTTCTTAGTTGAACTCTTATTTACCCCCAGCAGCTCCACCACTGAGTCTCTGTGTGTGACTTCTTCACCATTCCAAAATTCTCAGTCTCCCTTTATAATAAATGGATTTCTTAAAAGACAACTTTTTCATCTATCATTTACAAATATTAAGTTTCACTTGCTCAAAATAAACAATTCAATGGGCCCTAGAGATGGACTTGTTTAGCCAATCCCACAATTCAAAGGTTCTTAGGTACAGACTTGCATAACCAATCCCACAATTAAACAATCCTTAGGGAAGGACTGGCAAACCCAATCCCACAATTCAATGGTCCTTAGGGATGGACTTGTATAGTCAGTCCCACAAACTGGTTTTGGGATGTTTTTATCATCCTACAAAGGAACCTTACAACTGTTGGAGACATCCCGTTTGATGTTCATCTTTCCACTGCAGTGTGAGTGTCAGTTTTGTGTCTTTGCTTTCAATCATGTAGATATTTTGTGTGCTTTTATAAATAGGGGTGCCAAACATCCTGAGTGTTCAGTAAAGAAGATTTCAGATTCCAGACCATGATATCATCTTGAAGGGAGGTTTTTATGGCAAACATCTAGCCATAGAGTCAGCCATGAAAACAAGTTTTTTCATGCTCTAAGCAAGATTGAATGACTCAAGTCTACTTTGTACCTTTATGAGGCTGAGGCTATTTGTGGTTCACTCTTATCCCAGCTCGCAGGCTCTGAGACGTCACCCTCTAGCATCTGTTGTATTTACTATGGTCTTTCTTCTATGGACTTTGTATCTTTCTAGTCCTGGAGGATTTAAGGAGGGTTTAGGGGCTGTCACCTCTCTACCGTTGTCTACAAAAGACAGAGTAGATGGAGAAAAAGCCCATTTACATCTGAAACTCATAAGAGGGCTCACTGATAAACTCAAAGGAGAGATTAAAATTTGGGTTCATACTTAATTTAGTGGGAAAAGGCCTGAAAATAAAGTCTCCTATGAGAATCCTGTGGGATCTGATATGATATTTATGAGAGACTAATGGATTTTTCTGGAGAACAAATGAGAGATAAGAAAGTTTGTAACATTTACTAGTGAGGGTGTGCTGTGTGACTGTAGGCCCAGAAGTGCCCTGAGGCCTGCTGAGTCAGCACCGTGAGCTACCGCTGAGGCTCTATCAGACTCCACATCCTCTCCTGGTGGATGAGTTGTTCAAACTGATTATGCCATAAACTGTGGCTGTGGAAACCGTAACAAGCTACTGGGATCAGACGTAATGACCATGTTGTCTTTGGGGGTAGAAGAGCTAGTCCTTCCTAAATTTTCTGAAAGAAGGTTCTAACTTCTCAATGTTGATGGACACGTTGGAATGGCAGCAGTCTGTTGGAAGATGCACGTATGTTAGCAGACATAGCAAGAGAGGAAGTGTCCAGCTTTAGATTTAACTTTGACTGTAACATTCCCAGCATCTTGTCTATAGAGTGGCCGTTCATACAGGCTTACACACACTACGGTGCTGTCAGACCTTTGGCTTTGTTTCCATGTCAGTGTCTAACAGAGTGAACGGTGGTGCACAGTTCTAAAGGATCAACCCATCCAGTGTTTCTCTGGTTATTGGGGCTGTGCCATTGGCAAAGTCTGGCAAGCTGCAAAGGCAGAAACAGAAAAGGCTTCAGATGAAAGAATGACCTGCCATGATGTAGCTTAAGCAGTCATGAAAATAATTTGCATAGTGCACGATGAAGTTCAGAATAAGACTTTTGAACTGAGCTCAACTGGGTTGGGAAATTAATAACCAAAGGAAGACATGAAATTGTTCCAAGAGCTGTAAAGGAGGAAGCAGAGCAACAGGCTGATGAGTCTTAGGAGAAGAAGAAGATGACCACAGGTAATATTTTCTCCACTGCTTCTTCTTAACCCGAATCCCCACTACGGATTATGCATACCCACTGGGCAATTCTCATTTATTTTTTCTGATAAAGATTCAGGTTTAATTAATATACACTTGAAGCTATTATTGTATAATTGAGGGCATTTGATTCATATTAAAATGTAGATTCACATTTGATTAAAAATTCATAGTGCCCAGATTGAAGTAGGATTGGGCCTAAAAATGAAAAGTCCAGCCACAGCTATTAAAAAAAAAAAGCTTAGTGAACATACTGTACAATATGTATGCACTTTAGAATTCAAAATTGGTTTTGTTTTATCTAGTATTAAAAAAAAATCATAAGCCGAGCATGGTGGCACATGCCTTTAATCCCAGCACTTGGGAGGCAGAGGCAGGTGGATTTCTGAGTTTGAGGCCAGCCTGGTCTACAAAGTGAGTTCCAGGACAGCCAGGACTACACAGAGAAACCCTGTCTCAAAAAAAAATCATATTAAACAAAACTAAGGAAAAAGATTGGTATGTCCCTCCCTCTTCCCTGCGGTGGGGAAGTCCCTGAGGAGGGAGTTTGTGGGACGCTTTTCTCCCTGCTTTACCTGGGAATAGATTACCTAACTGAAGACAGTTTTCATTTCTCAGAAATTTCTGCTGTAAATCAGATCAGAAAAGCTCTGAGAAATCTTTGTTCCGCTTGAACCAATATTCCTATCACACTGGGCAAAGTCTGCATTCAGGTTCTTAGGTACTGCTTTTAGAATCAGCACACTTGGAAAGGCAACACAGAATCGCCTATTGGATTTTTGTTTTATAACTCTCCATCTCAAGAGATCTCAAATGTCTTCCCATAGATCTAAAAGAAAAAAAAATCATCTTGCTTTTTGAGGTCTTTTTGGCAGGAAGTGTTGGTTTAAAGGTGGCCTACTTTGCCAGTGCAAGAAGCAAACTTATGTAAGTGATCAGGAGGATTCACACGGCTCTTGGGTTAGTGACTCCTGTCTATACCTCTAGGTTGACATAGGTTCTTTGGGTTTCCGCAAGACTAAATTCCTGGGTCAATCAACTGGACGTAGGACACACCCTGATTTCATTACTGAGTCACCAGAAACTCCTCTGGGTAACCTCCCACGCTGGCTGGGGTTTCAACAGAAGGAAGAGGCCTTGCAAAACCACATGGTTATCCTTGCTGCAACAGAGTAAGACTGACAGGCACTGGGATGTGGGTGGCAGGGGCAGCCTCTGTTCCACTTAAGTCTCGGCTCTCTTCCAGTTGCTCTCTGACAGTCACAAGGCCCAGAGTGCTCAGCACTTTTGGGTTTTAAAAAATCCCTTTATTTTAACTGTTCCTTTCAAGTCTAGTTGCCCTTCAAATGAGACCCAATTCTTGTATACGGGCTTTGTCTGTGTTTAACAGATCACTTTAGAAGCTATGGTGAATAGGTTTATCATAACAAGATCTGTTTGTGCATTGGTTCCACTGGTTGTTTTCAAAATATCTATTGGAAGCTGATAATGTTTTGAAGAAAATGGTAGCTCTCTCTCCACGTGTAAACTCGCTCTTTTGCAAACGGTGCCCATCCTGACAACTCAATTCCATTTGAACTGTTCAGAAGAGAAGAATTCTTTCTCATTGTTTAATATTGCCAGCTGTCTCTAGAATGATGCAGTTAGCTATGTAACCTGACCTTACCCACATCCTCACCAGCTCTGGTAATCCATAGTTAGTCTGTCTTCTTTTCTGTACATCACACATCCAAGTTCAGACCTCAAAGTTATACATTCAATAATGCAAACTGTTAAGCAATTTCTATCATTACAGCATTCCTTCAAGAAAAGTGAAGTCTTCCATTATGTTCCTACCAAGTAAGTCTTTTTTTTTTTTGGTTTTTCGAGACAGGGTTTCTCTGTATAGCCCTGGCTGTCCTGGAACTCACTTTGTAGACCAGGCTGGCCTCGAACTCAGAAATCCGCCTGCCTCTGCCTCCCAAGTGCTGGGATTAAAGGCGTGCGCCACCATGCCCGGCCCAAGTAAGTCTTTTGTTTTATTTTATTTCATTTTATTTTATTTTTATAAGTGAACTGTAGCTGTCTTTAGATACACTGGAAGAGGGCATGGGATTGATCCCATTACAGATGTTTGTGAACCACTATGTAGTTACATGGACTTGAACTCAGGACCTCTGGAAGAGCAATCAGTGCTCTTAACCACTGAGCCATCTCTCTGGCCATCCCCAAAAGTCTTATTTTAACAAAAACAAGGAACACTTATTATTTGTTGCATATTTCCTCTGAGTCTAGGTCTCCACTCATTCTGTGTGGCTGAGCATCTCACGACTCGATTTTGAGCACTCCTTTAGTTTCATGGTGCACCTCAGGTAAGGTTAACTTGGAGTTCTGCTTGTCAATGACCTCTTATTTGTAGTGAAAATGCTTGGATTTAATTATTGGGTTAAATGTCTGCATTCTAGTGACATCATTTCACAAACAAGTTCCAGCAGAGCCACAGCCTGTTTAAACGACACAAGAGACTCTAACTGGAAGGTGACCGGGCGACAGTTTAGAAGCTCTCACCTCCAGAGCCTTGAGGTCAAGGCATGCTGTAGTTCTTTTATTTAATACAAGCCATCCTTGTGTTTTGCTACCCTTTCTTCGCAGACCCTACTTTTTTTCCCTTTTCAAAGAGAAAGTTATAAAACAGCATAGGACTCTTAAAAACACAAATTCAAGCTATAAATATTAAAATATCAAATGGGAGGAGAGAACTGTCAGAAAGTTTGTCAACACATTTATAACTTCAGAACATTCAAACCAGCTCTGTTGAAGATTTCAACAGAGATGGTATTAACTGCCAACAAGAAAAATTAATAGTAGTTAGAGGAAAACATTTTCTCTCACGTTCAAAAAGTGTCTGGATCTTTTAAAAAAGATTTATTTATTATATCTAAGTACACTGTAGCTGTCTTCAGATGCACCAGAAGAGGGTGTCAGATCTCATTATGGATGGTTGGGAGCCACCTTGTTGTTGCTGGGATTTGAACTTAGGACCTTTGGAAGAGTAGTCGGTGCTCTTAACCACCGAGCCATCTCTTAAAAGCCCACAGAGAAAGGAGCAGCAAGTGAAGGAGGTGATGAGTCCAGAACCAAGGGCAGGTTATAACACATCTCCACAGACAGAATGCACAAAGATAATGCCAAACCATTGATTTATGCAGGCATAAATTCTCTATTGAGCACTTGCTGTTAAGTGCTTGGCAGACACCCCCAAGGTCCCTAGAGAACTCTCCATGTGATCTTAGGGCCTCTGGTGAGTGGAACACAACTTCTGTTCCAATCTAATCTCGCAGGACCTGTGACAGCATTAGGGAAGCAGAAAACCCTGCCTGACCAGGGTCATAAGTCCCTTCTGGTCGGTGCCAGCAACGGGTCACCTGGGTGCAGAGTCGGCGGACACCCTCAAGGTCCCTAGAGGACAGCTTCTAAGACAGACCCCGTTTCGGGCTCCAGAGATCTGGGCACCATCCTTGCCAGAGGAGAGGTGTCCATCTTGCCCGGGAGGGCTTTGCCAGAACACCTGGGAGAGGCATCTTGGTTCCCGGATCCCTCCAAGATTAGTCTGCGCAGGTGAGAGTGTGGACTATAGAAGCTAACAGCTTCTGTGACAGGTCCTGTTTTGGGCCTTCATCTTCTGCCAGGAGGCAGGTCCGAACGCCAGATATCTGTGCACATTTCCTGTAAGAGGAGAGTTTGCCTGCAGAGAGTGCTCTGACCACTGAAACTCAGAGGACAGAGCTAGAGCTAGTCTCCCAGGTCTGCTGATAGAGGCTAACAGAATCACGAGAGGAACAATCTCTAACCAGAGACAACTATAACAACTAACTCCAGAGATTACCAGATGGCGAAAGGCAAACATAAGAATCTTACTAACAGAAACCAAGACCACTCACCATAATTAGAATGCAGCACTCTCACCTCAGCCAGTCCTGGGCCCCAACAAACCCAAAAAGATAGATGAAAACATAGACCCGGATTTAAAAGCATATCTCATGATGATGGTAGAGGACATCAAGAAGGACTTTAATAACTCACTTAAAGCAATACAGGAGAACACTGCTAAAGAGTTACAAGTCCTTAAAGAAAAACAGGAAAACACAACCAAACAGGTAGAAGTCCTTAAAGAAAAACAGGAAAACACATCCAAACAGGTGATGGAAATGAACAAAACAATACTAGACCTAAAAAGAGAAGTAGACACAATAAAGAAAACCCAAAGTGAGGCAACGCTGGAGATAGAAACCCTAGGAAAGAAATCTGGAACCATAGATGCGAGCATCAGCAACAGTATACAAGAGATGGAAGAGAGAATCTCAGGTACAGAAGATTCCATAGAGAACATCAGCACAACAATCAAAGAAAATGCAAAATTCAAAAAGATCCTAACTCAAAATATCCAGGAAATCCAGGACACAATGAAAAGACCTAACCTACGGATAATAGGAGTTGATGAGAATGAAGATTTTCAACTTAAAGGGCCGGCAAATATCTTCAACAAAATTATAGAAGAAAACTTCCCAAACCTAAAGAAAGAGATGCCCATGAACATACAAGAAGCCTACAGACCTCCAAATAGACTGGACCAGAAAAGAAATTCCTCCTGACAAATAATAATCAGAACAACAAATGCACTAAATAAAGATAGAATATTAAAAGCAATAAGGGAAAAGGGTCAACTAACATATAAAGGCAGGCCCATCAGAATTACACCAGAATTTTCACCAGAGACTATGAAAGCCAGAAAATCCTGGACAGATGTTATACAGACACCAAGAGAACACAAATGCCAGCCCAGGCTACTATACCCAGCCAAACTTTCAATTACCATAGATGGAGAAACCAAAGTATTCCACAACAAAACCAAATTCACACATTATTTTTCCACAAATCCAGCCCATCAAAGGATAATAACAGAAAAAAAAAAAACAATACAAGGATGGAAACCACGTACTAGAAAAAGCAAGAAAGTAATCCTTCAACAAATGTAAAAGAAGACAACCACAAGAACAGAATGCCAACTCTAACAACAAAAATAATAGGAAGCAACAATTACTTTTCCTTAATATCTCTTAATATCAATGGACTCAATTCCCCAATAAAAAGACATACACTAACAGATTGGCTACACAAACAGGACCCAACATTTTGCTGCTTACAGGAAACCCATCTCAGGGAAAAAGACAGACACTACCTCAGAGTGAAAGGCTAGAAAACAATTTTCCAAGCAAATAGTATGAAGAAACAAGCTGGAGTAGCCATTCTAATATCTAATAAAATCAACTTCCAACCCAAGATTATCAAAAAAGACAAGGAGGGATACTTCATACTCATCAAAGGTAAAATCTTCCAAGAGGAACTCTCAATTCTGAATATCTATGCTCCAAATTCAAGGGCAGTCACATCCATTAAAGAAACTTTAGTAAAGCTCAAAGCACACATTGTAACTCACACAATAATAGTGGGAGACTTCAACACACCACTTTCATCAATGGACAAATCATGGAAACAAAAACTAAACAGGGACACAGTGAAACTAACAGAAGTTATGAAACAAATGGATTTAATAGATATGTACAGAACATTTTATCCTAAGACAAAAGGATATACCTTCTTCTCAGCACCTCATGGTACCTTCTCCAAAATTGACCATATAATTGGTCACAAAACAGGCCTCAACAGATACACAAATATTGAAATTGTCCCATGCATCCTATCAGATCACCGCGGACTAAGGCTGATCTTCAATAACAACATAAATAATAGAAAGCCAACATTCATGTGGAAACTGAACAACACTCTTCTCAATGATACCTTGGTCAAGGAAGGAATAAAGAAAGAAAGACTTTTTAGAGTTTAATGAAAATGAAGCCACAACATGCCCAAACTTATGGGACACAATGAAAGCATTTCTAAGAGGAAAACTCATAGCTCTGAGTGCCTCCAAAAAGAAAGTAGAGAGAGCACACACTAGCAGCTTGACAACACACCTAAAAGCTCTAGAACAAAAAGAAGCAAATTCACCCAAGAGGCAGGAAATAATCAAACTCAGGGGCGAAATCAACCAAGTGGAAACAAGAAGAACTATTCAAAGAATCAACCAAATGAGGAGCTGGTTCTTTGAGAAAATCAACAAGATAGATAAACCCTTAGCCAGACTCACTAGAGGGCACAGGGACAGCATCCAAATTAACAAAATCAGAAATGAAAAAGGAGACATAACAACAGATCCTGAAGAAATCCAAAACACCACCAGACTCTTCTACAAAAGGCTATACTCAACAAAACTGGAAAACCTGGATGAAATGGACAAATTTCTAGACAGATACCAGGTACCAAAGTTAAATCAGGATCAGGTTAATGATCTAAACAGCCCTATATCCCCTAAAGAAATAGAAGCAGTCATTAATAGTCTCCCAACCAAAAAAAGCCCAGGACCAGATGGGTTTAGTGCAGAGTTCTATCAGACCTTCAAGGAAGATCTAATTCCAGTTCTTCACAATCTATTCCACAAAATAGAAGCAGAAGGTACTTTACCCAATTCATTCTATGAAGCCACAATTACTCTGATACCTAAATCACAGAAAGACCCAACAAAGATAGAGAACTTCACACCAATTTCCCTTATGAATATTGATGCAAAAATACTCAATAAAATTCTCGCTAACCGAATCCAAGAACACATCAAAACAATCATCCATCCTGACCAAGTAGGTTTAATTCCAGGGATGCAGGGATGGTTTAATATATGGAAGTCCATCAACTTAATCCACTATATAAACAAACTCAAAGACAAAAACCACATGATCATCTCGTTTGATGTGGAGAAAGCATTTGACAAAATCCAACACCCATTCATGATAAAAGTCTTGGAAAGATCAGGAATTCAAGGCCCATACCTAAACATGATAAAAAACAATCTACAGCAAACCAGTAGCCAACATCAAAGTAAATGGTGAGAAGCTGGAAGCAATCCCACTAAAATCAGGAACTAGACAGGGTTACACACTTTCTCCATACCTATTCAACATAGTATTTGAAGTCCTAGCCAAAGCAATTAGACAACAAAAGGAGATCAAGGAGATACAAATTGGAAAAGATGAAGTCAAAATATCACTTTTTGCAGATGATATGATAAGTGACCCTAAAAAATTCCACCAGAGAACTCCTAAACCTGATAAACAGCTTCAGTGAGGTAGCTGGATATAAAATTAACTCAAACAAGTCAATGGCCTTTCTGTACACAATGGATAAACAGGCTGAGAAAGAAATTAGGGAAACAACACCCTTCACAATAGTCACAGATAATATAAAATACCTTGGCATGACTCTAACTAAGGAAATGAAAGATCTGTATGATAAGAACTTCAAGCCTCTGAAGAACGAAATGAAAGAAGATCTCAGGAGATGGAAAGATCTCCCATGATCATGGATTGGCATGATCAAGATAGTAAAAATGGGTATCTTGCCAAAAGCAATCTACAGATTCAATGCAATCCCCATCAAAATTCCAACTCAATTCTTTAATGAATTAGAAAGGGCAATCTGCAAATTCATCTGAAATAACAAAAAACCTAGGATAGCAAAAACTCTTCTCAAGGATAAAAGAACCTCTGGGGGAATCACCATGCCTGGCCTAAAGCTGTACTACAGAGCAATTGTGATAAAAACTGCATGGTACTGGTATAGCGACAGACAAGTAGACCAATGGAATAGAATTGAAGACCCAGAAATGAACCCACACACCTATGGTCACTTGATCTTTGACAAGGGAGCTAAAACCATCCAGTGGGAAAAGGCAGCATTTTCAACAAATGGTGCTGGCACAACTGGCGGTTATCATGTAGAAGAATTTGAATTCATCCATTCCCATCTCCTTGTACTAAGGTCAAATCTAAGTGGATCAAGGAACTACACATAAAACCAGAGACACTGAAACTTATAGAGGAGAAAGTGGGGAAAAGCCTCGAAGATATGGGTACAGGGGGAAAATTCCTGAATAGAACAGCAATGGCTTGTGCTGTAAGACTGAGAATAGACAAATCAGACCTCATAAAATTGCAAAGTAAGACAAAAGACACATCAATAAAAAAAAAGGCCACCAACAGATTGGTAAAGGATCTTTACCTATCCTAAATCAGATAGAGGACTAATATCCAATATATAAAAAGAACTCAAGAAGGTGGACTCCAGAAAATCAAACAACTCCATTAAAAAATGGGGCTCAGAGCTAAACAAAGAATTCTCACTTGAGGAATACTGAATGGCTTAGAAGCACCTGAAAAGATGTTCAGCATCCTTAATCATCAGGGAAATGCAAATCAAAGCAACCCTGAGATTCTACCTCACACCAGTCAGAATGGCTAAGATCAAAAACTCAGGTGACAGCAGATGCTGGTGAGGATGTGGAGAAAGCAGAACACTCCTCCATTGTTGGTGGGATTGCAAGCTTCTACAATCACTCTGGAAATCAGTCTGGCGGTTCCTCAGAAAATTGGACATAGTACTACCGGAGGATCCAGCAATACCTCTCCTGGGCATATATCCAGAAGATGTTCCAACTGGTAAGAAGGACACATGCTTCACTATGTTCATAGCAGCTTTATTTGTAATAGCCAGAAGCTGGAAAGAACCCAGATGCCCCTCAACAAAGGAATGGATACAGAAAATGTGGTACATTTACACAATGGAGTACTACTCAGCTATTAAAAAGAATGAATTTATGAAATTCCTAGGCAAATGGATGAACCTGAAGGGCATCATCCTGAGTTAGGTAATCCAATCACAAAAGAACTCACACGATATGTAGTCACTGATAAGTGGATATTAGCCCAGAAACTTAGAATACCCAAGATACAAGATACAATTTGCAAAACACATGAAACTCAAGAGGAACGAAGATGAAAGTGTGGACACTTTGTCCCTTCTTAGAATTGGGAATAAAACACCCATGGAAGGAGTTACAGAGAAAGTTTGGAGCTGAGACGAAAGGATGGACCATCCAGAGGCTGCCATACCCGGGGATCCATCCCATAATCAGCCTCCAAACACTGACACTATTGCATACACTGGCAAGATTTTGCTGAAAGGACCCAGACAGAGCTGTCTCTTGTGAGGCTATGCTGGGGCCTAGCAAACACAGAAGTGGATGCTCACAGTCAGCTATTGGATGGATCACAGGGCCCCCAATGGAGGAGCTAGAGAAAGTACCCACGGAGCTGGGGGGGGGGGGTCTGCTACCCTATAGGTGGAACAACAATATGAACTAACCAGTACCCCAGAGCTCGTGTTTCTAGCTGCATATGTATCAGATTCAGGCCTAGTTGGCCATCATTGGAAAGAGAGACCCATCGGTCTTGCAAACTTTATATTCCTCAGTACAGGGAAATGCTGGGGCCAAGAAGTGGGAGTGGGTGGTTAGGGGAATGAGGGGGAGCATATGGGGGACTTTTGGGATAGCATTGGAAATGTGAATGAAGAAAATACCTAATAAAAAAAAATAAGATAAATAAAATAATATATACAGAGACACAGAGAAACAGAGATGGACAGAAACAGAAAGCAGAGAAAAAGAGGTGTTCTCAAATTAAAGGAAGAACATTTATAGAAGGAAGTTGTGGTTGGTGGATCAAAGGTAGTTGAAAGATTGGAAAGCTTGAAGTCTGTTTGTTGACCAATAGATCTGAGGTCCATAGATTTGACTCAAACAGAATCAGCAGTGGTGGCAGGTCAGCACATAATCCTGGTAGAAACAGTACATACATGTTCTTTAGAAGGCTTTCATGAAGGGAGCTTTGAAGTGGGAGGGAAATAGGGAAATTTAAAAAATAGTATACCCAAGATTTGGTAGTAAGAAAACATTTCTAAAAAAAACAAAAACAAAAACAAAAACAAAAACCACTTTTGATAATGACATAAAAGGCTAAACTTAGAAAAAGAAAGAAAACATTTGATGACTTAGGGAAAAGAACACACTTTGTAGATTCAGACCCTCAGGTAGGTGAAAGAATTGTGTGGTCACATGGACAATTAGGATAGAAAGTAGCCGGATGTAGACTGGCTAGGAACATGCAGGCTTCATTGCACCCTAACAGGAGGAGGGTCAGGTTGCAGCCTGTGGTGGTTGAATCATGTGGATGCTCACAGTGAAGATGGACTCTGGAGAGGAAGCAGAGTTGTGAAGCAATTATGTAGAGGAGGGAAGATGTCTACAGTGAGAATAGACAGCATAGGATGTGAGTCAACATTGGCCTACTTGTCCTTGGCTATCGACAGTTTAAATCAAAGTTAGTTGGCATGTGTATGTGTTTTTTCTCCACCTACATCAGCAACAGGGTTAATATCACAAATGGTTATAATGAGAGAGAACAATAAAGCTGTAGGTGTGTGGTGGGAAGAATTGATGGCTCATGGTAGCTAAGTGTGCTGAATTCAATGTGTGTGTGCACATGTGTGCACATGTGTGCATGTGCGCATGAGAAGGAGAAAAAGAGAAACAGACACACAGAGAAAGACAAATACACATAGAGTAAGGGAGTGACAGAGAGGCAGAGAGAGACAGAGAGAGACAGAGAGAGACACACAGAGACAGAGACAGACACACAGAAACATAGATACACAGAGAGTAAGAGAGTGACAGAGAGACTGAGAGACACAGAGATGTAGCTGTCCAGCAGCTATGGAGAACTGGCTACACCTGAAAGGGAACCAAGGAATGAAAAAGGATAGGGGGGGTGGGGGCAAGAGAAGAATGAAGCCAAGACAAAGGTTTCTGATCAGGGTTTAAAGTTTAATTTTCAGCTGTGTTTATGTGGGCAAAACCCAGAGACGCATCCTTTTGTTTCAGCTGGATTGAGTTGCCAAGCAAGCTCAGCAGGTAGTCAGTTCCTCAAGGCTCTGGTAGGGAAATACAAATGTGGTGAGGAAACTCCAGCCAGGTTGTAAAAACATTGGAGGTTTGTTTAGCCTATTCAAGGCTGGGGGAAGGGCACAGAGAGAGACAAAGAGAGATACAGAGACAGGCACACACAGAGAAAATGGATAAAGACATGTCTGAGGTTATGGATAAAGACATGGCCTAGGATGTGTCCACAAGTGACTGAGACAGAGTAGAGAGTAAGACTGGGAAGTGGAGTCTAAGACACTGAAATGATAGAGGGCTAGAAACAGCACTGTGAATGTAAAATTTCCAAATAATAGGCGATGCCTGCCAGATGATAGTGTTCTTCAGTGGACGGTGTAGGGTCTGTAGTCAGCTGCTGCAAGGCTGAATAGGAAGTGGCAGAGGCTGACAACATAATTACTTTCCTTTAAACGGGTTTAAAAGTATTTTTTTTTAATTTTATAACTTGAATATGTGTGTACCACATTCATACTCTGTGCTTGTGGAGACCAGAAGAGGGCATCTGATCTCCTGGTACTAGAGTTGCAGATGGTTGTGAGCCACCATGAAGGTCCTCTGCATGGGCAGCGAGTGCTCTTAACTGCTGAGTCATCTTCCCAGTCCCAAGTGCTGTTATTTCCGTTAAGAATTTGTCCATTTCACTAACCGCTCCCCCACCCATTATTATTATTATTATTATTATTATTATTATTATTATTATTATTTATTTTGCCTTCAACTTGTTTAAAGTCCATGGCGCTTGTCGGGAGTATCTCAGTTATGAATAAGGAAAGCCCTCAGGGTTTGAAGAGCCTTTTGTAGAAGGTACTTTTCTGTTATTGTGATAAAAAAAACCGTGACCAAAGCAGCTTAAAGAAGGAAGGGGTCGCCGGGCGTGGTGGCGCACGCCTTTAATCCCAGCACTCGGGAGGCAGAGGCAGGCGGATTTCTGAGTTCGAGGCCAGCCTGGTCTACAAAGTGAGTTCCAGGACAGCCAGGGCTACACAGGGAAACCCTGTCTCGAAAAAAACAAAACAAAAAACAAAAAACAAAAAAAAAAAAAAAAAAAAGAAGGAAGGGGTCACTTGGTCGGATGGTTCCAGAGGGATAAGGGTTCATCGTAACAGGAAGCCAATTCCTTAAAATCTTGTAATTCCAACTGAAACTCATAAAGAATGGTTTCTTGCTGGCAAATTGCCTTTTCTTCCATATATGTCAGCTTGTCCATTACTGTTAACCGAATGCATGGTAAACGCTATTATCATGCTTGTTTTGGAGAAAAGTCGTTGATTTGACAATAAACTTTTACAATAATGGCTGCTATTCAATAGAGGGTGGAAAACACCACCTTTGTGTCGGGGGATCAAAATGCCCCTGCGTTGCTTACTGTGAATTTCTTGTCATTTTAATGGTGTGATCCAATTACATTGATATTAGTGATAGCAAATTGTCTTTTTCTATAAGCTTAATTGAATAGAGGACTTTTTCACTTGCATCGTTAAATCTAACACCACTACCAATTTTCCTCAACTTATTCAGCGAACCATCTCTCTATCCACTGTCTTTTAGAAATGGCTTTCCTTTCTTCACATCAACAGTTTCTGTTGCTTTATCCTGGCCATATCATTGGGAGGCAGAGTTCTAGAAAGAATAATATAATTAATCTTTCTCTGGATTTTCCCCACTAATTTATTTATTCACTTTATATCCCAAGAGTAGCCCCATTCCCTCCTCTCCCCCCAGTTCCACCCTCATGAATCCCTCCCTTCACTACCCCCTCCCCTTCTCTGAGACCGGGAAGTCTCCCATTTGTATCATCCCACCCTGGCACAGAAAGTTGCAGCAGGACTAAGCTCATCCTCTCCCACTGAGGCCTGACAAGGCAGCCCCGCTAGGGGAACTGGATGCAATGGCAGGCAACGGAGTCAGAGACAGACAGCCCCTGCACCAATCACTAGAGGACCCACATGAAGACCAAGCTGCACATCTGCTACAAATGTATAGGGGGCCTAGGTTCTTCTCATGCCTGCTCTTTGGTTGGTCTGTGAGCCTCCATGGGCCCAGGTTAGTTGACTATGTGGGTCTTCTTGTGGTGTCCTTGACCCCTCCTGCTCCCTCAATCCTATCCCCCACTCTTCCACAATCCTACTCCTCTTTCTCTGGCTTTTTTTAATAACTCAAATTTTTATTAGAGTTGAACAGATTTTTATTATGATGCGAAAATTAGCCCTTTGTTTTCTCTTCGAAGACAGACATCATATTAAATTCAGTTCTCTATACTCTTATGCGAATTATTTTCATTTACTGTGCATGGATTCCAAAATAATATGTCCTGGACATATCTATAAATGCTATGCTATTGCTATTTTTATTTTTGTATGTGGGTGCATGTGTCTGCATGCCAGTATGCTCATGTGTGCGCATGTGTGTATGTGGGGGCTTGCTTATACACTTGTGTGGAGGCTAGAAGTTGACATCTGGTGTTTTGACCGCTTCTTACCTTAGGTTTGAGACAAAGCCCTGACACTGACCCCGGGACGTCAGCAAGCCCCTGGGCTCTTCCTGTATCTGCCTGCCCAGCACAAGGCTGACAAACTTGATGGTTCACCATACCCATCTCTTTTACACAGCTCTTGGGATCTGGACCTCATGCTTTTTCAGCAAGAAAGATGACTGATCACACCAACTCCCTGATATTAATATTTTAAAAAGGTTTTAGTGCCAGGATAATTATATATAAGAAGTAATATAGAAATTCCTGAACTCTTTTAAGTACTTTCTCCTGGTGGTGACATCTTTAAAAATTACAGTGTCATAATTATGACCAGAATGCTAGACAGACAGCTATGTACAGAGCATCATCACCCAGAGTACCCCCTTATTCCTCTTGTACAGCCACACCCACTCTCCTTCAATGCCACGCCCACTTTCCACCACTGCCATGCCCACTTTCCATCAATGTAAACCCTTCTCTAACCACAGATTTAGCCTCATTTGCATATTTCTCACTTTAAGAATGTTACACAAATGGAGTTATGCAGGATGTACAACCATTGGGATTAGTATGTGATTACCTGGAAACCCATTCAGATTGTCCCGTTATGTATCGATAGTTTATTCTTTTTGATGGGTGGCAGGTTCTATAGTATGGCCATACCATAGTTTATTTCCAGTTTGACTCCTGTGAATCAGGCATTGATGTACAGGTTTTTGTGCGAACGCGTATCTACTCTTCTGGGATATGTGTCCAGGGGCCAATGCTGGTGCATATATTACCTGTATCTTTGTGATTTCCATAAATTTCAAAATTGTGATATGATACACAACACAAATATCCTCATCATTTCTAAGTCTGGCTCAGTGACATCAAATACGTTGATAAGGTGTGATTACCAGTCTTCCAAATTATTTTCATGTTTCAAAACTTACTCTGCAGGCAGAAGACCCCTGGGGCCCACCCAACACAAATATGGGATGGAGAGGTGGGGAAGATAGAAAGGAACTGTGTGCACACTGCAGAGAAGGGTGGAGCTGGAGACTGATGAGAGACAGGTGAGAGAGAGGGCTGAGGTCCACATCGCTCAGTATGGTCGGCAGGAGGGTGTGCCGCAACTGGAGCCTATGCAGTTATAGACTCAGTCCCCGAACCTGCCGTCCAGGCGCGGGACCCTCCTGGCAAAGCTTCATTTTCTGGATTGGACCTCCTCAAAGAACCGCCGTGGTTCGTGATGCCACCGGAGGCCATGTTAGTGTCTATGGTCCATGCCGCAGCCCCAGGCTTCTACAACACCTGAGATCCATGCAGATATAAAGAGTCTATGCCACTGCCTGAATCTCTGGTGATGTCCTCGGTGCTGTGGTAGGGGTGGGGTTGGGGATGCTGATGTCAGTAGCAACTTGTAGCCATCTGAGGCCATGCTGAGTTCTGTGAAGACGCTAAAGGCCATCAGTGGGTCTGTGGTTGTGATATGGCCCAGGCCGTGTTGATATGTGTGGAGGTGTTTCCACTGAAGCCGGTGTGAATGCTCATGGTCTAGGCTGCCACTGCCGGAAGCCATGTTGATGATGTAGGGAGAGACAACAAGGCACTGCAGGCAGTGACATGGGCGCGGGAGAGCTGACCCTGCCCTCTCCAGCCCCAGCACAGCTCTCCTCAGTTGTTGGCTCCTGAATTACCACTTAGTGGATACCAGTGAAGACTCAACTTTCTGTGAGGAGCTAGTCACTAGGAATGTGACCATGATCCACTGAGAATATAGATAACACAAAATGGACTTGCCTGTCCCTCCTCTTCCTCCTCCTCCTTCTCTTCCTCCTCTTCCTCCTCTTCCTCCTCCTCCCCCTCCTCCTTCTCCTTGAGGTGGGGATGGGAAAGGTCACTGGGGAGAGAGGTGGACATGAAGAACTGGAACATGAGCATAATTGTAATGAGCATGTTGTAAGGTTCCCAAATAATCAATTAAAAAAATAACCAGTGGGACTCAGGCCTCACTAACTGACACTTCGCCAATCCCAATCCCACCACCGTTCTACTTCCAGCTGTGACGATTTGGACTATTTTAAGTTTTGTGTGTGAGTGAACACCTTAATTATTTCTCATTCTTTTGAAAGATCAAGTTTTTGTTTTTTGTTTTAATTAAGATTTATTTGTTTTATGTCAGTAAACTGTAGCTGTCTTCAGACACACCAGAAGAGGGCATCAGATCTCATTACAGATGGTTGTGAGCCACCATGTGGTTGCTGGGAATTGAATTCAGGACCTCTGGAAGAACATCCAGTGCTCTTAACCACTGAGCCATCTCTCCAGCCCCAAGATCAAGTTTAATATTTGCTCCTACATGTTTAAGTGGACTCGTTCCATTTTTACCCCTTTCCCTCTTTGTGACATCACCTGTGACAATGTCCTCCAGTTTTCTCCATGTTGTAGAATATGTTTTCAGGGCTGAATAATACTTCATTGCATGGATTTACCACACTCTGTGTTTTGATTTATCTGTCAGTGAGCAGTTGAAATGCTTCTGTGTTTTAGATAATGTGAATAATGTTGATATGAACGTGATGTTTGAACCTCCGATTTAAATTATTTTTGGCATCCATTAATTTTCTATTATAACAATGAAACATCTGAGATTAACTTTTTTTTTAAAATAAGCGGTTAATTGTTTACAATTCTGGAGATTCCAGTCCAAGACTGGGTGGCCCCATTTCTTCGGGATTCTGGAGAAGACTGCTCACTGCAGAAGAACCACACCCACTTTCCTCATGGGCCAGGAAGCAGAGCAAGAAAAAGGAAGAAACAGATCCTACTGGACCCTTGAAAGGTGTATACCCAATGGCCTATGCTGATGCCTCATCCTCTCCCAAGACCACCTTGGGCACCAAGCATTTCACATGGTCCATTGAAGTACATATAACATCCAAACTACAACCTATTCTAAGAATAGGACATCCGATGATATGGTAATGCTGTTTCATGGTATTCCGGGCACTGTGCTCTGTGTTCCGTGGAGGTGGTATCACCTGTTGCTTTACCAACAACATATGGCTTTCCAGTTACTCTGCAATGATTGTTACTTTGCTTGTGATTGCAGGCATCCTAATGGAAAGGAAGTAGTGGCTCACACATGCTAGCTAAGTGCTCTATCTTACCACTGAGCTACCCACCCCAGCATTCGATGCTGCAACAGTACTGTCTTCCAGATCATGAATATGTGTTTACAAATATCTTAATGTTTAATTTCTTCTATCAGTGCTCTATAATTTTCATTGCATTGCTTCTTTGGTTAATTGCTTAATATTTTATTTCTTTTGATCAATGTCACAAAATACTGTGTTAGTTACAGTATTATTTTGCATGTTAAAATAACAAAACCACCATTTTAGTTCTCATTTGTATGGGAATCTGCTTTTCCTCTTCAAATCTGTAGTCCTCACGTACCTGTCCATGTTGATAAAAATGCCCGTAATCTTCACTACTGTGTAGTATTCCGCTGTTTACACCATAAATTCTTTTGCGATACAGATTGCTTGTATCTCAGTGATGCTACAAGCATTTGTGTGCGTGTCTTCTTGACATGTGTTCCCCTTTATTGTGTGTACCTAGGAGGGGAGCATTTCTGACAGAGATTACATGTTGTTTGATTTGAAAGATATTGCCTAAATCTTCAAGAGACTCCGTGATAGTGGGATCCATCTGGATGCCACCACTTGCTGTAGTGTCCTCTGATTCAAGTTGCAAGCCCCTCATGCCCAGAATTGGAAACATACTTCCTGTCTGTTTCTCCCAGCAGTTGTGTCTTGTAGACAATTCTGTCTCCTTCCTTGGTCCTCTCTCCTGCACATCTGGATTTTCTTGCCCTCACTGGTTGTCATCACTGTCACCTAATAGCTGATGTTCATTGATGCTCCTATTTCTAGACACTGCCAACGGTTTTCTAAGCGTGAAGTGGGTAATGATAATAGAAATTACTTCTACGTTGCATTCAACAAAACCAAAGCTTGTTCAGGGTCACTAGTTTACATTCAAACTAAGGCTGTAAACTCCCAACTCCCAGGTTTTATTTTATTTTGGATTTCTTTGTTATGTCTTCTTCTTTTCTCTTCTTCTTCTTCTTCTTCTTCTTCTTCTTCTTCTTCTTCTTCTTCTTCTTCTTCTTCTTCTTCTTCTTCTTCTTCTTCTTCTTCTTCTTCTTCCTCCTCCCCTTCCTCCTCCCCTTCTTCCTCCTCCTCCTCCTCTTCCTCCTCCTCCTCCTCCTCCTCCTCCTCCTCCTCCTCCTCCTCCTCCTCCTCCTCCTCCTCCTCCTCCTCCTCCTCCTCCTCCTCCTCCTCCTCCTCTTCTTCTTCTTCTTCTTCTTCTTCTTCTTCTTCTTCTTCTTCTTCTTCTTCTTCTTCTTCTTCTTCTTCTTCTTCTTCTTCTTCTTCTTCTTTCGAGACAGGGTTTCTCTTTGTAGCTCTGGCTGTCCTGGAACTCACTCTGTAGACCAGACTGGCCTTGAACTCAGAAATCCACCTGCCTCTGCTTCCCAAGTGCTGCGATTAAAGGCATGCACCAACACCGCCCAGCCATCTTCTTATTTTCTTTTGTTGTGTGTGTGTGTGTGTGTGTGTGTGTATCTTTCACTTGGAAACTCAGAACACTGGGGTGGGTAGCAAGGAACTTGTGCAACACCACTGGGGTTATTTGAGTAGTGTTAATAGCCTGATACAACACATATAGTTTCTTTTTCTTTTCTTTTTTTAAAAAACATAATTAGCCTTGTGTCTTTAGTGTTTCTTATACCATGTGATCTCCATAATGACCTGAGCAGATTGTGATACAATTGTATTTAGTGTCCTAGGATTGTTAGGCATATTTGCACAAATTATTGTCAAAGAATCTTTTTATACATGTTACTTTTCTTTTCATTTGTGTTATTTTCTTAAGATAAAATGCTGGTGGAGAATTCCCAGGCCAATGGGCTGATCCTTTTTCTGATTTGTGAGACTGAGCGGTATGAAGTGTGTACTTAGAAAGGGACCACTTGAGGAGAACAGCCCAGGCTCTCTGGAGCTACCTTCCTGATAATGCCAATTTATTTCCTATAATCGATCTTAATTAGAAGTTTGTTTGTGTAATGTCATAACTTCTCAGCAACCTCTATGCTCATTCTATTGGTCCATGTGATCTGCTCTGGTGTATGAATGACCGCACATCTGTCCGAGATTTACACTCCAACAGTGGAGATGATGCTTAGCATGCATTTTTACTACTGAAATAATAATTTACAACTTCTGGAAAACAGTTATTCAGTAGCATTGAAAATCCAGAGGATTGTTGGGAGCTATTAAGACAACTCTTGATCTCTAAATTGGGCCTCTCCCCCCGAGAAGAAAAGGGGGTCAAAAGCGGGCCACTGACACACCGATTCCGAGAACAACCACAGAATGTTCCAGCCCTAAGTCATTGCCGATGTTCTGACCACACCCTGATACCACGAAGTTCCTGCTTCCCTGTGTAATTGCCTAAAGAATGTGCAATTCTATTGCCCCCCCCCCCACTGATAAGTACTTCTCCTTTTGCTTGTATTGCCCCACCCCTCCCGCTGATAAGTATCTGTACTTCCCCTTTTGCTTGTGCATTTAAGCCTTGGGCCTTTCTCAATACATTGGGGTCTTGATGCAATCCAGAACGTTTCCGTGTCGTTATTCGCACAAGACCCTCGTCTCTCTCTACCCACCCCCCATTTGGTTTTTAGGAGAAGGTCCTCTCGAGACCCTCGAATAACTGGACCTGCTGGACGGGTCAGAGGATAAAATTAAATGAAACAGGGGAAGAATGAAACACAGACAGCTGGAAGATGAAGGATACTTGTGTGCCACAGTCATGGCCTCTGGCTAATGGTGCCACACTGCTAAGTTGGACACTTGCTAAACTGCAGTGCCTACACTGCTAAACTGCTGACAGGTACATAGATGCATCAAGGCTGCCCAACAGAGTCCTCAGCCACACACTCACCATCTGCACAACAGGGTCTGAACAATTTTTAATATTATTAGTTGCATATGCACATGCCGGGCTAGCTGGCACATGTTCGGTCTTTAATGGAGTGTCCTATCCGTCATTTTCTTCCTTGTCTTTCTTGGTTCATGAAGAGGATCTTGAGCCTAGAAACATTACTTTGAAGCAAGCTTCCCCTAATACTTTAAGGCCTCTGCAGACTTCTCCCAGTCTCCCATGACCTATTCCCAGGTCCCAGGACCTTGATAGGCAGCTCTTTATCCATCCCTTTCATATATCCGCAAGGTCCCGATGCGGAGTGAAGATAGTATTCCACTACTAAGTCACTACTTCAGGCTTACTTACTCTCTGTGAGTTCTTGGTGACACATTGTGAGTGTGAGTGTTTGGTTATTCCCTAATTTCACACTTGGGGGAGGGGTCACATGTTGCTCACACTTTGCATAAATCTACCTGACCTTTGCACTGGTGGGTCTGGCTTCACAGATCTCAGGTTTGTATAACTTCCTCCCTTCTTCACTGGATAATTGCTCTGTCTATCAAACCAGGGCAGGGATATATTTGCTGTCTAGCTCTTTTTCTCACAAAAGTCCTCTGCCCGGTGTTCCTATGGGCAGTGGCCACAGTGTAATACTGACACACAGAAAAGACATTAGTGGCCACCCTGTGCTACCAGTTGGCTACACTGATTTGCTGTTTCTTGCTTCTCCACTGAAGTAGGTGCTTCCAGGGTGCCATTAGCTATAGTATTGGCTCTCAGGATGGCGACTCTGGTCCTCCAACCTGGCTGCGTTGGGTTGAGGGAACTGCTTCTCTCATTCCAGCCCAGTTCTAGGTACTTCCTCTGCTGCTGCTGTCGCTGAGAAGGACAGGGGGTTCTCTGGGCTGGCAGAGTTTTAGTTACATGGGACCGAGATGCAATGGGCCCTGCTATTTCACTTCAGATATTACTGAGGCCCCACGGCTGACTTAGGATACAGATTTGACCCACAGGTATTAGATCTCGCATCACTTAAACAACCTCATTAGCTTCCAGCTGAATGTTTGCAGGTTCTCTGTCTACCTGCATATTTTCCTGAGTTTTCTGGTCAGTATCTTTTATTAGCTAAACTTGTGCTACCCTCCACTGCTACATCCACTCCAGTAGTGACTCAAGTGACAGGCCTAGAAAGCCCGGAAGCAGTCCTGAGGCAGAGTTTCACGGAAACTTAGCCTCCTGGAACCTTGGCATTCCCATAGCACTCCAAACCTGTCCCCGTGTTAGTCTGGTGTATGGATCTCTGTGCTCTCTTTCAGTATTCTTTTATTATAAGTGCCTTTAAGAATCGATTTTGACATATAGCTAAGCCTCCGCCAGTGTTCCAATGTCCTGGGAAGTCCTTGAAGCAGACCCTGAGCTGGGAATTCAGTAAGAATGTTACCTATTCAGTAACATTCACCTCTAGTAGAGACAGTGAAAATAACCAGGCATTATAATTTACTTGAATAAGAGCCAGAAAGCCCTGGGCTAGTCTACATAGTAATTACTTAGAACAACGAGTCACACCCATACACAGGAATTTACAATGGCCTAGGAAGAAGGTGGGTTGTGGTTTTAGGAGGAAATGTAGTATTATACATGAGAGGGTTAGTAGAACAGAATTCCCCTGGTGCATGTTTTTCACTCGGCCCAGAGGAACAGCATAATCAGGAATTTACTAAAGGACCCCTGGTGGTGGGTTTAACAATAGACTAGCATTGCATCAGAGCATTCACCTGGCTCCTGTGTTTAGCTGATCTTAGTTAAGGGTTGTTCCTATCTCAGTTGAAAACATGGCCTGGCTCACGCCATCTTTTTTTTTCTTTTCTTTTTTTTTTTTTTTGGTTTTTTTTTTTTTTCGAGACAGGGTTTCTCTGTGTAGCCCTGGCTGTCCTGGAACTCACTTTGTAGACCAGGCTGGCCTCGAACTCAGAAATCCGCCTGCCTCTGCCTCCTGAGTGCTGGGATTAAAGGCGTGCGCCACCACGCCCGGCGTTCACGCCATCTTTTTATGTATGCATTCTCTTTGTCTTGTGTAAAGGACCACTGTACCTTGGTGGGTGTATTCACCTGGCTTTCTTGTTTTTCTTCTGTATTAAAAGTCTGGTGCTTGCTTGGAAAAAATTACATTCAGATACACACTCTCTCTGTGTCTGTGTCTGTTGTCTGTTTGTCACCCATCTGCGCCAACTTCTTGTTCTCCTGTAACCGGAACTCTGAGTTTTCCTGCAGATGGAGGACCCGATTGAGGTCTGTCTGCAGCACTCTACCCCCACCCACTTTGAGCTAGGTGTTGCCACTGTAACTGTGGTCTCTGGGCTTTCTGGGCTGCAGGTCTTTAATTCTGACCTCTGTTACATAATTATAATGTTACTGTACAGAGTTGGGACAGGTCTGGCTGTTGAGAGTGCAGGGACACATACACTCCCTCTTATGTTCTGTCAGATGGACTTGCTTATAGGTGACATGACCTGTGTACCACTTTTATGGTTAATGTGTATACTTTTAAAGAACTATACTTCCCTAAAAGTAAAAAAAAAACACATATTCCATTCACAATAAAATATTAAAATAAATGCAACACCTTTGCATTTAAACTGTTTGTTTTAATTGGGTGTGTCAAATAGAATGAAAAATATTGAGTCCTTCTGAAGTGGCTTGTGGAACTAGACTGACTTGGAGAACAGATGCTTAAGTGACTCTATTTCTATTTATACATTTATAAATAAAGTGCTTAAATGTATCGGTAAGCATAAATAAGCCCTCCCAAGTCTTCTACTAAGAGGAGATAGTTGGAGGTAGTCACACTTGTCAAGGGAGAGAACGTTGATACTGCGGACTGTGGAAATGGTTCAGTGGTAAAGCACCTACCACATAAGCCCGAGGATCTAAGTTCAAATCTCTAGAACCTACATAGAGCCAGGTGTGGTAGCTATCCTCTGTAGTGGAGATTATCTGTAATCCAGGCACTCTTATGGTGAGATGGGAGGCAGAAATAGGAAAATCCATGGGAGTTTCTAAGCCGGTTAGCATGGAATACACAGTAGGGAGCAATAAAGAAAGGGCCTCAAACAGTGGGAAGCAAGGACCGACAACCAAGCTTGTTCTCTGACTCTCATGTGCACACTGTGGCACACACAAACTGGCTCTCACACATGTGAATATGTGCATACACACCCCTACCCCTACCCCACCCACATTCACACCCAAATCCACACCCCACACCCTACACCCCCTACACCCTATAGACACAGCCATACCCACACACCCCACAGAAACACACCCCACAGACACACACCCACACACCCCACACATCCCACAGACACACCCATACCCATACACCCATACCCACCCCCCCCCAGATATACCCACATCCATACCCACACCCCTCACACCCTACAGATACCTCCCCCCCCCCTCGGCCCAGAGACACACATACCGACTCACACCAGATAGAGATAGAGCACTGACATCCTATAGATAAAGTAGAAAGTGACTTTTCAATTAGTGCTATGAATACCGGGAGAAAAGACAGTAGAGACTGTGCTCCCATAGACTCTGAAATGACCTTTGTGCCAGGGTGGGAGGAGAATATTTATATTTGGTCTAGGATTTTTATTATGATTTTAGGGAATGAGTTTTTCATTTTTATAGAATATGTTTTCTTTGTTGATGGTTTAATGCATGTGGGCAATGTACTTTAATCATATCCATTTGCACCATTGTTATTCCTCCTAGACATTCCAAGCATTCATCTCCTCATTTCATGTCCTCTCTCTCTCTCTCTCTCTCTCTCTCTCTCTCTCTCTCTCTCTCCCTCTCTCTCTCTCTCTCTCTCTTACTGAGTTTAACTAGTGCTGCCTCTTGGAATGTTCACTGGTCTTTTTGGCTTGACCTTTGATCAGGTCTTGTGCTGGTAACTACAGCTGCTATGGATTCACAAATGCAAAGGCCATGCAAGGTCCTGAAGCCAATGCTCGTTCTCCTTCCCATCCTTTGGTTTTTACATTCTTATTTCCCCCTCTTTCTTAATATTCCTTCAGCCTTGGTGGTGATGGTGGTGGTGGTATTGATATTGGTTGTAGTGGTGGTGGTATGGGTGATGGTGGTGGTGGTATTGGTATTGGTTGTGGTGGTGGTGCTGGTATTGCTATTGGCTGTGGTGGTGGTAGTGCTGGTATTGGTATTGGCTGTGGTGGTGGTGGTGGTGGTGCTGGTATTGGTATTGGCTGTGGTGGTGGTGGTGCTGGTATTGCTATTGGCTGTGGTGGTGGTAGTGCTGGTATTGGTATTGGCTGTGGTGGTGGTGGTGGTGGTGCTGGTATTGGTATTGGCTGTGGTGGTGGTGGTGCTGGTATTGGTATTGGCTGTGGTGGTGGTGGGCTGGTAGTGATGGTGTTGATACAGATTTGCCATTTGGGACTGAGAACTCAGTAGTCACTTGTCCTCAACACTTTGACCAGCTGTGAGTCTGCATTAACTGAAGACCACTGCAGAGAGAAGCCTCTCTGGCCAAAGCTAAGGGCAATAGCAATCTATGTATAGGAACACAAATACTTAGAAGGCAGTCAGACAACACATCCATTTATCAAGAAAGAAGTAGCAGGTTCCCTCCTAGGGCTAGCTTTTGTTTGTTTGTTTTGTTTTGTTGTTTTTTGAGGATAAATAAGCAGGCCTCAGATACAATTCAAAAATGGTTGGTTACTACCATAACCTTGTGCCACTACTGCACTGGGGGCAACCTTGCCTGGCAGATTCATATCAAAGCATCCAGGTTCACTGTTGGGCGATACCATCTATGTTTTCATTCCCTCTGTATAGCAACTGTCAGTACTATGCAAAGTAACCAATAGGGTTAAAGTGTTCTGATCCGTTTCAGTTAGATTTATCTATGAAAAATACTTTTAATAGGAGAAATCTATAAAATATTTATCATTGTTATTTAGAGTAGTAGTAGTGTTATAACACTCATGAACACCATGGTCTTGCTGCGCCATGAGTTTGAGTGTTGACTCTTTCACTTGTTAAATGATCCTCAACCACTTAAGCTTGTAATCGTTGTCTTCTGTTTTCAAAATTGCAATAAAAAGAATTAAAATATAATTACGTCATTTCCCTCACTCCTGTGTTTTCTCCAAGCTTTCCCATGTCTCCCTCTTAATTTTTCTCAAACTGGTGGCCTCCTTTGAGTTATTAGTGATACACACACACATTTTATATTTTATATGTATTTTAATTCTATATATAGGATATGTACTTTAATTTTCTATATTTATTTTAATTCTAATTAATTTAATTCATTAAACTTCAATTAAATTAATTAATTAAAAATTTATTTTTATATTAAAACTAATTTTAATTCTCTGTATATGCATATATACATAATTATAGAAATGCAACCTGCTTTTTTATGTTTGGTGTAGTTTGTGCATATATAATATATGATTTTAGGACTGACCATTTTGTATTGAATAACCAGTTTAGGGGCCTCATTCCTGGGAGAGACTAATTCTTCTTCTTCTTTCTTCTTCTTCTTCTTCTTCTTCTTCTTCTTCTTCTTCTTCTTCTTCTTCTTCTTCTTCTTCTTCTTCTTCTTCTTCTTCTTCTTCTTCTTCTCCTTCTTCTCCTTCTTCTCCTTCTTCTCCTTCTTCTCCTTCTCCTCCTTCTCCTCCTTCTCCTCCTTCTCCTCCTTCTCCTCCTTCTCCTCCTTCTCCTCCTTCTCCTCCTTCTCCTCCTTCTCCTCCTTCTCCTCCTTCTCCTCCTTCTCCTTCTCCTTCTTCTCCTTCTTCTCCTTCTTCTCCTTCTTCTCCTTCTCCTCCTTCTTCTCCTTCTCCTCCTCCTCCTCCTCCTCCTCCTTCTTCTTCTTCTTCTTCTTTTTCTTCTTCTTCTCCTTCTTCTCCTTCTCCTTCTTCTTCTTCTTCTTGCAGTCATGGCTTAATTGTTAAACTAGTAGATAATGATATCGACTTGATATATTTCTTGGGAGAACTAATGGAGGCAGCCCAGGAAAACAGCAAATGTTTCTGCTGTATAACAAGTAGTTGCTGAGCAGAAGCCTGTATGTATTCCTTGTAATAGAAATGGAATTTGTTGGTGCAAGTTTCTGATGCTTGTTAAATCAAAGGTAATATCTTATTATTATTTATTATATTATTATTATTATTAAAGGTAATATCTTATTATTATTGATTAAAGGTAATATCTTATTACCTTTAAGTCTTTATCCTTGTTCTGTGAACAGTTATATGGTGTGGCTAAAAAAAAAAAAGACCGAAGATTTAAATTATCTCAAGATAAAAAAATGTAGTGGCACCCCCCAAATCTTTTGAGACCCATATTAATTTGGTTTGAATCCCCCCCCCCCCAACCCCAACCCCACGTTCAAGCTTCTTGGTAAAATTTGTATGTTAGAAAAAGGTTCAAATCTGACGACCGGGTGGCGCTAGCCGAGGTTTCCTATATGGGGCCGTCTTTAGCATCTTTCTGGTGGGGGAAGTGGCAAGAGAGAGGGTAGAGTCCAAAAGGGAGGGCAAGCGTTTGCTTTGGAAGGGATTCTGTCTCACACACCACGTGTGAAAAGTGATGAGTGTAACACTTTTTACTATTTGGCAACTTTTATATTTAGGCACACAGTTTAACAAATGTAATCCATTTTAATATGTATTGAAATAAAATCTAGTTTAATAATTTTCATGATAACTTATAGATTAATCTGACTTTCATTAGTTAAAATATCTGTTAAATTCTGGAAACTAAAGGTTATGGTAGAAATGGCAGGTAGCCCTTTACCCACCAAGTAGAGAAAGGCCATCCATTTCATTGGCCTTGAAGGAATTAAACAGTCAGGTTTCATAGACAAGGCTTGACTAAACTCAGGAAGCATGGTGTCCCCAGTGTGCAGTTTATAATAGCACTCAGAGAGGGTGTTATTTCTGGTTATCTGCTTTGGTCACTTATGCAGTTCTTAAGTTTGCAAAAACGTGTTCTTTTAAGTCTTGCCATTAAATCTGTAACATTTTGGGTCAGATGTCATTATAAAAACATGCATAGTGGGTCTCCCGCTTTAATCCTGTTTAGAGCATTTGTAGTTACATTATGTCAACAAACTGTCCTATAATGATAACAAAGAGTAAATAGAAGATGAGAACATACCTTCTGACTTATCAAGGATCAGGTATTGTTTTGTTTTGTTCTCCCCCCCCCCCCCGCCCTGTCGCGCGCCCCCCCCCCCCCCCAGTCAGGGTCCTTTATTTCTTTTTTGAACATTAGGCCCTGGATTCTTACAGAATGGGCTCCAGTAGCTCAGGCTCCTCCTGTCAGTCCTCACAAAATGTGCTTCTCTGCGTGGCGCAGGTTGAAGCCAGGCACCCTTCTCGGTGGCTTCCTTTTTCTTCTTCTCCTCCACCGCTTCCGGAAGCCGTCTCTGCTCTTCCAGTGCTTGAACGAGCTCAATCCTCACTTGGATTTTCTTAGCAGAACCTTGTCCTTAACTTTGTTTACAGTGATACCCCCCCACCCCCCCAGGCTGGGTGACATTGTAGACTCGTTCCGTTTTGAACAGTGCCCATTCCCTTGAAGTCTACAATATCACCCTTCTTGTAGATTCACATGTATGTGGCCAAAGGAACAACGCTATGTTTCCTAAACGGCTTAGAGAGCATAAAGGGAGCGCCCCTTCTCTTTCCCTTTGTGTTGGTCATCTTGGTGAGTTACAGAGATGGTTGCCGCGGCCGAAAGGGAGAAACAGGTTTTTCAGAGTTCAGGTCACAAGCGTCCTTTTAACTTCGTCACTCAGGAATCATGAATTGCCACATATTTTAGTAAATAAATGTAGAGGAGAAGTTAAGGGTGCGCTTGGTTTTTGAGAGGAAACAACTGAGCCACTTGACAGGGATGTGTGCTGAGTGTGTACAGCCAATGAAATATGTTTCTGAGCCCTGAAAAACAGCCTCTCTCTAACAACCTGGCTGGAAAAGTAGCCTAGACCCTCGGGAGGATGGGCAGCACTTTTACGAGTCCTGTGACAGACTTTTGAGGATATTTTCAGAGTGTCCCATCAACAACAGGGTGAATTTAAGGACTCAATTAAAATTTAGAGCAAATGACCAAGAACTGCTAAATTCTCACTGGGATTCCCTAGGATAGAAGTGGGTTGGAGGTTCGACTTCAGATGGATCAAGAGTTCTCTCCCACACATCTGTGACATCCCCTGCGGTGCTGAGGGCACACTTGCTTCGTGGACATTCTTAAAATGTGTGGTGTTTGGGTCTTGAGTATTAGTGACTTAAATGAGAGTTCAAACTAAGAGCTCGGGTGGTATATAGCCAAGGAAACGTGGGGTGGAGTCATGTCTACCTTACTCAGACTGCACCGCTGTCTGAGAATGAACCCCTCGACGACTCGACTCTGAAGGGTCTCAAAAGAGTGTATCCCCATGGTTTTCTGTAACAAACCACCACACATGAGTGATTTGCAGTGACCCAGTTACTATCTCATAACCTGGAGACTAGAAGTCTAAAGTAGGCAGAGCGGCTCCCGACCAAAGGCTCAGGAGACAGCTACTAAAGGCTGCCTGCAGTTCTTGGCTCGAAGGCTCACTCTTTATCCTCAAAGCTGTGTCTGGCATATGTTTCTGTCTTTCTGTTGCCTCTGGTTCTAGTAAGTTAAGTACCTTAGTGACGACTTAGCTCAGGCCTGCCCGACCTCCCCAGCATAAGCTCCCCGTCTCAAGGTCCTTGCTTGAATCACAGCAGCAAAGTCCTTTCTGCCAAGCAAGGTGATGCATCTCCAAGTTCTGAAGTTGAGAACATGGACTGTGTGAGTGTGTGTGTGTGCATGTGCATATGTGTATATGTATATCTGTGTGTGTGTGTGTGGTATTGTGTATGTGTGCATACCAATGTGCATGTGTTCATTATCTCTTGAGTATGACACAAAACCTGTTATTCTCTGTGTGTGTGTGTATTTGTCTGTCTGTTGTTGAATATGTGCTGGTGTGGACATGTGCATGTATACACATGGGTGTATGTGCATGTAGAGGCAAGAGATTGACACCCCGTGTTCCTTCTGCTTATTCCCCACCTTGCGTTTTGAAGCATGCTCACTCACTGATCCTGGAGCTCCACTGACTTGGCTCGGCTGGTTGATCAATGAACTCCAGGAATCTACCCACCTCTTCTTCCCAAGCAGGGATGTGCTACTGTACTTGACTGCTGTGTGTGTGCTGTGAATCTGAACTCCATCTTCATGCTTGTGTGGCAAGCACTTTCCTCATGAAGCCATCTCCTTATCCCCGGCAGGGCTCCCTGCTGTAGGTCACCACAGTGTGGCTTCACTTGTGAACAGCTCCCCCAGTGGTGGGCAACTCTTCCCTATTGTTTGGTTTTGGATTCAGGGACAAGGGACTGGGGTGCATATTTTACATATCAAAGCAGACCTGGCCTCCAAGATCTTCAAGGGTCCCTCAGTTCCTACCTGGCAAACCCTGTCCCCAAACATGACCTTTCCAGCCAGGGGCTAGGCCTTCCTTCTCCCAGAGCCTCTTCCGTCTATATTCTGGATATTTTGATACCTCCCCTCTCTCTCTTTCTCCCTTTCTCACTGCAAGCCCTGCCTCCCACATATGGCAACTTCCGTGGCCTTCTTCCTTGGGGCCTATGAACTTGCTGGAAAGCACCTTCCCTACAAACCTGCCTTTAAAATATTCTAATCTGGCTTAAATTGGCTCATTTTACTGGTGAAGAAAAAAAAAACCTATATCACCTATCAATGGCACAAGAAGCATCAGGACCACAGATGCCTCCAAAGGCACCGTGTGCCTATGGACACTGACAATCTTCCCGACTGATATGGCGACATTTTTTATTATTGGCTCTACTATTGATGGGGCCATCACCCAGGAGGCCAATAACCTTGAGATGTTTCAACCTTTTTTCCATCATCGTGGACTCATATCGACTCTGGGATGGATGCTATCAGAAAAGCTGAGCAATAGCACTATTCTCTGTGGACAACTGCATCTCACTCCAACACTGGTCCTCTGGTCTTGAACTGGTCTTTCCCTGTCTCTTTGTGGTCAGCCAGTCTCAGGAGGTTCCTCTGTTCCTCTTATACTAGCAGCTCTGCATCCAAGCTCAGATATGTCAGAACCTCAGATATGAATAAACACAGCTGGGACTCAGGCTACCACGCCACTCCTGAAGAACTAGTACTGCTTTTAATTGTTCATAAATTTTTACCTAGTGTGGGTTGAGCATCTGGATTTGATTGGAGGTCATTTGTCCTAACTTAGCACTTCCTATTAATTTTGTGAAGGATTACTATTGAAATATGTAATTTAGCAGCTTTGGATTTTATAAGCTATGCTGAGTGCCATACCACGTAGGGTTAGATTGGATTTATTACTGTTGAGGAGGAAAACCTTGGGCTGTGCACCTTCCTGTGGCGATTGCTTCATTTTGTAGCAGCGTGTGTGAAACTAGATGTGCAAAAAAGCATCTATTCCTCTCTCCTGATTCCGTTGGAATAGATGTTTTCACTTCATGAAATTTACAGCGAGGACATTTCATGAATTTCGATGTATTTTTAATGAGTTTTGATTCCCACGCTGAAATGCATTAATAATTTACATGCCCTCCCAGGAAATGCAAGACTGAGAAGAGACACTGGCTTCAGCTTGTCCAGCAGGAGCACATGGTCGCGGTACTCAGGGCAGGAGAACTTGATCGTCAGGCTTTGAGGATCGGTCAGGGGTGAGAAGGCTGGCAGGGGGCAGGTTTCCTGTTCTTCATTTATTGACACGGTCATGGGCTTTATGTGATTCAGAAGCTGCACGTGCCTTTAAGGAATTACAAAAGGAAGGCAGGAAAGGGTGTGGCTGGGTGGGAGAAGTGGGGACTAAGAGGCCACGAGAGGTACATATACCATAGGGCTTTCCATCGATAGCCAAGACTGGTTTTTTGGTTTTGCCATTTTCCATTCAGAAAGATTGTTTGGCTGCAGAGACAGCTCAGCCAGTAAAGTGTGAGCTGGGCAAGCATGGTGAGTGTGCAAGCATGGTGAGCTGGGCAAGCATGGAGAGCAAGCATGGTGGGCAAGCATGGTAGGCAAGCATGGCGAGCTGGGCAAGCATGGTAGGCAAGCATGGCGAGCTGGGCAAGCATGGAGAACAAGCATGGCAGGCAAGCATGGCGAACTGCATTTATTTGATCCTCAGAACCCATAAAAATGGTGGGTGTGACAGCATTTGTTTGTAGTCTCAGGGGAGGTGGATCTGGGTCTCTGTGGCCAGCTAGCCTAGCTTGCTTAGCAGGTTCTAGTTTAGGGAGAAACTGTTTCATAAAACAAGGTGTATAGCTCCCGAGGAAGAACACCCAAGGTTGTCCTCTGGCCTCTCCAAGAATACAAGTGCACATACAGAAGCGTGGATTCCCTCACACACACACACACACACACACACACACACACACACACATTTCATAAAAACACAGGACCAAAAACTGTAATATAAAAGCAAAGGATTTTTACGGCTTAAAAAAACAGTCTGACAAAACATTGTGACATGAAGAACCTGCATAGAAACCAGAAGACGCTGTTGAATCCATTTGCTGTTGGCCCTCTATTGCTGAGGATGGGGCTTGCCCTTAAGAGCAGTTTGTATCCCTAGTGAGACTCGGCTGGAGACAAAAAATTTTTAATTTTAATTTTTTTTGTTTTTTTTTTGTTTGTTTGTTTGTTTTTTGAGACAGGGTTTCTCTGTATAGCCCTGGCTGTCCTGGAACTCACTCTGTAGACCAGGCTGGACTGGAACTCAGAAATCTGCCTGCCTCTGCCTCCCAAGTGCTGGGATTAAAGGCATGCGCCACCATACCCAGCTTAATTTTAATTTTTGAGTGATTATCAATTGGAGAGGGCCTCTGAGTTAGGAATGGGGGTGTGTGTCCACTTCTCTCAACACCAGGACCACAGTGGCTCTGCCACAATCCGGTGTAGGTCGTGATTATGCTGCCACAGCCTTGATGAGTGTGTGTGTGTGTGTGTGTGTGTGTGTGTGTTGCTTTGGTGTCCCCCACCCCCTCTTTCACAATCATTCCACTTCTTTTCCAGAGTCCCCTGAGCTCTGGGAGGAAGGGACTGATGGAGATACTATCGCATTTAGGACTGAATGTTCCAAGGTCTCTCACTCTGCATGTTGTCCGGCTGAGGGTCTCTGCATTTGTTCCCTTCTCCTGTCGAGGAGGCATCTCTGATAATGGCTGAGCAAGGGCATCTATGAGCCCATCAGAATGCCAGTATGAGTCATTGTATTGCTTAGCAAAAAAGTTATGTTAGCAAAAAAGTACATTTTATGTTCTGTGCTTTGCACAAGGCAGTAGTAATGTCTGGCTTTCCTGGGAGTTCCTGGTCTGTCTGAGTCTCAGGATTTTGGCTGCCCAGTGTCAGGCATGGGTTCCATTTCATAGAGTGGGTCTTAAATCCATTCAGGAGTGAACTGGCTAGTCACACAACGTTAGTGCCGTTATTACATGAGTGTATCACGTAGGCAGGTCCCCACTTTCATAGCAGGGTTTATAGCTGGCTTCATATTTACCTTTCTGCTTCGGTAGCATGCAGAGTTCGTTAAAGTACTGAGAACACTAGTCCCTAGGGGCAAAGAGCCCAGGGAGGCACCAGATCGAGTTGTGTAGGTGCTGTCTTCAGCCACAGGGCCTTACTTCCAGTTTGTGGGAAGCAACCAATAATAGCCTTTGCAATAACTTAGGTTGTTTGGGGCTTCCAATGGGTCCCCTTTGCCCCAAAACTCAGATTATATCTAACCCATTTTTTTGTAGTAGAAGCATCATTTGTTGACGAGAGATGGTCAGTAGAGGCTCTGTCTCTCCCATTATTGGGAGATTTTAAGATCACAGTTACATATGTATATATTTAAGCAAGCTTCTACTGTAAGGGGTTTTCTTTTTTTTTTCTTTGTCCTTTGTGTTTTTTTTTTGATTTTTAATATTTTTATTACATATTTTCCTCAATTACATTTCCAATGCTATCCCAAAAGTCCCCCATAGCGCCCCCCACTTCCCTACCCACCCATTCCCATTCTTTTGGCCCTGGCATTCCTCTATATTGGGGCATATAAAGTTTGCAAGTCCAATGGGCCTCTCTTTCCATTGATGGCCGACTAGGCCATCTTTCGATACATATGCAGCTAGAGACAAGAGCACCGGGGTTCTGGTTAGTACATCATGTTGTTCCAACAATAGGGTTGCAGATCCCTTTAGCTCCTTGGGTACTTTCTCTAGCTTCTCCATTGGGAGCCCTGTGATACATCCAATAGCTGACTGTGAACATCCACTCCTGTGTTTGCTAGGCCCCGGCATCGTCTCACAAGAGACGGCTATATTTGGGTCCTTTCAGCAAAATCTTGCTAGTGTATGCAATGGTGTCAGCGTTTAGAAGCTGATTATGGGATGGATCCCTGGATACGGCAGTCTCTAAATGGTCCATCCTTTCATCACAGCTACGAACTTTGTCTCTGTAACTCCTTCCCTGGGTGTTTTGTTCCCAATTCCAAGAAGGTGCACAGTGTCCACTCTTTGGTCTTCATTCTTTTTGAGTTTCATGCGTTTAGCAAATTGTATCTTATATCTTGGGTATCCTAAGTTTTGGGCTAATATCCACTTATCAGTGAATACATATTGTGTGAGTTCTTTTGTGATTGTGTTACTTCACTCAAGATGATGCCCTCCAGGTCCATCCATTTGGCTAGGAATTTCATAAATTCATTCTTTTTAATAGCTGAGTAGTACTCCATTGTGTAAATGTACCATAATTTCTGTATCCATTCCTCTGTTGAGGGACATCTGGGTTCTTTCCAGCTTCTGGCTATTATAAATAGGGCTGCTATGAACATAGTGGAGCATGTGTCCTTTTTACCGGTTGGGACATCTTCTGGATATATGCCCAGGAGAGGTATTGCTGGATCCTCCGGTAGTACTATGTCCAATTTTCTGAGGAACCGCCAGACTGATTTCCAGAGTGGTTGTACAAGCTTGCAATCCCACCAACAATGGAGGAGTGTTCCTCTTTCTCCACATCCTCACCAGCATCTGCTGTCACCTGAATTTTTGATCTTAGCCATTCTGACTGGTGTGAGGTGGAATCTCAGGGTTGTTTTGATTTGCATTTCCCTGATGATTAAGGATGTTGAACATTTTTTCAGGTGTTTCTCTGCCATTCGGTATTCCTCAGGTGAGAATTCTTTGTTCAGTTCTGAGCCCCATTTTTTAATGGGGTTATTTGACTTTCTGGAGTCCACCTTCTTGAGTTCTTTATATATATTGGATATTAGTCCCTTATCTGATTTAGGATAGGTGAAGATCCTTTCCCAATCTGTTGGTGGTTTTTTTGTCTTATTGATGGTGTCTTTAGCGTAAGGGGTTTTCATACGACCCCTCAGTAGCTCTTAGTGTTAGCTATACCTCCGATTTCCCATCTGACCTTTCAGTTCCAGCCACCTCTCCTCCACCCCGCGCCCTGTGTATTTGATGATCACACTTTGTTGCTTTAGTTCCATTCCAGTGGTCATGTTTGGAAGGGAGCTGCTGCAGCAGGCCAGTCCATTCACTAATGCAAAGAGCGCTTCTGCCACCTTGTGGGCATTCCGAGGAACTGAAGGGATTTTTCCACAGGAAAAGGGGAATTTGATGAATTTCATTTCAAATTTACTTCAACAGTTGAGAATTTAGCCAAGTTACTAAACAGATTAATTTTTTGCCTTTGTGAAGGTTTGGGCGCCTTTGATCAGTTGGCAGTTTTAATGAACTCAATGTGGTTGTTTCCGATTTGGCCTTGGAAGTCTTGGCGGGTCGCCCTGGTCTAAATGGGAGACTCGTCGCCTCCAGTTTGGGCTCCTCGTTTGGCAGGGCTGTCCTTCTCACTGACAGAAGGTTTACAGAGTGGGAAAATAGTTTTGTCTCAAATTCTGCCAGGGCACATCAGTTGTTTCCAGACTGCCATTTATCCTATGAGTCTCTGAAGATTTAATATTAAAAAAAAAAAAATTGCGGTGCACCTGTCTGGGGAAAAGTGCTTTCTTTGTCCTACGGCAGAACAACTTTACTAAATTAGTAAATTAAAATATCTATTAGGATTTATGAGTTGCTTTTCTTCTTTTTAGCTCCCTGGCCTTCGTGTTGAGCAGGGCTTCTCCAGCGTACCCACCTGCCCTCTGTAACCAGCTAGAGATTTCCAGAGGGTTTTTGGCACCGACTTTGTCCAGCAAGCCTCGTGTGGCACTATTTGCGGCCACATCCTAAGTGATTCAGCTGTTCTGCTATCTTTAGAGTCTTGTTTCAACTTGCACAAAGCTCTTTTCAGATCCACTTTGACATTCTGATATCATACCATGACCCTGCAGGGCCAGAGAGAATAATGTGGCTATTCACAATCTGTCTTATAGAATAAATGGGCTATTTAGCGTTTGGTTGCCAGGCTAGCTGATGACAAGAAGAGACCAGGAGCCTGCCACTTCTCATAGAAATGAAGCGTCTCAGCCTAGAACATGGCTCTCAGCGAGTGTGAACTCTTTTTCCATTGGTTCATACTTTTGACATCAGGCCCGAGTTGCTTGGGTATGATTCTACAGGACAGGGTCTTCTTTACGGGGCCCCTCCCTTGGTGTGCTGTTTGTGGTAAGTTAATTGGCCCAGAATTCAATGAAGTTAACAAGAGCCACGGAGACGTTTAGCCGAAGTTGTTGAATATTGAAATTTAGTTGTTGCTCTTGGAAGCTAACGGGTGTGGAGGGTGAGCTTGCCCAGTTGGCTTTTTTTTTTTTTTCTATACCTGGTCCAGTTTAAATAGCTATTTGTGGTCATATCAGATGTGAGAATAATAGAGAACTCAAGAGAAGGGAGATATTGGATTTGCTTCATGGAATATTTCATACCACTGGTAGCTTCCATGCCAGAGGTATTTTAAACTGGGGTCCCTACTTGGGGAGCAAGCTTATGACCAGGATGGTGAAAAAAACAACCAGTTTCAACAGATCCCTTGAAGTTTATGCATGCAAGAATGATTAGCCCTTCAAGGGTGGGGGGTGGAAACAGAAAAGAAATGAGAGCCATGAATTATCCTTTGCTGGTGAATATGCCATTGCCCCACTGTTCCTCAGACACAGTAGCAGCAATGCTCATTCTAACCCTTTACAGAGCGTCTCAGGAAAGTGTGTGGATCAGTGTTCTTCCAAGCTGACAATCCCACGGGGGGTGACTGGGAGTTCCCATAATGCTCTCATTATCTGTGCTTCAGCAAAGCCAGAGGAGAGAGCATAGAGTTTCTCCTTACACAACGTTTCAGGAGACCGCGCCATCAAGTAGTTTAATGTCACTGGGGTTATGAAGCAGTTATGTAATGGAGAAGGACTCAGCGGGATGTTGGACATTGAGGGTCTGCTGACATTTTCTTATTGACGTATCATCTTGGCTGAAGGACTTCTTTTTTATTTAAGTATTTTTTTTTTTTTAAAGAATGACTTAGTTTCTGTATAAGAGTGCACTGTCGCTGTCTTCAGACACACCAGGAGAGGGCGTCAGATCCCATCACAGATGGTTGTGAGCCACCATGTGGTTGCTGGGAATTGAACTCAGGACCTCTGGAAGAGCAGTCAGTGCTCTTAACTTCTGAGCCATCTCTTTCTCCAGCTCCTGAAGGACGTCTTTAATCCAAATTTCCTCGCCTGGAGAGTGGTGTGTACGATGATTTCTGCTTTCCTTCCTAGTCTTAGAATTCCATGGTTACCTTTGGAAGACGCTTTGGTTTATTTCTCTCTTATAGACGCCGTTCGCAGGTAGTAATCTTGTAGTTACACTCTAGCAGGCTTTAAAATATTGCCTGAGTGGCTGAATCGTCCGTTCACCTGTAATTCTCTCTCACCCCCGACCTGTCTGGTCACTTTGATACCCATGAGGAAGCAGGCTAAGGCCTGCCCTCAGGAAGTGAGAGTACTGAAGTTTGCAGAAATAATTTACTGTGTGATGTATTATCAAAGTGATAATCCTGAAAAAAATGGACTATATTATATTTTCTCACTTGTTTTTAGAGGTTGACACTACACATATTTGAATAGCCCCCATAACCTTTTAGTTTTTAGAAAATGTCTAAGGTCTTAATTTGTAGATTATAACTCCATTTCTAGCTCTTTATTTCTGGACTCTTCCCCACCCCATGCATTTGGCACTGACAGGCCAGGCGACTACTAGAGATATGAAGGGCGCAGGGCCCAGGGTTTCCTTCCACTGTTCGTTCTGTCTTTTCCCATTTTAGTTGACCTTACTTCTGGATGCTCTCACGGCCTCTGAAGTGTCTGACAGCTCACGAACAATGATGATCCAATGAAAGGAAATCCCAGACATTGGTCAGATGGTTTGAAAAGACAACACTTTGGTTTCCTGCTTCCCTCACTTGCTGCCACAGCAGTGGACTCTTACTCTGGGTGCAGAAGCCAAATGAATCCATCTGGGAGTTGCTTTTGGCTGTGGGATTTTATTACAGCGACAGGGAAAGGACTGGTACAGGCCTGGAGAAATGCATCCGCACCCAGATCTTGTTTAGACGAGGAGATGCTGAGTTAGATGTAGTACACGTTGCCCAGAGGAATCTTAAAGCGAACATAGTTTGCATGTGAGACAGCTGTAAACTACGGGAATAGAATGGGTGGTGATGGATCGCATTTACTATGGAGGACACGGTGCTTCCTATCTGTGCTCTCTTCTTTGACCACAAGTTGGCCTCTTCATCAAAAGGTGAAGTCTGTTTCTCCTGAATCTGAATTCTGAACCTGGTCAGTTCTGGGACTGCTCCATACAGTGGAATATGGTAGCAATTATGTGGGACCCATTCGGTTAGTAGCCTAGTTGTTTCTCTTGGCGTTGGAAGCAACCATGCAGAAAACATAATCATCTCAAGACTAGTGTGCCACGAGAAGCCTCAAGCCAGGGTGGAAAGGTTTTGAAGAATAGAGAGAGAGGGGGAGGCAGAGATGGGGATGAGAAGGGGTGGGGGAGTAAGAAAGAGAATATTAGAGTTCTCTGGAGTAACTAGAATCATTGGCATATGAGATGAGAAGTTTTATTCGATTGGATTACCTGATCCAGTACTTGAAAAACCCCACCAGGGTCACCTAAGGCAAAGGGACAGGACATTTGCTTAGTGCAGAGAGACCAGCATGCAATGCCAGTCCAAAGCTGAAGGGTTAAGTTCTCCTTTGAGGAGCACTGGTATAAGATGACGTTCAAACGTGGAAGAATCTAGACTCTCATGTCCATGGGCAACAGCAACAGAAGAATGCCTCTACTCAAAACCAAACCAAACAAACAACTTTCTTTCCTTGGAGTGGAGTGGGGAGGCTTCCGGGATGATGTCACGCGTGTGCACGCTCAAGGTAGGCCTTCGCCGTTCATCTCAGTGGCCCGGAAGCCAGCCTTCACTAGGGCCACACAGTCTTACTCCCAAGTACGCTTTACCAGTTCTCTAAGAATGCAATCGAACTGACACCTAGAACTGAGTATTCCAGACAAAGAGATGCCAGCAGTCTCTGAGGTACCAGACTATGATCGCTAAAGTCATCTTGGAAGTGTGTCCCATCTGATGCCACTGGGGTAAGAGATGGCCAAGCCAGATAAACCCTTCTTCAATTCCAGACTTCCAAAACTGTGAGGAAAACAGATTGGTGTTCATATAGACCTCCATGTTGTAAGTAATCGTTTTCAGGTTTATCGTCTCCTCTTCTGTGAGACCGGTAGGCGTACAGATGAAGTGTGTGAAGGCTTTACTGTCAGCTCAGGTTTCGTTTCCCTCAACGCCTCGATTCTCTCTGCTCTGTAGCTCCCCAAATTTAATTAACTCCAATTCCTCCTGAAGGATCGACATATTTTATTTTCTCTTTACTATGAATTTTTTGACACATGGCAGTTAGTGGAGGTACACACTTCTGATCTTTAATGGAACATTTCTGTGTGTTTTATGGATGACTTAGAATAGTAATGGTGAGTGTGGGCTTTAGGCACAGAGATATGAGTTTTGTGAGTCATATTGGCTCATAGCTTCTCCAGTGTGGGCAAGAACTATTTCCAGATGACTTTGGGGCCAAGTCCGATTGTGATTCTGGCCAGAAACATTCCTGGGGGTATGATTACTATGGGAACATAGTAGGTGTTACAGCTGGCTCTGAGAAGGAGGTTCCTGGATGCCAGTGGAAGAAAGGACACATATACTCAGACATGACTAGTCACTTGAAGTTTTGCAAATTTCCAGAGATTATTTTTTAAATGATTGTAATATATATTTCATAGATGGATATCATATCTATCACTTGTCCTTTCAACTTCTCCTGGACGTCTTTTAACACACATTCCTACGACCTTGATGCATCCTCCCCATTCCCTCCCCCCAATCCATGCTGTTACACAGAAGGACCACACTGCTGAAGAGAAATGACTCTCCCTTCCCCAGTCGCCATCAGTTGCCAATAGTTCCTCAGTTAGGGGCGGGGCCTCATGGGCTCCCTCCCAGTGCTGGAGTCTTTCCTGGCTTGATCTTGTGCAGGCCCTCCCTGTGTAGGAAACCACAGCTGCTGTGAGTTCATGAGTGCAGCGGTCCCATCATGTCCAGAGGACGCTGATTTACAGCAATCGCCCCTGGCATCTGTTGCCTTCAGACTCTTCTGTGATGGTTCCTTGATGAGCCTTGGGAGGGAGATGAGACAGATGTGCCTTCTGGGCCGAGAACTTCGACATGTTCTAAGTCATAAGCCTCAGCACTAACTACTCTCCATTACCAAAGAGCCATTCGAAGAGGTCTGAAAGATGCACTCATGTACGTGTAGAAAGACAAGAGTTTGGAGGCCATTTTGACATTATGTCCATTTAGCAAAATAATAGTAGTAGCTTCCTTGTAGGGCTCTCATGTGTTCCTGGCCAGGCTTACTGTACCAGACATGAATTCTCTCCTGGTGGGGTGGTGGGCTTTAAATTCAATCAGAGAGCAGTTGTTTACCCCACTAACATTCATGCCACTGTTGTAGCGATGAGCACATTTGCCAGACTGGGTTCACAGCTGGTTAAGCTGTTAATGACTTTTCTCTTCAGTCCCCACCACAACACCTCCAGGCAGTGTGGGAGCTAGCCTATATAGGGTGGGAGCTTCCCAGGGCCCGTGGCTTCCCAATGACTTTCTCATTGCCTGTGACCAACATGTGTGGTGTTTTCAGAATTATGGATCTTATCGTCAAGTTTTGGTGGGCAGCCAAGAGCAATGGCATTAGGCCTTAGTGATTTTCAAGGTCTCTGGTACCTTTGCAACCAGAAATGTGAAGATAGGTGGCCCACACCTGATGCTGCAGATGATGTATGTATGTATGTATGTATGTATGTATGTATGTATGTATTTTTCTTTCATCCATCCATCCATTCATTCACTCATTCAGTAAGCTATGATTTCTGGAAAAATGCATTATCCCTCCACATAAGATACTTCCAATCAAATTCTTTATCATCATCATCATCATTATATTTTGGTGAGATTATAAAATATAGGTTCATGAGGATTCTCAAAGAAGAAAGCAGTGTGGTTAGACTTTCTAGAAAGAGACTGTCATCATTCACATGTTGATTTGCTAAAGCAAGGGTGTCATCGTGAAGGTGATGTGGTGCAATAAATATTTTTCTAGAAAAGAGAAGAGCTGGTATTGGATGTGGCCCAAACCAAAATCCTGTGACTCCGAGAATTCCAAAATGTCATGTAGGGGGCCTAAGAGCTTCCTTAACAATAAGATTTGAGTCTTGAGGAGAAAAATAACAAATTAGACTTTGTTGTTGTTCTTTAAGAAATAAACCAAGATCTGAATTTCTTTTATTGTTGTTGTTGTTTAAATCCATAACCTGAGACTGAAACTTCTATTGAACTTATGTGAAAAGTTCCTCATCATTGGGTTGACAAATGTGTTCACAAGAAAACAAACAAACAAATGAACAAACAAACAAAAACAACCAACCAACCCCCCAGACTCATCTACATGAAGGCAAGTGTAACCTCTGCCACTATTTCCTTTCCCCCTGAACTACCCTAGCTGATTCTTCAGTGTGAGGTTGTGGCGCCCACAATTTGGAGAGAACACTTTTAAGCCTAAGATTCAGATTTTGAAAGTGTCCTTTCTCAAGGAAGGAACATAAGCAACAGATTATAAAACAGAACTTCAAGCCAGAGTACTAGGCAAGCTGTGGGTTGGGAGAGCTTTGTGACAGATGAGAGCTGGGGAGAGGCGTATGAGAAGGGGCAAGGCGTGCTTGGAGTAGCCTTTTTATTGGATGGCTCCAAGGGCATTGGAAAAGTGTTTTCAGCAACTTGAGGAAAGTTCACCAGAAAAACTTGGGTGTGAGGAACAGTAAGAGGGAACTGACCTGTGGGTGTTCTTCCAAGAAGTTCAAGGGAGACAGCCTAGCCCAGAATAAGGAGATTTTGGTGAGTGGGAGAACCAGACATCAAGAAGTGGAAAAGAAGCCGGGCGTGGTGGCGCACACCTCTAATCCCAGCACTCGGGAGGCAGAGGCAGGCGGATTTCTGAGTTCGAGGCCAGCCTGGTCTACAGAGTGAGTTCCAGGACAGCCAAGGCTACACAGAGAAACCCTGCCTCGAAAAACCAAAAAAAAAAAAAAAAAAAAAAAAAAAAAGAAGTGGAAAAGAAGAGACAGTTTTGGAGTATGAAGGGACTTTGCAGATCTTAAATGACTCCCTAACTCATGTGGCATTCCAAGTCTTGTGGTAAGGAAGAACTTGTCTGGTAATAAGATGTTTATAACTCAAGAAGAAAAACCCAATCAGTAACTATAACCAAACTTAGGGCATGCCAGATAGGATAGCACTTAAACACATGGACTTTATGGTCAGATATTCTGGGATTCAATCCTGTCTTTCCCTGACTAGTCACAAGATGTAGGCCCAGTAGTGTACTCTTATGGAGTCTAGGATTTCTTTTTAATCTTTAAAAGTGAGATAGGAGACTATTTCATAGGGTCTGGAAGCTCAGAAACACTGTCAAGAATTTAGTAGGGAATTACACACAATAGATGGCAGCTGCTGTCCCCAGCTCCTGTCTTCATTTTAGCAGAGATATGTTGCTTTCCACCTACGACTCATGCTTTTCTTCCATAGAGGTCTGCTTCTAGAAAGTTTCTGCCCCAGCAAGACTACATTGCCCAACTATCTTTGCATTTGGACTAAGGTGACCAAGTTCTAGCCACTGGGGTGTCAGGTAAAGCCAGGTCCATCAATTCCAAATCTAGTCTTAGATACTGCCTATATGATTGGTCATCTTCACTATTTGCTCTCTGTTGGCTGTGATGGAGATGTTTTAAATTTGGTTCTTAGTAATTATGAGGAACAAAATAGTTAGTTACATTAGAGCAGTTAGCGTTATCTTAGTAGCAGCCTGATGGAGTCTGAGCACAGGAACAAATTACCCAGGAAGAATACTACCTGGGCAGTGGCCAGAAAGGCAAAGAGGGATGTAAATATTAGAAGAGAAGAGGCTCATCTGTGTACCTGTAAATTACTCGCAGGTTTGTCCAGGATGTTCCTTGTCACTTTATTTAAAACAGCGGGCTGAATATTTGGCCTCCATATGCAAATGCCAGTTAGATGGAAGGGAAATGCATGCCCTCTGAAGGAGAAGGCACATTCCCATGGGTTAGAACATTCATTGTTAGTGAGCAATGTCAGGGATTCTTCCCCGGTTGACTGAAGGCACTGAGTCTTTCAGCTCTATCAATCGAAGGTTTGGCTAATGTTTTAGTTAGGGTTTCCATTGTTGTGATGAAACACAATGACCAAAGGCATCTTGGAAAGAAAAGTGTTTATTTGGCTTATACATTTAGATCACTGTTCATCATGGGAGGAAGTCAGGACAGGAGCTCAAACAGGGCAGAAACCTGGAGGCAGGAGCTGATGCAGAGGCTATGGAGGGATGTTGCTTCCTGGCTTGTTCTTGTCTTGTTCGACCTGCTTTCTTAAAGGCCCGAGAACCACCAAGCAAGGGTTATCTCCACCCACAATGGGCTAGGCCCTTTCCCATCAATCACTACTTATAAAATGCCCTACAGTCCTAGCTACAAACCCGATCTCATGGAGGCATTTTCTCAGTTAAGGTTCCCTTTTCTCAGAGGATTTTAGTTTGTGTCAAGTTGACATAAAACTAGACAGCACAGGTAATTACTTTTTAAAAGCCAAGTAACTCTAAAATTGTGAGTATATAGATTCTGTATCTAGGATCTAGCCTAGTCCGGCCGTCTTACAGAAACTCAGATGGCTGGAGACCCCGAGCCATTCAATGGCAAAGACTGTTTTTATCCCCTTTATTTGTAACAGCTGGTCTTTCCTTACTACTTTCTGAGAAAACAGAACACAACAAACAAAACCAAACAAACCGCCACAATTACAGGCCACTTCACAGAGTCAAGCGCCCAATTCTCTTTTTGGGGAGTCTGTTCTATGTAGTAGAACAAATGGAATTTGTGTAGATGGGAGTGGGTGGCATTCCTACCCTTCATTTGGGTAAGGGTGGTGAGGATGTGGGCAGCAAATGATGAGTAGGACATACCTGAAGCCGTGCCAGAGAAGTGTGGGGCAGATGGGAGGGTTGGGAGCCTGTGCACACTCTATTGCTCTGCTACATGACGTTCATCTGTCCATCATTCTTGCCCAAACTTCTTCACACTCTGTCCTCTCTTTGGACTTGAGTGAGTTGGCCTTAAAGGTAATAAACAGAGTAGGCTGGTAGGAAACAGCTCCTGGACGCCCAGTAGCTGGATTGATATTTAGCCAACGAGGGAGGTTCAGTGTCCCAAAGACAATGGTCAAAGTTTTGCATTGCCAGATCAGGAAGTAGGCCTGTGATGCCCTGACTTGAGGCTACCTAGGCATGTGAGTCAGAAAAGCCAACACTGTCATTTGAAGTGGTGAAGTGTTGTTTTAACAGCTGTGAGTCCTGAACCATAATCTTATCCAGAACGTTTGATTGGGCTGGTAGTCAAGAGTCAGTGGCTTTACGGACTTGGTAAGTGAAAACTGATTTTACACTCATTTCCTTTTGTTTCTCCCTTCTATTCTCAAGGCCGCTGTTAATGCAGCTTTAAGTTTATAAGTTCTGAGGAAGCATGTGATTGAAAGGATTGTTGGCTTTTTAATATTAATTTTCATTGTTCTTGATAGTTTCACATATGTATTCAATGAAGAAACACGGACATTTATTTCCACCACTAGTTTTCCTCCTAGGCTCTCCCCTAACATGATTCCCTTCTCAACTTCATATTCTTTTTTAAAATAACTCATTACTTCCAGTTAGTGCTGTTCATCAGTGTATGGATGTGGGGTGATCTCCTGGAGTGTGAGACATCTACCAGAGGATGCACATTAGAAAAACAAAAACAAAACAAAACAAAACAAACCAGTTCTCCCTCTGCCAGCAGGAAGGGATGGGTCCTGCAGAGTGTGTCTGCCATCTATGCCAGAGTGTTGGCTGATTTGGTCTTACTCAGGTCTTGTTCAAATCCCCTCAGTTGCTCATGAGTGTTAGAGTTGTGTCAAGTGCAAGAGATTTGCATTTCACAGCACCCCTCCATCATTTGGCTCTTACCTTCTCTTTACCTCCTCTTCCAGAATCTTCCCTGAGCCTTGGTGGTGATCACGGGGTTGTTACAGATGTCCCACTTAGGGCTGAGCACTTGGTCTCTTATTCTCTGCATTTTGACCAGTTAAGCATCTTAGCATTTACTGCTTCCTGTTCTGAAAAGAAACTTCTCTGACCAAGGCTGAGAGCAATTATAAACATAAATATTTAGAAGGCAAATTGACAACATTGAATAATAACAATAGCAACTGGACCATGTAGCAAAATAACAATAGCAAATTGACCTTGGGGTCTATGGCCACCCCAGCCATATTTTGACCAGAATTGTAATACCTGGCAGGCCTCAAATTTTATCAGAATACAGTTAGTTACCCATAACGGTCCTGCCACCATTGCACCGGCAGGCACAATTTGCCTTATAGGTTAGAGTAGCAATGGGTAATACCAGCAGCCTGCACAGTGCCTTCTAGCCTTCTGAAAGCTAACCAGAAGAGAGGCAGTTTATGGTTTGCAATTGATTTCTCTATGTTCTACAGACAAAGTATATGGTGTCTTCACCAATAGGGTCTTATCATGTGGTATGGTAGGTAAACTTCTGGGCCTCTGTGATGAACTGAATATGCTTGGCCCAGGGAACGGCAATTTTAGAAGGTGTGGCCCTGTTAGAGGAAGTGTGTCACTTTGGAGGTGGGCTTTGAGACCCTCTTCCTAGCTGCTTGGAAGGCAGTCATCTCCTGGTTGCCCTTCAGAATAAGCAGTAGACCTCTCAGCTCGTCCAGCACCATGCCTGCCTTTATAAGAGTTGACTTTGATTATTTCTTGCTGTCTGCTCCTTTTGGATGTGATTTCTACTTTTTGTTCTAGAGTTTTCAAGCATGCTGTTAAGTTACTAATATGAGATCTCTCCAATATTTTTTTTTATAAAACTTCTCATTTATTTCTCGAATTTTGCCCTTGTCAGTTCAGTCTGTTATATCACAATAGCTTTAATCAATTTAAGACAGCTTTTGATCCCACTTACAGCCCTTCCTGTTAGCTGACTTTTTTTAAATTTTTGATATTTTTTTATTACGTATTTTCCTCAATTACATTTCCAATGCTATCCCAAAAGTCCCCCATACCTTCCTCCCCACTTCCCTACCCACCCATTCCCATTTTTTTGGCCCTTGTGTTCCCCTGTACTGGGGCATATAAAGTTTGTGTGTCCAATGGGCCTCTCTTTCCAGTGATGGCCGACTAGGCCATCTTTTGATACATATGCAGCTAGAGTCAAGAGCTCCGGGGTACTGGTTAGTTCATAATGTTGTTCCACCTATAGGGTTGCAGATCCCTTTAGCTCCTTGGGTACTTTCTCTAGCTCCTCCATTGGGGGCCCTGTGATCCATCCACTAGCTGACTGTGAGCATCCACTTCTGTGTTTGCTAGGCCCCAGCATAGTCTCACAAGAGACAGCTATATCTGGGACCTTTCCGCAAAATCTTGCTAGTGTATGCAATGGTGTCAGTGTTTGGAAGCTGATTATGGGGTGGATCCCTGGATATGGCAGTCTCTAGATGGTCCATTCTTTCATCACAGCTCCAAACTTTGTCTCTCTAACTCCTTCCATGGGTGTTTTGTTCCCAATTCTAAGAAGGGGCACAGTGTCCAGACAGCAAGAAATAATCAATGCCGGGGCCTAGCAAACAATGCCGGGGCCTAGCAAACACAGTGCTCACAGTCAGCTAGTGGATGGATCACAGGGCTCCCAATGGAGGAGCTAGAGGAAGTACCAAAGGAGCTAAAGGGATCTGCAACCCTATAGGTGGAACAACATTATGAACTAACCAGTACCCAGAGCTCTTTACTCTAGCTGCATATGTATCAAAAGATGGCCTAGTCGGCCATCACTGGAAAGAGAGGCCCATTGGACACACAAACTTTATATGCCCCAGTACAGGGGAACGCCAGGGCCAAAAAAATGGGAATGGGTGGGTAGGGAAGTTGGGGGGGAGGGTATGGGGGACTTTTGTGATAGCATTGGAAATGTAATTCAGGAAAATATGTAATAATAAAAAAAAAAGAGTTGACTTTGTCATGGTATCTCTTCCACAGCGGTGGAAACTCTAAGTAAGACAGCCTCCCTGACCAATAGCTCATAGGGAGTTTTTCCACTAAGTATCTCAAGTCCTCTGGGGTAGGATTGTTTATTCACTCATGTAGGGTAACTACATTTGAATTAATTTTTCTGAAAGAAAACCTCTTTGTAGTCGTTTATAAAATTATTGCCAGGCTTAGTTTAATTTATATGATGGGGAAGACTCTAAAGAGTACTGTGACCTATTTGGGAATTAATCTGAAATATAAGGCACTTGAACACTGTGGTGTGTCATAGTTAAATGACAAGGAAATATTACTGCTTTGGATTTTTTCACTCTGTTATGTAACGTTGAGGCAGAGTGAGACTAATATATGCGAAGGTCCTTGCCACAAAAGTTGTTCATTCTCAGGGGACAATTAATAGACTGTACCCCCAATTATCCCCTTTCCTGAGTCCAGGGGTGACTTGTGGGCTTGATGCACTACTACTCTTGCAATTGAGTTTCTGATATTGTGACTCTGAGCTAATAAAAATGCTCCCAAATTTGTCTGTCATGGAAATAATCATTCCCTTAGCAACATCATCACGCTCAAGGCTGCATGCAGTAGCTGTGACAAATCTGAGGTCAAGAATAAGCCCTAGAGAAATCAGCCAGAAAGAGCCACACCTCGTCAGTGACCACACAGGGAAAAGGGGATCCTGGCTCGGTCAGGGGACAAACAGTAGCTCATCTGTGCACTTGTAAATCACCTCTCATATTTAGTGTTTTGTCATGAAATTCCTTTCCTTTGTTCTAAACTTTGGACTGAGTGCTGTCTTCTGAAGTTGCCACTATAGTCAAATTCACCAGAGGGCAAGTTACTGAAAGACCGTTGCCTTTCCAGAGGAAAGTTCAGTTTTGATCTATTTGGCTTTGCTCTAATTAGGTAGACAAAAATCAGAGTATTTCCTGATGGCCAAAAGGAAGAGGAGTTCTGTCAACATGGGAGCTGGGGGGTCTTTCTGGATCCTTTCAGGGACGCAGCATATGAGAGGGATCTAATAGCTAGTAAGAACATGGGATTTAATTCTGGTAACATGAGCTTTGGAGGAGAATACAGACGTAGGCATTCTTCCAATCCAGCCTGTGAAGAACATTTATTCTGTGTCCAGACCCTTGATTCACAGAGAGACAGTAAAGATGGGCACTGTTTTAAGTCAGGACGCTGGTGGCAATTTCCCATGCGCGACAGAAAATGAACACATTCTAGTTGTCAACACTGTGACTCTAGAAAAATCACCATTGATCGTCTGTGGCATTAGCGGTCTCTCCGCTGTCAGAACTACGCTATGTGTCACAGCCAAGAGGACAAGGTACTGTTTCCCTGTTATGAACTCGCTTGAGTATTTCTCATTGTTACTTGACATAGAGGGAATTAGGGAATCTGTTTTTAGCTATATCACTATAAAACACTTCAAAATGTTCACTTTTGAGTCACTGTAATGATACTATATTTAAATTTTTAGAGTTTAAAGAATCTAGACAATTTAAAGTCTATTGACGAGTAAGAACAACACAAAGTCTCTTAGATCTTCTCCACCTAGATTCCAAGTAACATTTTATTGCCTATATATTCATCTATTTTACTCTAAGGTGGTGGCCCACAACTTCTAAATAGTCCAGTATAAACCCATCCAAATATAAAGGACCCTCTGCTTCTTAATTGCCATAAGGAATCACAATATGGAACTCATTGGTGATATGATACTATCCTACCCAGAGACCCATGTGTCTTGATATGTTTTCTGTTGCTATAATGGAATACTTGAGCCTTTGTAAGGAAAGACTTCCATTTTGGCTTATACTTATAAGTACTGGGAAGTTGAAGAAGATCAGGCAGCTGCTTGTGGCAAGGACCTTGTGCTACATGGTAGAAAGCCAGAAGAGCCAGTGGGCACACGGCACAGGAAACAAAATAACCTGTGCTTGTGGGCACTAACAGTGCTTTGTTAATACCATCCAGCAATCTCACCATTTGCTGACGGTCCTACCATCAAGCATGGCATCAGGGACAATCAGATTTCAACAGGAGTTTTGGAGGAAGCAAACCAGAGCACCATATACCTCGTTTCCTTCTTTAGTCCAGAATTTATTCAGGAGCACACATTGAATTTGGCTGTCTTGTCTCTTCGATTTCCACTAGTCAAAAACAGCTCCTAAAGATTGTGGGCCTTCATCATGTGACAGTCCTTCTACTTGGGCTGAGTGCTCTCGTTTGAGCAGACTCAGGCCATGCATTCTTTGTGGATGTATCTTAGAAACAGTGTGATACTTAATAGGAGAAATTTGCCTTTTCTCTCTATTGGATTAATATTTGTTACTCAATTTTACAAAACCTGTGCTATCTTTAAGAAGAAACCCCTTACCTAGCTTCCAGGGGTGAATCTGGGCTAGACCAGAGAGCACCTTCATTGCTCATTCCCATCTGCATTTATTGATGGGCTAGACCAGAGAGCACCTTCATTGCTCATTCCCATCTGCATTTGTTGATGGGCTAGACCAGAGAGCACCTTCATTGCTCATTCCCATCTGCATTTGTTGATTGGCATTCTGCTATGGGAAGGTTTCTTCTTTCTTCACTTATTTCTAGCAACATGGTCTTCGGGAGCTCTCTTTCACTGCATGTGTGACATCCTGTTTATCCTGATGTTCAGAGTGTACAAGATTTGGTAATGCAAACCCCTTCAGACCTGCTCCCATGTCCTATGGATGGGTCCTCATTGGAGTCTTTAAGGATTGCCTATTTTCTGGTATAGATGATTTTGGCCTACCTTGAATTTTCTTTCCTTCAGACTTCGAATTAACCTTTTCTCCAAGAACCTAGGTTCTTGGAAGATGGTATTTAAAACTTTAGGTCTGGAGGTTAGATGTGCTCATTAGTATTGTGATATCTGTGATATTGCTGTCTCTACATCTTCTCAGTGGACCAAGCAAAGACTATACGTATATTTATGTATAAATATATCCTCACATCTAGATATGTACTATATAAATCAGAGTTGGACCAGAGAAACTGAACCAGTGAGCCATTACACACACACACACACACACACACACACACACACACACACACACACACGTATACCAGAAAGATAGAGACAGATAGATATAGAGAGATACAGACAGAGGGAGACACAGAGATGCAAAGAGACACACACACAGACACATAGAGGGAGGGAGGGACACACACACACACAACACAGACACACAGACACAGACAGACACAGACAGACACAGACAGACACAGACAGACACAGACACAGACACACACACAGACACACAGACACACACACGAGAGAGAGAGAGAGAGAGAGAGAGAGAGAGAGAGAGAGAGAGAGAGAGAGAGAGAGAGAGAGAGAGAGTTGTCTATAGTACAACACTCAGGGTCTGGTTAAGAAGTCTGATTGATGGCTGGTTAGGACAGGAGTTTGTGTGGGCTAGACAGCTGTGGGTACAAACTGTGGCTTTGTCCACAGGCAAGGGTCAGGAAAACATGATCCAGGGAGGAAGGACGGGCAATTGCAGTTAAGTTATTGCTTGGATCTAGGCAGACAAAGCCTATTTTTCACTGGGGATAAGATTTAGTTTTTCTTTGTTTGGGATTTACTCTATTTGTAATTCTCTCTCTCTCTCTCTCTCTCTCTCTCTCTCTCTCTCTCTCTCTCTCTTTCTCTCTCTCTCTCTCTCTCTCTCTCTCTCTCTCTCTCTCTCTCTCTGTGAATTTCTTCATATGTGCATGTGAGTACTGATGCTTGCAGAGGCCAGAAGAGGGTTTTGGATCCCTGGGAGCTGGAGTTACAAACAGTTGTGAGCCATGCCATAATGCTGGAAGCTGAACCTGGTCCTTTGCAAGAACAGCAAATACCCTTAGCCACTGAACCAAGTCCCCAGTTCATGTTTATAACAAAATGATTATGGAAGATACTAAATTCCACCCCCTCATAATCATGACTTGCTGTGTGCTTAGCAAGAACCCCCCTTAGCAAGGCTGTGTGCTTTTTCCATCTAGGAACCTATATTCAAAGCACATAGCTTGCATTAGGGCCCATTCATTCTTGGTGTTTCCTGAATTTGGACAGATGAATGATGACTTATTCATCATTCTGTTATTATATAGAATATCTCCTCATCCTCACCCCAACCCGTGGCCACTGTTGAGTCTTTCATTGTCTCCATAGTTTTGCCTGTCCCACAATGTTCTTGAGTTGTATTCATGGAGTCTGAGACTCTTGACTCACTGGTACTCCAAGCCTCCTTTAAAGACTTCCAGTTGATTAAGTCAGGCCTGTTAGGGAAAATTTCTCTTCTATTAAAGACAACCAATCAGGAAAACCCTTTAACAGCGGCACTTAGATGCCCGTTAACTGAACAACGGGGGAAAGGTGCACATACGCTTCAGCACGAACTCGCTTCCATTCTTTTCCCCATCTTTCCTGGGATGGTATCTCTTGCAGCCCACCCTAAGCAGAGAGAGTCTAGAAAGGGATGTCTGTAGAATTTCAGCTTAATTAAGTTGATCTGTCTAAAGGCCATCACAGCACACTGATAATCCACCCATACCTGTTTCTCCATTTATCACCTCCATCTAGCATCCATCCATTTACTTAGCAAAATCTATGCCTTCGTACATAAAATCATAATTTTATACATCTTGAAATGATCAGAAGCTAGTTCACCTTATCTCAATATATTTATTGATTTGCTTAATCCATGAACCTGTCTGCTCCATATCATTGATTTCCACATCTCCATCCCTGCTCCCACCTCCCTGCTTTCTCTTTCAGGGTCTGGTTTTCCTGGATCCTGGGCAATGTGCTGCATCCGTCACTAACCCTTCCTGGGACAGTAACACCTGTTTTTAAAGTTTGTTTTGTTTTTAAATCAGGTGTACATGTGTGTGTTTGCCAGTATGTGTATGGAGGCCATACATGTTGGATCTCCTTGAAGCTGGAGTCTACAGGCAGTTATGAACTGCCTGATGTGAGAACTGAACTCAGGTTTCCTACAGGAGCAATAGATGCTCGTAAGCACTGGGCCGTCTCTTTGCCTCAAATACTGACATTTTCATATATAGAAGGAGAGGGGAGAGAATAAAGGATCAAAGGGGAAAAGAATGAGAAGGAAAGGGAGGATGAGAGAGAGAAAAACAACACTAGTTTTGAAATCTTTTAAAATACATTTTGTATTACTCCATGTTTAATCTTACCCGTGTTCAACAAGGGACATTCTTTACCTTAGGGAAAATGTGTGGTCAATAATGGAAAATGAAAAATCAGGTCAATACTCGGTCTCTGGCTTCTTATATGAGAAGTTTTACATTCGTAGCAACATAAAGTTTATGAGCTTCGGATACGCCAAGACATATGTTTTCTAAATTCTAAATATTTTAATCTTAAAATATTAAGATCCCAGCTTGGTGTACTGTGTGTCTACGTGAAGAGGGATGGTTGATGTCCATGAAGAGATGCTCCCATCGAGCAGAGTGAAGAAGCACAAAGCCTTCTATAGACATAGACAGGGAGAAAATAGTTGGGAACTGATCTGGAGTGGGGTGCTGCTGCTGACTTGTCCCAGTCCTGGGGTGGGGGTCAGATAGTGGAAAGAAATCAGAAACATCAATTGGCTGGAGAATAGCTAGAAAGAGAAGGACCTCTGCCCTGGTTTCTGCCTATGACTTTTAGAGGAGACAGAAGGTAAGGGCTCCCTCGATACCCAGAGAGCCATCATAAGTGTGTGCAGTGTAGATGTTCTTCTGTCTTCTGTCCTCTGTCCTGGCCTCCTCCATTGAGCAGTATGTAGGATCTGAAGGTGATTGCTGTAACCGTGCCAGCAGATGACTGAAACCTAAGAAGATGGGCCTCAGTAGGTGAGGATAGCAGATGTCTTCCCCAGTAAAGACTGTGATAATCACAACACAAGTACCAGGGATAGTGAGAGGTGGTCTTTTGGCATCTTTGTAGTAATCATCACTCATTGTCCCTGCCAAGAGTAGAAGGCCCATATCATTGCCACCGAGGCTATCCACACAGAAGCTCAGACACCCTGAGCAGGGGCAAATATGTGAATCAGAGGATGTTTAAACTCAGTCTTTCACCAGAAATACCTTCTTGATATAGATGGGATGAAGAAGGCAGTCATCTTACAGCATGGAGAATCTACTCTGTTAGAACCTAAAAAGCTTTGAAAATATTGTATCAAATAAGACTGAATTGGCCAAAGAATTTTAAGTGAAAGAATAGTCAGTTGCCTTTCTTGGGAGTAATTTGAAAATCTCCTTTCTGCCATCTTTCCCCACTACTACCACCTCCCATTCTCCTCTCTGGTTCATCTCTTCTCTGTACATTGCTAAACAGCACAATTTCCCCTTTGCCTTGGCTGGTGGCTGCCACGTGGACACCATGCTTTTTTTGTGCAGGCACTACACACAAAGGACATCTATTGGGGTTCTTTTGGCCTGCCTTTAGCTGATTCAGCAGTTTCCTCAGGAGAGGCTGATCCATGGTCAAATAGATGATTCCTGCAGGGGGATGTCCGTTGGCAAGTGTCATCTTTAATCTGCACATTGTTGCGGTTCCTGTGGTAATGAAGATTCTGTATGTTTTTCCAACTCAGGAAAAAATCCTGAAGCTCTGTGATGCTTTTGTTGTTGTTGATGTTGATGGTGTGTGGCTCTTTAGACCCAAATGAGCTGATACGATGCTAACAGCACACTAAAGCTTTCCTAAAGCAGATGCGGGTGCTTTGTACTGTATTACGTTACTGTTTTTGAGTTGAGCTTGATATCTTGGAATTGCTAGTAAACCAACTTTTCGTGCCAGGGAACATTTCCTGAGAGTGTGTTTCAATTCTATCTCTGTTCACCCTCCTGAAGGCAGTCTCCATGGTCAAAATCCAAAATCGGATTTGCAGGGTATTTCCTTGGATGTTCTAGTTTCCATTCACATCTTGTGATAGCCCTAAGGAGTGCTGTCTTTTCAGTTCTTGCTCAGTTCTTAGGGCATGTCCTCATCTTTTCCAAAGTCACACAGAACAGGAATTTCATACTAACTCATCAGGAAAGCCTCTAGCATATTATGCTAAATAATATAAATAATATAAATGCCCTAGCAAAAAGCTGTGAGGTGAATGCTGTCCTGAGCCTCCTTATTAAATTGGCTAAGTCCAAATGGAAGATATTGAAAAGCCAAAGGGGAAAACCAATCTGGAGTGCTCCTCTGTCAGTGGAAACATTACTGTTTAGTTTCTGAATTAGCTGCTCAAAGCGCTCTTGGTTTAATCTTCCAGCAGAGGATGTGCTGGAAGAATCTTAGTAAATGGATTGATTACCTGAAACTCAAATCCAACTTCCGAGAATAACAAAAGTAGCACATACAGTTGTTGACTTCTTGTCATGTTTGTTTCTTAACAACCCCAAGCCCACTTAGCAGGCCAGCGCCATGAATACATGAGCTCACTTCCTTCCTTTGACATTTCCTTTAAAGGTTTTAATTTTGATGGCTGAGTCATCTTGACAAAGATGAAAGAACTGTTGAATAAAGAAAGATGGAGAGCTCTGTACAAGTTTGGGAAAATGTAATTTTCTTGGAGCAGGTACTACTATTTACAGAGCTTGTGAAGGCATGACAGTCACCGTGGCAGTGAGACAAGTCATGGTTTGCACCCCAAGCGCTGGTCTACTATTCATATGTTAAGCCAGTAATGAGAAAGACTCAACCAGATTTTTCCCTGGAAAAGCTTAAGAGGCAGAGGGAATAGGGTATCAGACAGAACAGTGGGATAGTATAGAAGATATGAAAAACATTGAATCCTACTGTAGGTCAGGAAGGCTCCAGAGGTGCTTCACAGAGGAGGGATGTGAGCAAGAGGCCTCTGTGCCAACAGTCCAGGAGAGAGAAGAGGTCCATCGTGGGCATGGCCATTCCCTAGAAAGACTGGGATGGAAACTGTGGTCTCAGAGGCTGACCAGATAGGTACCTCAGGCCTTTCACTCCTTCATCTCACCCGTGACCAGAGGAAATGATGACGGCTTCCTGATAGTCACCATTTGGTTACATGTTAGCTACCATTTTAAGTGTTTTACCTGTTTTTCTCCAGTAAGAGATCAGGTGACTTAGATCAGATGTGGACAAGTTGGACAGTGGTTGAGAGCCAACTTTGAATTCACACAGTATGTGTTGTTCCCCAGGTGGGTTGCCAAAAGAAGAAAAGGAGGCAAGCAACAGCATTGACCTTCAGGTCTTTATTTGTTCAGGTCCTGGGTTTGTCCACTCTATCTCTTAAGAGACTAAACTACTAAGAGTCTGTTGTTTGTACGGGAAAGTCATTTAACAGAAGGCAGAAAACTGAAGCATCTGAATAGATTATCAAAGCCAGTACTGGGAGGGCGAGGGTCCCGTGGCCTGCAACCCAGCAGTGCTCAGAGTGACTGCTCAGGAAGCCCAGCCCCTGAGAACCTTTCCACTCTGGGCGAGTGTCTTAGTTTGGGTTTTACTGCTGTGAACAGACACCATGACCAAGTCTTGTAAAAGACAACATTTACTTGGGTCTGGCTTACAGATTCAGAGGTTCAGTCCATTGTCATCAAGGTGGGAGCATGGCAGCATCCAGGCAGGCATGGCGCAGGAGGAGCTGAGAGTTCTACCTCTTCTCTGAAGGCTGTTAATGGAAGAGTAACTAGGAGTAGGGTGTTAAAGCCCACACCCACAGTGACACACCTATTCTAACAAGGTCATAACAGTGCCAAACAGTGCCATTCCCTGGGGCAAGCGTATTCAAATCATGACAGCGAGGCACACATCTAGTGGAAGACGGTGGCAGTGGTCTGTGTCATTTTGTCTTGATGGGTTCAAAGTGCCCATGGTTTTCTACTCTTTCTGTGTCTGACAACACATGCTTGAGACTAAAGGTGACTTTGAAGCACCGTGGTGAAGATGGAAAAGCTTTTGGGCCTCAGGCCCTCTGTGTTGCTGAGCTTCTCCAGACTCCCTCCCATTCCACGCACGCCTACACGCACATAAATAAATAAAGCACATAATAACTTCTCCATGCAAAATAAGCCTGAGGTTGCTGGGTTCCTGTCTCCAGCCGTTAAAGCCACGTCACCAGTGAGAACTGCCTGGAGCCGTGGAGTTAAAGAGGGCGGTGCTCGCTCCTACACTATTGGAAAATTTGGTTGTAAGAAAAAAAAGTAAATCGAAAATCATCTGATAAAAGACAAATCATAGCAATCTCAGCAAAGAAAAACAGGAGTAGTTTTTATCATCATTATTATTTTTGTCTTGGAAAATGAGACTTAAAAATAATTGTTTCTTAGGAGAGCAAGGTCACATTGGCCAGCAGTCTTGATGATGTGCATAGTGATCAAAAGCACAGTTTCCCTTCCTGTAGATCTTTGTGACATTCTTTCCCCCTTCAGACAAGGCCTCTCATTAGCCCTGGAACACACCAGTTTTGGTTAGATGGCTGGCCACTGAGTCCTCCAGAACCATTCTGTCTCCGTCAGCACGGGGATTACCGACGTAGATTACAGCTACACCCAGCTTTTTTTTTTTCCCTTAGAAACAAACATTTATTTTTGTAACATTTGTTGGGTAATCAGTAGCAACTTTTAAGATTTTGAGTATTAACCTTGCATGGAGCCATAAGCGAGAGTCTCAGCAACTTCCCATTTTGTGGCTACAGGTAACGATTACCTGCTGTCTGTCAAAGTGTAAGCAAATTACGCTATGGTTAGAATTTACATATTTTCTGATAAATTTAAAGCACTTTTATGATTAGGCCATTTGGATCCCAGTGAAAAATGAGTAAGATCCTTACATTTTATTCATAAATGCAGAAGCCTTAATTTCAAATAGAGGACAGAGAGAAAAAAGTAGGTCTAGAAACATAACAGCTTAATACATTATTTTCCTAGCCCACAAGAGAATTTGTTTAAATATATTTTTTATTAGGTGTTTTCTTCATTTACATTTCCAATGCTATCCCAAAACTCCCCCATACCCCCTCCCCCACTCCCCTACCCACCCACTCCCACTTCTTGGCCCTGGCCTTCCCCTGTACTGAGGCATATAAAGTTTGCAAGACCAATGCGCCTCTCTTTCCAATGATGGCCGACTAGGCCAACTTCTGATACATATGCAGCTAGAGACAAGAGCTCTGGGGGTACTGGTTAGTTCATATTGTTGTTCCATCTATAGGGTTGCAGACCTCTTTAGCTCCTTGGGTACTTTCTCTAGCTCCTCCATTAGGGGCCCTGTGATCCATCCACTAGCTGACTGTGAGCATCCACTTCTGTGTTTGCTAGGCCCCAGTATAGCCTCACAAGAGGCAACAATATCTGGATCCTTTCAGCAAAATCTTGCTAGTGTATACAATGGTGTCAGCATTTGGAGGCTGATTATGGGATGGATCCCCTGGGTATGGTCCATCCTTTCGTCTCAGCTCCAAACTTTGTCTCTGTAACTCCTTCCATGGGTGTTTTGTTCCCAATTCTAAGAAGGGGCAAAGTGTCCACACTTTGGCCTTCGTTCTTCTTGAGTTTTATGTGTTTTGCAAATTGTATCTTGTATCTTGGGTATTCTAAGTTTCTGGGCTAATATCCACTTATCAGTGAGTACATATCATGTGAGTTCTTTTTACACCCATGTGAGTACAGGAGTCTGAACTCAAAGCCTTTTGCGTGTGCAGCAAGAACTTTACCACTAAGCTATCTCCTGAGCCTCAGGCCTTAATGATTTCAAAGCCTCTTCCTGTTCATCTGCATTTAGTACAATGACCCTGCAAAGTGCTGTGGCAGCAATGGAGATGTCTGTGAAAAGTATCAGCAAAGACTTTGCATGCTGCATTATGGACTCGGTGCTACAGGATTCACCTGTAAAATTTACTTAGTTATGTGAATCTCCCAGCGATTGGCACTGTAATTATCTTCATTGTAAAATGAGAGACAGAGAGTTGGAAAGATGGCTCAGCAGTTCAGCATGCATCCTGTTATTGCAGAGGACCAGAGTTCAGTTCCCAGTACCTACATCAGACAGCTCCCAACTGCCCACAACTCCAGTTCCCAGGGATCCTACATCTTTTTCTGGTGTTTTGGAAATCTGCTTTTATGTGCACATACATAGACACAGACAGACACATCTACACATAATTAAAAATAATAAAAAATAAATCTTAAAGTGAAAAAAATAAAAAAGGGAGGCAGGGACCAAGTTAAATGTCAGGCCTTAGAAAACAGAAATGTTGGGAGCCAATTATGACACCTACTGTTATGCTGTGTTGTCACTGGTCTGCCAGGTGGCTTCTGAGCCTGTGCACAGTACTGTAGTCACATGGCCCAACTTGTGGACCAGAGCCTCTGGGCCCAGGCTGCCAGGATTTGTCAAAGTCATATTTTCTGACTCTAACTCCAGGGCTCTTTCAACTTGGAATACCATAAATTAAAGCAAACACCAACTTGGTTATGGGGCAGACAGTCAATATTTTTAGAGTGTTTATAGAAAGGAAGTAATTTTGGCCTGGCAAAAGAGCAAACTGACGGCAGTTTTACATTTCTATTTAAAAAGAGAAAGAAAAAGAAAAAGAAAGAGAAAAACTGATTTGAATTGGGAAAATTCTTATGCCAGAGGACTCTGTAAAATATTCAGGGAGAGCAAACGCATTTGGCTTCCCAGTCTGCTGGCTCCTTAAAAAGCAAACTCTGTAGATCATCTCACGGAGCCTGTAGCCCTCTCGGCCCAATGCATAAAATGGCTTTGTCTTTAGCAAGAGTTGATTGGCCTGAAAGCACCCATGAGGTCAGATTTTGTTTGATCCTTGCTGGGAGGTTAAGGAGAATCCTTAACTCTGCATGCACCTCTGTTTCCCTTTTCAGGACTGAAGTGCAGCTAGGAGAGGCATGGGGGAAGCTCATTTTGTCTGTCCTGGAGTCTAGGCCCTTCTCCTCCATACTTTGATCACATGACCTTGGATCCATTCCTTTGTTTCTGCATCAGAAGGATTTTTGTTTTATGTGATTGAAAAAGAATTTATAGCAGAAACTCAAAGTTGACCTAAGTATTGAGAATGTCAGTGGAGTCACAAATGGGACATTTGGATTACATGTCCCTCTCCCCAGGCTTCAGGGACCATCAGGAAGACGATTAGAGCTAGCAGCATCTTCTTGTCATGATAGAATTGATTTGGTCATGAACTCTAAGCAGCTGTAGCCAATGGCCCAAGATCAAGTCAGTCAACAGTCTACCATGAGCCTCCATTCACAACTGAGGAGCTATTGAAAACCAATGGTTTTCAGGGAGGTAGAGTCAGCTTTCTTTAAGGTTGTGGCTCCCAGTAGGTTGACCATGTTCATCTGGACCCATGCATATAGGGTAGCTCAGATCAGACAGGTGGGTTATTCAAAAAATAAAAATAAAAAGAGGACACAAAGTTAGAAGGCATTGGGGGAGTTGGGGTTGGATCTGGGAAGAATTAGAAGGAGAAGTTGGGGATGAACAGGATACAAATTCATTGTACTAAATCCTCAAAGAATTAATAAAATTACTATGTTGAAGATAAGATACTGCAGAGCAAGGCTAGTCATTGCTGTGGCTTGAACATAGGCCTTGGGTTAACACGTTGGGAACTTGCTTGCTTTTGCAGTCACGTGGGACCAGGTGGAGCTTATATCAATGGGATAACATAGTTGTCAAGCATGCTGGGAAATCGTCATTGTCAGCTTGAATCAATTTCAAATCACCATGGAGAAACATTCTCCATGTGTCTATGAGAGTGTTTCCAGGGAGGTTTAACAGGAGGGAAGATCCATGCCGAATGGAGAACATCATTGATGGAACAGGGTCCAGGCCTGAACGTGAAGAAGGAGGTAGGGACGTGGGCACTAACAACCATCTCTCTCCTTCGGAAGTGTGGGTGCAATGTGACAGCTGCTTTATGTTCCTGTTACCATGACTCCCCTGCCATGCTCGAGTGTACCCTCAATTTGTAAGCTACAGCACACCCCTCCTTCTTCAGCTGCTTCTTGTTGGATCTTTTATCCCAGTAGAGGAAGTAGCTTCTTAATATCAGGGCGACTTGGCCCGATTTCCTATCTCTGTCTCTATGTGCTCACTTGCCCTTGGCCATGTCATGATGTAGTACAAAAGCCTTTGCCAGATGCTACCACACTCCCCTGGGATTTCCCAACTTGAGAGTTGTGAGTCAAATGTCTGTTTTTATAAATTTCCAAGTCTGTGGTATTTTGTCAAAACAACATAAAATGGACCAAGACAGCCTTTGAACTTATGTGGACACTAAGAGCTCAGTGGTGTTTAGTGAGAGTTATTAGTGTCTAGAGCTGTGGTGAGGGCTCAGTCAGTATGTTGCTTGCTGTACAAGCACGAGGAGCTGAGCTTGGAGCCTTGGTGCTCACAGAAAAGCCAGCTGTGTCTTAAGAAAACAGAAGAAAAGTATAAGGCTTTGTGTCCCCCGAATGCTGTATCTATGGATTCCATGACTGTTAGGAGGAAGGTGGCTTCAGGCTGGGACAGCCTCTGGGAAGCAGGAATGCTCAAGGGCCCCACAGAACTGGAGGTGGGAATGGAGGAGCTCAGCAGGCCAAGAACTGGGGTGTGAGTAGCAGGTGGACAGGAGTGAGTGATGGGGCCGCGGGGTTCTGTTTAAGAGCTGAGTGAGGGTTAGGCCATTAGGGAAGCTCCCTTTCCAGGAAAGAGCCAACAAAAATTCCATGGCCAAGAGTCAGCCTGGAGCTTGGCTGTGTGGGAATTTGGCTACATTGAGCAGGTCTCTGTGCCTGTACCTTTCTACATGGTTGTTCTGGAAGCACACGTATTGGATTGTTTTTCAATTTCCCCTTAGCTGATGGGTTTAAGAGTAGTTCAGAATCTCAGGGCCCTCCTCCTGGGTCATTTCCCAACACGAAACCATCCTTCCAAATCGTAATTCTTGCCTTGTAAGACTACAAATCACCTTTCTGCAGAGCATGAGGCAGGAGGAGGAGCTCCAGTACTGTCGGAGCTGTATGTTCAGGAGGCCATTGTTATACTGGGGAAAGTGATAACCTACTAGGTCTTTATGAGGCGGTTAGTCCCTAGGTGCTAGGAGCATTGGCTGGTAGTAGCATTGAATCCACCTGTAAAGGCTGGAATTGAACAGTGGGTCCATCTGCAAGAGATGGGACTGTACATGTACTCTATCTGTAAGGGATGGGGTTGTACAGTGGATCCACCTGTAAGGACTGTCATTGTACATAGAATCCACCTGTAAGAGCTATCATTGTACATGGGATCTATCTGTAAGGACTAGGATGGTACAATGGATCAGCCTGTAAGGGCTGTCATTGTACATGGGAGCCACCTGTAAGGACTGTCATTGGCTCAAGCTCTGTTGTTTAATTGGATTGATTCTTCTTCCTCATAGGGCTACATGGCCATGTCTAGAGTTATTTTTGTTTGCCATAAGAAGGGCATGACGATGCTGGCATTTAGTAAATAGACAACAGGGATTCATAAGATGGAATCCTACAATGAACCATCTAGTCCAATTGGCAAAAGTGTTGGCACTCTGAGATGCTCCTCTAAGGGTACCAACCAAACTCAAGACTCAAGACTTTCTCCTCATAATAGCCTGCACTCCTGAGTGGGTCAGGAATAAGGTAGAAAGTTCTAGCCCTTGTTTTAACTCTTTATGACCAGCTAGACCTCTCCATGATATGGACTGGTCTCTGCATGAAAACCACTGTTTTACCCCTCTCTCTCTCTCTAGAGTTTCCTTTGTTTCCTACTTGGCAATGCTTCCAAAGGACTACCCCAGAAGTCTCCATGTGTGAGTTCTGTCTCACAGTCCTCATCTCAGGCTGCTCCAACTCTGACAGCTGGCATAGAAAGCAACCCACAGAAGCAGACTGAGTGTCGCACCTACTTGCTGCTTGTTTCAGCTGAGGTCGATTTCATTCATCTACTATGGGTAGTTATAAACACAAGATACTATGAGTATTTTAAACATAAAAATAAAGTGGCAATGGTCAGTCTAGGAAAGGAAAGGTGGACCTAATTCTCTCTCTCTCTCTCTCTCTCTCTCTCTCTCTCTCTCTCTCTCTCTCTCTCTCTCTCAAAAAAAAAAAAATCACAGCTTATTGGGAGAAATCCCAGAGACCAGGATCAGGTCTTGAAGTGGGAAGGAGAGAAAACAGTATAATATGTGGTAGATAGCAAAGTTTGATGGCAGTCTCTAGAAGGAGAGGCATCCCTTTAAGACCGGGAGAGAAAAACACTCTAGAGTTTTAAAAATAAATATGCATAGAAATCAAAAGAACTAGGTAAAGAAATAACAATGCTTAGTTGAGGTGTATGTGTTTTCTAAAGCCAGACAATAAAATACCACATAAAAGAACTTCATTATGAAAGACAGGAAGAGAGAAGATAGCAGTCATTAGATTGGCAGGACACAATGAGGGAGGAGGGAAGAGGAGTCCTCTGAGAATTCCTTGGCACAATTCCCAGAGAATTCTGTAGAGCGAAGGGGATATCCAAGTTTTAAAAACTTTAGGGGTAAGCCGGGCATGGTGGCGCACGCCTTTAATCCCAGCACTTGGGAGGCAGAGGCAGGTGGATTTCTGAGTTCAAGGCCAGCCTGGTCTACAAAGTGAGTTCCAGGACATCTAGGGCTACACTGAGAAACCCTGCCTCGAAAAACCAAAAAGAAAACCAAAAAGAAAACCAAAAAGAAAAACAAACAACAACAACAACAAAACAAAACAAAAAAGAAAAACAAAAAAAGATTTGGCCCATTCCCTCTCTGTCAGTTTTGGCCCACTTCTTTCTCATCTCCTCAGTGTCTCCTTCATTGTCTGTCCAAGTTCCTCTGCCTGTTGGTTTACATCTGTCTCCTCAGTCTATTTGCCTGACTTCATCTCTCTTAGCTCTCCATGCATCTCTTTTATCTCCTTACTACTTCCCAGAACCCTCTCTCTTCCTTCCAGTATCCCACCTCGTATTTCTTGCCTCAGCTCATCGCCATCTGCTTTTTTATTGATAGGTGATGTTTGTAAGAGATTCTCTCTGCAGGCAAGCATATCAGAATTCCTACAGAATTATACTGAAAATATACATACCCATGCCTTGAGATATTTGTTTGGGATAATATTTTGAAAACTTAATTCTATGTAGTCTTTCTTCATATAGGAAGTGTAGAGCAGGAATTTCATATATCTCCTTTGAATAGCAAATCCATATTCCTTTTCAATTTTCTATGCTATAAGGAATACATTAACTGCTATAGAACCATTTCTCTCTCTGTTTCTCTCTTTCTCTCTTTCTCTCTTTCTTTCTTTCTTTCTTTCTTTCTTTCTTCTTTCTTTCTTTCTTTCTTTCTTTCTTTCTTTCTTTCCTTCTTTCATTTTTATTGGATATTTTATTTATTTACATTTCAAATGTTATCCCCTTTTCTGACTTCCCCCCAGAAGTCCCCTATCCTATCCCTCCTCTTGCTTCTATGAGGGTATGCCCACACCCACCCATCCACTCCTGCCTCTCTGCCCTTGCATTCCTCTACAATGGGGCATCAAGCCTTAATAGGAGCAAGGGACTCTTCTCCATTTGATGCCCGACAAGGCCTCCTTCTGCTACATATATGGCTGGAGCCATGGGTCCCTTCATTTGTACTCCTTGATTGGTGGTTTAGACCCTGGTAGCTTTGGTTGGTTGATATTGTTGTTCTTCCTGTGGGGTTGCAAACCTCTTCAGCCTCTTCAGTCCTTTCTCTAACTCCTCCATTAGGATCCCCATGATCAATGTTCAATGGTTGGCTGTGAGCATCTGCCTCTGTATATGTCAGGCTCTAGCAGAGCTTCTCAGGAGACTTTCATGGGATAGGGGGCTTCTGGGGGGTGGGAATCAGGAAAGGGGATAACATTTGAAATGTAAATAAATAAAATATCCAATAAAAATGAAAGGAGAGAGAGAGAGAGAGAGAGAGAGAGAGAGAGAGAGAGAGAGAGAGAGAGAAAGAGAGAGATCTATAGCAGTTAATGTACTCCTTATAGCATAGGACAATTATATATCAGGATCCTGTCAGCAAGCACTTCCTGGCATCCACAATAGTGTCTGGGCTTGGTGACCGTATATGGGATGGATTCCCAGGTGGGACAGTCTCTGGATAGCCTTTCCTTCAGTTTCTCCTCCTAACTTTGTCTCTGTATATCCTCCTGTGGGTATTTTGTTTCACCTTCTAAATAGGACCGAAGCACCCACACTTTGGTTTTCCTTCTTGAGCTTCATATGGTCTGTGAATTGTATCTTGAGTATTCTGAGCTTTTGGGCTAATATTCACTTAACAGTGAGTGCATATCATGTGCGTTGTTTTGGGATTGGGTTACCTCACTCAGGATGATATTTTCTAGTTCCATCCATTTGCCCAAGAATTTCATGAACTCATTGTTTTTAATAGCTGAGTAGTACTCCATTGTGTAAATGGATCACATTTTCTGTATCCATTCCTCTGTTGAAGGACATCTGGGTTTTTTCCAGCTTCTGGCTATTATAAAAAAGGGTGCTATGAACATAGTGGAGCATGTGTCCTTGTTATATGTTAGGTATGTTTTGGGTATTTGCCCAGGAGTGGTATAGCTGGGTCCTCAGGTAGTACTATGTCCAATTTTCTGAGGAACTGCCAGACTGATTTCCAGAGTGGTTGTACCAGCTTACAGTCCCACCAGCAATGAAGGAGTGTCCCTTTTTCTCCACATCCTCACCAGCATCTGCTGTCACCTGAGTTTTTGATCTTAGCCATTCTGACTGGTGTGAGATTGAATCTCAGGGTTGTTTTGATTTGCATTTCCTTGATGACTAAGGATGTTGAACATTTCTTTAGTTGCTTCTCAGCCATTTGGTATTCCTCAGTTGAGAATTCTTTGTTTAGCTCTGTACCCCATTTTTTAATAGAATTATTTGGTTCTCTGGAGTCCACCTTCTTAAGTTCTTTGTAGATATTGGATATTAGCCCTCTATCAGATGTAGGATTGCTAAAGATCTTTTCCCAACCTGTTGGTTGCCATTTTGTCCTATTGACAGTGTCCTTTTCCTTACAGAAACTTTGCAATTTTATGAGGTCCCATTTGTCAATTCTTGATCTCAGAGCATAAGCCATTGGTGTTCTGTTCAGGAACTTTTCCCCTGTGCCCATGTGTTCAAGGCTCTTCCTGAACCTTTTCTTTATTAATTGCAAAGTTAACAGCTCCCTTTTCAAATTATTAAGGAAATAAATCCATAAGGCTTTCTTTACAGATTTGAGAAAAGCCAAGAAATTAAGAAAGAAAAAACAAAGCAAGGCAGAAACCTACCAAGTTTTCCAACAGATATATTTGAAATCTAAAACTCTTCAGAGACATTGACATATTAACCCACAAAGATGATATTATAAGTAGACACTGCAGGTATATTAAGTGATACCATTGTTTGACCAAGGAGTCACTAGTTGCTTATGAATACTTGGAAATGGATCACAACAGGGTGAAGCAGTTATAGTTGACTTTAGGATTCTAACCTGTAAGCATCAGTGCACAGTGGTTGAATAATCATATTTCAATGTGCCAAATAAGTATGTAAGTCCAGATTAGGAAGTAGTGACATAGAATTTTATATTACACAGAACTTCATTTATGCCTCTTCTTGAGCTCCAACACGGGTCAAGATAGGTAGATGCCTATTCAAGTTAGGTTTTGTCTGGCACTCACTGCTGCTGGTGTCTTATGGGATCCAGAAGGAGGGTGCCACTCCTGCTGGGGTCTCAGATGCCTCTGGATGCACCCAGCAGGCAGGACCTTGATAGGAACTCTGGTTCCAACTACTTTGAATTTGTCCTTTGAGTTAAATTTCTCTCCTTCCTTCCATGTTATTGGACTTTTCAATGACCTTAGTGAGCACTTTTGACAGTTAGTGACTTATATTTCCTCTTCCTCCTCTACTTCCTTCTCCTCTCCTACCCCTCGTCTCCACCCCCCCACCCTGTATGTGTGTGTGTGTGTGTAGACTAGAGGTCAATTTTAGCACCATTCCTCAGCTGTCACCACCTATATTCTTGAGACAAGAAAGGTTTCACATTGTCCCTGGGATCTTACTATCTAGGCTAGGTGGACCAGCTAGTGAGCCCAAGGGATCCACCTGTTTCTGCCTCCGCAACAGGGATTGTAACCATGGTAACATTTACCTTTTAATGTGGATTCTGAAGATTGAACTTAGGCCCTCATGCTTGTGTGGTTTTATTGACTGAGCTGCCTTGTAGGATGATGATGATGGTGATGGTGGTGGTGGTGGTGATGGTGATTATTCTTTAGCAGTGTCATTACGCCAACATTTGAATGAGTTCTAGATTTTTAGAGAGGACAACTGACCTATCTTTGCATGCCATGTTAGGTCACAGAACACTGAATAATTACTCCGTGGCTATGTGGTTATGGTTGTAGTCATCAAGGAGCCCCTCTGTCATTTCCCTAGGTCAAAAGAAGAACAGAACTCACTTAGCAGAGTAGATTGGACCCTCCAAATGACAGATGCAGTGTTACAGAAAGACAGTCCAGATTCTCAGAGAGAAAGGTCCATTTTTTGCAACAGAAAAAACAATTATCAAAAAGTCTCAGTTGAAAACTATAAGCAATTTTGTTGGAGGTCTGAAAATATTTTCTGTAATTGAGTTGAAGATGGTCTTTGTTCTGCTTGGGTTATTGAAATCAGATTTAGATGTAAGTTTCAGCCCTTTGGTTTCTGTACAGAAATCCCGTGAGGGAAAGCAGGGTCAATTAGCCTTCACCATGTTAAGAATGTGGAATGTTGAATGGGAAAGAAGTCAGAGCGAAGGAACTCTTGCATCTTAGGGAAGATAAGACCATTTGCTCTGGGATACTGTGATAACTCAATGAAGTCACCCATGTGACACTTGGCAGTTAGCAGATGATCAAGGAGATCTGCCGATGGTCATTCTTCCTAGTGGAACCGAAAGTCTTAAAAATTCAAACACATTTATCCTGAGTGGCTTGGGTTTCTATGGTCATTGTTTTACCCAGTTAACATTATTATTATTATTATTATTATTATTATTATTATTATTATTATTATTTTGACATGAAAATGCCTCTTAATACCAAGACATAAGAAAAGATGTTCAATATACAAAGGAAGGCTGAACATTTCTAAAACTTTCAGGGTCTTAGATGCTTTGACTTTGCTACTGTAAGTTTCTACCAGGTGATGAGTAACACCTCAAGAAGCTATTTTAAGCACAGGCAATAAATGACCACTTGAGCCCAAACTCAATGTACTAGTTGTACGTAGCATACTACAAACATAGTTTGTTTTATGAGCCAGGGTTCTCTGTGTAGCCCTGGCTGTCCTGGAACTCTCTGTGTAGACCAGGCTGGCCTGTAGCTCAGAGATCCGCCTGCCTGTGCTTCCCAAGTGCTGGGATTAAAGGTGTGTGCTACCACCTGACTCTACATTTATAATTTTAAATAAAAATATCAAGTGGACATAAGTTAACTCATACTTTACTTTGAAATTACAAAATTCATAATATTATGCAACCATTCAAGAGTATGAGGAATAACTCCTGTTTATTCACAGGGGAAAGTCCACGAAGCACTGAAGCTTACAATCATGATCTAGGACTGTTTTATAGCATGTTGTCATTTTTGTACAGTCATACTTTAGGACTGATAAGAAAACATTATTGTGCATAGAAAAATCAGAAAAAACTTCCACACTATTCATTATTTTCAGCTCCCTCTGGAGCTTCATGGGAGTTTCTATTTTGCATGGAAATATTTTGGTATGGTTCAAACTTTTAAGATTATAAAGGCAAATTTCAACATGGCTGAAAACACTCAAAAGTTGAATTGAAGCAAATCTTGAATAGGTATGGTGATTAAGGAGATCTACCACATGACCCAGCTATACCTGACACCCCAAACCTGACACTCTGCTCCATAGGTATGTCCTCAGCCATGCTCACTGACTTTCTATTTACCAAAGCTAGGCAATGCAAACAACCCAAATGTCCTCCAGCTGATGAACGGGGAATATACACAACAGAAGTCTGTGCAGGTGTAAAGAAAAATGAAATCATGAAATGTGCAAGTAAATGGGTGGAAGTAGAAAGATTATGGTGAGCAAGGAAACACGCGCCAGAAGGACATGTACCACATGTTCTCTCATTTGTTGTTCCTAGCTCTGATTCTCTAGATGTGAGTATATAATCTGGAATATCCCCGGAAACCAGGAATGTACAAAGGAACTATGGAAGGTGTGGGGGAGGGGTTGGGATGAACGGTAGAGAGAGGACTAGAAGGACAAATGTACTGTGCATAAGGAAAGAGGAGAAAAATGGGGCTGGGGTGGGACTGTAACTAAAGAGTAGAGAGGAGAGGCAAAGCAACGGGACAGGGGGTGGGGGAAGAAGGGATAAATTACACTAAGGTTCCAGGCACTGATCTGACTGGGGTGATGAGGGAATAAGGAAATGGCAGACACAGGTGTACAAAAATCCCAGATTCTAGGCTAGGCTCTCTGATGGAGAGGTTGCACAACCCTCTCCCACCCCACCCCAAGTTCAGTGTGTTTATTATATACAGTTGAGCAGGGAGCTGGAGTTATTGCGTGCAGCTGAAGAAACTGCTGGGGTTCTTATACACAGCAGAGCAAGGAGGCAGGTTTGGCTAATGTCAGTAAGAGCTGTCTCTGTAGGGGAGCAGGATTCAGATTGTAAACATCTGGGGTGGGCATGGATAAAGCTATGGTGGACATTTGCAGCACAGACTGTCAACATTTGCAGTCAGGCCAGAGGAAGGATTTGCCATCCCTTTGAGCTTTACCTGGGGAAGGCTTTGCCACTCACCTGGAGCTGAAGCATTGGTCCTTGACATGGCTGTTACCATGTCAACAATGCATATCCACTCAGGATTTCACTCACTCTACTAAGGATGTTTTAAAGAAACAGAGAACCATATTATTTGATGGTTACTTAGCATTACACACACACGCACACACACACACACACACACTCACTTGAGGTGATACATTCCCCACAAGAGCCATGGACTAACAAAATCTCTATTACCACACATACAAAAAAGTTCCTTTCAAGTTGTTGGTCAGAGGCGAAGTAAAAATTTCTTGTTTCTTTGGAGACTCAATTGTGTTACATGATACTCTTCTAAAAACTGCCTCATAAGAGGGTGTTTTTGCTGAAGCAGACACATGGGAGGATGTTTTGCTAGAAACAGACAAGTGGTATTTTTCTAAAAGCAGCCTAACAAAAAAGGAACATGTAATGTTTTACTAGAGTGGATGAGAAAACATGTGATGTTTTAAAAAAGGATATAAATATAACCCAACATATAGTGGATGATGCTGTGTGGTATTGGTACGCCTTACCATTCTTTGCTGGTCATCATTTGTTGTGACTTCATAAAAACTAACCAACCAACGAACAAACAAAACCCACAAAGTACTTCTGATGGTATTCCAGTGGCTTCCTCCTGCTTCTGTAGACTCAGGCCAATTGGCAGAGCCTCAGGGTTTCTTCTAGATTCAAGTGGCTGTTGTTGCTTAGTAAATGGTGTTCACAAGTGGATCAAGCTGCTGCTGCTGATTTGTGTAAGCTAAACTGCTAATATTCTGAAAACTCAGATTGAATTTGCTCCAAACAACTATTTCTAAACAGATCCACAGCCTCCTTTGCCTTATTAACCTTTCCTTTTTACTACCTCTTGTGGATGGTGGGCTAGAAGGGAGGGTAATACAAATGCATTAACCCTTGTTAAAAATAAGTTAAAAAAATACAAGCCTACACAGAGGAGTCTAAGAGATCCTCCAAATAATGTCATTGGTCTTAATTATCTATCAAAAAATTGAAGCTAAATATCAATTGCTAAAGACACAACACATTTTGGACACGGGACTTGGAGGAATCTAGCAGGATTCAACTTGGGAACTACCCTCTGATGCTATGCAAGCTGTCAAGGGAGGAAAAGAATCAGTAGTCCTGCAGTTGCAAAGCCCATGAACCATGACCAGCACAGTGAACTATCCCCAAAGGTGCAATAGTGGTATTTACGTGGTGTAACCAATGGCTGTATAATTGGATTTAAGGCCCATTCAATAAGAAAGAATTTATGCCTGGTACTATGAATCTAGCCAATTCCCCATGGCTAGTGAGACTATGGAACCTAGAGGAGAACTTACTATGGCCACTTTTCTAAACCAGTGCAATTTCTAACTCAGTTCTAGACACTTCTCCATAGGCCTACAGATAAGGGTGACTTTCACCCTCTCATCAAAGAAGTTGATGAGCAGCAGATGGAGAACATTACATAAACACATGACTGGCCAAAGTGTAGAGAGCAATTGTCTGTGGGAGGCCCAGCTGCCTTATACTTAAGGCGCAGGAAACATCACAGAAGATGAGACAGAAAGCCCGTAAGAGCCATGGACCAGAATGTCTCCTGTGAGAGAGATTATACTTTCTACATTTGGCAGGGAAGCTGCACCCATCATGTCTCAAGAAGATGGTTGTCTAAACAAGACCTGAGCAATGATGTCACCAATTGATATGACAACCTGGATGGGGGAAATCTCAATCTACCTGACGAAGAGCTACAGGTAATTAATGACTCCACAGCGATGGGGAATCAGTCTTCCCAGGGATGGGCTGTGTAACTGGTTAGCTAATACTAAGTAGTCAGTCCTAACCACATACACACATGAGCTACACAGACTCAGCAGATTGTATTTATATGTCTATATGTAAAAGTAATAATTAAAGAAAAAGAAGCACTGGATGTGAGGCAACTAGACAGACACAATGGAGGGCAGAGGCAGGCCTGCTTTAAGTACACTATTACATTTGAAATTCTCAGAAAAAACAAATCTATATGGTGATTAAGCACAAACAGAATGCATTCTTGCTGGTTTGCCAAGCAAGACAGCTCTCGCACCCTTCGGTTTAGTGTCTCCTACATTTTGGCTACCTTAGGCAATCGCTACTCGTCATTGCAGTCCTGTTTGAGTCTGTTGCTTCTAGAACACAGGGGTCCCATCCTGTACACTATTACATTGCTTGATCTCTAAGTGCTCTCAGCCCAGCTCTTAAACCCCTCATGGTTTCCCTTTGACCTCTGGACACCTTTCTTTGTGCTGGTTCTGAAACTGATTGAAGGATTATAAAGACCCCTTCACCCCCTCTTGTACTGGCCACTGCTAGTGTGCTGCTACCTGAAATGTCACCAGTGTGGCTGGAGTTTGAGGCGGGGTTGTATTAACTTTAGTGTGGATGAGTATCAACGGCAGATTTGCTTAAGTGCAGAGTGTTAGCTCCCATGATTCTGCGGTAGTGGGAATGGGATCGGGCCAGAAACCTGCATTTTACTGAGCATCTTGGGGGATTCTGTTCTACCCCAGGGGTTTTACGGGGATGCTTCAGTACTGCAGTCAGAGAGGGCTCTGGGAGCCATTTAGTGCCAATCAAAGCTCTTTATTTTAATTTGCCTTATGCTTAGGCATTTAGTGGGCTGGAGAGATGGCTCAGCCATTAAAACATAGGCTCACAACCAAAAATATAATTAGGCATTCAGTAAAATTTTAGTTAGGGAATTGGGCTCATCCACACCCACAGATCCTAATCTACCAAATACTCCCATTTGTAACACGGTTTAAAAGGCTGCTTCCACCTCATGATTGCAAAAATCAACAAGCAAAACCTGCTCTCCCAGGCCCTTCTAGCTGTGGCATGGATGTCTTTTGTTACTTTAGAAAATATATATTGAAATATTTTTGTCAGTTTAAGAGATAAGTTAATTATATCTAATATGTACTTTAATTATCTTAATTCTTACCCCACTCATGTTACCAATATTTTTGGTGTATTAACTGAATGATCTGTTTTCACAGATTAAAAGAAAATGAAGTCTGTTATTTTTAAGTGCATGTCTATCAGAGTCTGTTTCTGTGCGTCATTCCATTGGGATAGCTGCTAGTCTTTTCTCATTCCATTTTAATTCTATATTTATATCAGAGTTCATTATCTGAAAGCTTGTCTTTCTTCATTCTGATTATTCTTTCATATGTAGACTTTTAAGTCTCAAAGAATAATTTTTGCTTGGTTCTGGAAAGCTCTTGGCAAAAACAACTGATTAAGGAAGAGATGACGACGACAACGACACCTTGCCATTTTGTATCCTGCGTGCATCCCACAAGCAGAGCACACTTCTCTGTGTCTTCCTCCATAGTGTGCTTTCATGGTGTCTCTGCAGAATCCCCTCATTTCTGGTCAAGGCTTTGGTAGGAGAGCACCACACGAGTGTAGCACCGCAGGTTGGCTCCAGAGTCTGCGTTAGCTGCTTTATCCATGCATCCCAGCTGCTCGTCTGTAACATTAATAGCACCTAGCTCACGGGGTAACTATGGATGAATGAATCACTACGCACAGAGCACCCGGAATATTCTTGGCCTACATTCAAGTATGTTACACTCTTGAAGGTAAAACCCCCTTTCCTCGGAAATAACTCTTTCTCAGTTTACACAAATCATCACTCACATTTATAGTTTCATAACTTTTAGTAAGCTTAATAATTTTGTAGTACTTATGTTTAGACAACATAAGTGGAAACTCTGAAATGAAAACGCATTATGGATGGGTATAATAGATGCTTCAAATGGCTGAGACAGCGTTCCAGAGACCTGACAATTCGCCGGCATAGCCAAGGCAGAAGAGCCCCTGCTCAGGATGTAACAGCAGAGTGTACAGAAAGCCAAATTCTCAGCGTCTTACCAGGCAGAGGCTGCGTTTGGGGACAGGGCCTGCTTATCTCAGAGGCTTTGGCTGTGCAAGCAGACTATTGGCCTCTGGTGTTATGGGCATCTTAGAATCAACCGCATCTGAAGCTGACACCCTATATTTAGGCTCTAGGGAATTGATCCCCTTCTGCCTTCATTCACTCCCTTAGGTCAGAGATCAGTGTCACACACCACAGTATAGTCTTGGTTTTGAAGTTTTAACTCAGTGGAGTTTGAACCAGTCACCAGTGGGTGCCCTCTCATTTGCCTTTCTGTTCAGGTTCTTTAGCCAAATTCTAGCACATATTAGAGTTTGACAAATTCCCAAATGAATGCAGTAGATGCCTGGCCTGTGCAGTGCCCGTCAGTCGGTCAGGAGGCTTTTGAAGAGACTCAGTCTACTTAGAACTGGGAACTGTGTGATCTCTGTCCCTGCCACTTGACAAGGAAGAGTTGGAATCTTGTCAGTGATTCTCAGCCCTGATTGCATATTAATTTTATGGTGTTTGTGTTCACAGAGCCTCACATACCTCTCTTGTACCCTGGGCCTTTGCAACACTGTTGTTCCCACCCGGCAGTCCTATCACGTGTGCCCTCTAAGTTCCGCCGGGCCACATCTGTGACAACAGGGACATCAAAAGGAGGCAGAAGAAGAGTCAAACTCTCCAGTATTCAGAAATCATCTTGTCAGCCTGGGAGGGAACAAATTCTCATACCCATTTTGACAGGCCCTGAGAGAACCGAATCATATCACTGGCTCCTCTGTGAGTTCTTGTTAAAGGTTGGGGCTTAACAAAAAAGCCTCCAAACCAAAAGCTCTTTTCTCGCCACTGTGGCCATCTCTAACTGTGCTTCTGTTTCTTTGTCCCCTTCACACAAACACATCTCCAATAAGATCTCCGAGTTTTCTTCTTTTCAATGCACAGTGCTGGCAAAACTGGGTATCCAGGTGCACGAGAATGAAATTGGATCTATGTCTTTCACCCTTCACAAAAATGAATTCCAAACAGCTCAGAGACCTTAATTTAAAACTGGAGACACCGACACCACTAAAGGAAAACAGGAGGAAACATTTGACACAGGTATAGACAACAGATTTTTGACTAGAACTCCAACAGTGCCAAGACCGAACAGTGGGCCTCTATGAAATGTAAAAGCCATTTTGCACAGCAGAAGTCGCTGTCAACAGAATAAACAGGACAGCTCACAGAGAGGGAGACGATCTCTAACAGCCATGCTTCAGACAGGGGTTTAGTGTCTAGAAGACAGGAAGAACTACAAAAAGTAAATAGCCACCTCACCAAATAAGAATCAATGCTGCCAACCAATAAATGGACCAACGATCTGAAGAAATAGTTCTCAAAAGAAAGACAAATGTCCAGTTAATGTTTATAAAGGGTTCCTTGTAAACCCTTATCCTTAGTCCTCAGAAAGAAAGCTAAGCGTTAATTTTGAGGTTTCATCTCACCCAGTGAGAAAGGCTGCCATCCAGAAAGCAAAGGTGCTGAAGACAGGAGAGAAAGGAGGCCCTTTTGCTTCTAGTAGGGACGGTAGGCTTGTGTAGCCACACTGGGAAGCAGTGTGCACGTGTTTCAAAAAATTAAAAATAAAAGCAACACATGATGCAGCTCCCTCACTCCTGGCTACAGACAGGAAAGATTCTGCAGGGTCCTGCCGAGGCATCTGCACCTCAGCACACTGCACTTCTCAGAATAGCAAGGAAATGGGATGAGCTTCACGGAAAAGAAAAATGTGGCGCCCGGTGTGTGGGACGTAAAACCATGCCAGGAAGTTTGGTAAGGTAGAACAGGTCGAGACCCTGAGACTCGGTGGGCACACACCTGAGGCTTAGGTGACTCCCGGGTCCCTGCCAAACTCCTGACTTGGAGCACACGTGCCATGCTTCTCACATAAAAGAGCCATGACCTGTGTTCATGTAGGCTCAAGACAGAGTTCTCCATGCTAATGAGGTACCTAGAGGACTGGAGGGCATAGCCAATAAGCTTTCCATCCTAGATACTCCTTCCTGAAAAAGATATTTAATCTCAGGCCCACCCTGAGAAGTGTGGTATGGTTTTATGCATCCACCTTCCGCCATGACAATAAACAATTCAGAACCACGTACTGTCTCTTTTCATCAGATCTGCTGTGCAGAGCCACAGCCTAATCTCCTGAAGGAGGCCTCTCTGTACTCCCAGCCATAACTGCCATGGAGCCTGCCAAGGATAATCACCATGGGACTATCTGGAGCTCCCTCCCCCATCCCCTTGGGCTAGATCCAGTTAGAGAGCCCCCACTCTGTTCTCTGCCCTTCTGTGACTCCCTGCAGCACCTGGATGTCCAAGAGCCTGAGAACCCCATGGCCCCAGCCTCATCATCACAGGCCCCGGGACCCCGAAGCAGCTCCGATTTTTCCACATCTCAGACTGCTGCGCTTTCCCATTCCTGACTGGTGTCCCGGTCCTTCCCTATAGCCCACACCCACCCAGCGCAGCTTGCAGTCAAACTCTCTGTGTTCCATCTCTCCAAGTGGCCGTGACCTGTGGTGGAGCGGACGCGGGACCCACAATCCTACAACGGTGTACAATGGAACTTTATTCAGCAACAAGTAAATATGATAGGTAGAACTGGAAACCTATATTAAATACCGCACCAGAGGCTCAGAAACACAAAAGATATAGATATAGATATAGATATAGATATAGATATAGATATAGATATAGATATAGATATAGATATAGATATAGATATAGATATAGATATATTCTAACCTGGGAATCACAGCCCCTAATTACTCATATGTGTAGCCAGGTAGAAGTAAATATGGGTAAAGCCAACAAACTGCAAGGAGCCCATGAGGATGAACACAAAAGAGGCTTTAAGCAATAGGCATAGGGGAGATTAAAGGTAGGGGAGATGATAGCACAAAATGCAAAGGGGTGACTGGGGCCAAAGGGTGCAGAGGCCAACAGAGCTGGGCAGGGTGGTGAGGGAGATGGAGCTAAAGAATGTGTCAAAGTCCTGCTGGAAACCTGTTACTCTGGAAGCAGAACTTGAAAGGGATTTAAATAAGGCAAAGATCTCTGTTCGGCTCCCTTTCCCACCGTGAGCCCCCTTTACCCTGGCTTCTGTCCTTGCACAAGTCAGAAACAGTAGATCGAGTGTGACCCAAGGCGGTCATAGCAGATCTTCAGAATCCCCTAACCTTCCCTGATCTCTCTTACACTTTTCTTGTTTTGGAGATAGTTAAGGGCAGAACTGCTGCGTTAACTCAGGGCTGCCCCTTTAACTCAGGCCTGCCCCCTTAACTCAGGGCTGCCCCTTTAACTCAGAGCTGCCCCTTTAACTTAGACTGCCCCTTTAACTAACTCAGGGCTGCCCCTTTAATTAAGGACTGCCCTTTTATGTTTTGGTTGCTTCCTATGGTATTTCCCCTTATGAGTAGGAATGCTGAGGGCTTTGGAGTGCTACTCCTAACATTGGTCTTATGAATTTTGTGAGACACGGAGGGTAAACACCTTAGCAGTTCCCAACTCTAAGATTCTTGTGCAAATTTTCAAACCAAAATAAAAAAATTTCCAGGCAAGAAGATCTGGCATTAAGTACTATGCTAAACACTGAATGCTGACAAATTTTGTTACAGATATTTTTTCTTAATAGAAGCTGCACCTAAAACTACAGTATAAGATAGTAGTTTGTGAATTCCTGTATGGGAAAAGTCATTTCCATCTCAACTGATGGTCCGTTGACAAACAATGTCACAATTGATATAGTTCTTGAGCTGTCAGAAATGCTAATAAAGGGGTTGGAGAGATGCCTCAGTGCTTGAGCTGTTCTTGCAGATGATCTGAGTTCTGCTCCCAAGTCAGACGGTGCAGGCTCACAATGTGTAACTCCAGCTTCATGGCAGGGTGGGGAACCTCAAAAAACTGACCCTTTTGAGACCACAAGCCAAACCAAGTTCCTTCTGCCTCCTCTGAGGTGTTTCGTCTCAATGATTTAAAGCTAATTTACTGAGTTCGAGGCCAGCCTGGTCTACAAAGTGAGTTCCAGGACAGCCAGGGCTATACAGAGAAACCCTGTCTCGAACCTCCCCCCACCCAAAAAAAGCTAATTTACTTACCATCTTTGGGAGAGATATTTCCAGAGACAAACTATTAGAAACCTTACTACATGTCTGTACTAGTAAGTAGTAGTTATTTCAACAAATATTGATAAGAAATACTGGTTTTGAAATTTAATGAAGCAAAATTTAACCCCTCCCCAAATAATCCATCTATTTTCTTTCTGTCGTTATTCTTATATTGTAAAAATTATCCTCAACTATCACTATGTTTTGAATCTAATCAACAAATAATTATAAGACATTTTTCTCTCTGGACTAGAAGTATCCATGTACCATCTCATACTGTGCCATTTGGTCCATGTGGTGCCTAAGGCATCTGCTACCTAGTTTTGTATGGAAAAGCTTGCTGACCCCTCCATGACTCCAACATAATTTCTTCCATGTACAACTCAGCTTCCAGGCTGTATGTTACGGGACTTTTGACTGCTTCTTCAGCTGCTCTGGCCTCTTTTCTCTTCCTCAAATACATTACAGAATCCTCCATCCCATCCCCCACCCGCCATGGGGCTCCTGTGTCTGCATCTTATCCCCAGAACACATAAAAGATCCTTGTCTGTCTCGTGGCTGTGATAAAATACCTGGACAAAAGAGATTTCAGGAAGCAAGAGTTGATTTTGATTCTCAGTTGAAGGTGGAGCTCATTCCTTTTCTACTGATATAATCAAATACCATGGCCAAAGCACCTTATAGGAGGGAGGTTCACTTGCTTTATGGTTCCAAAGGCATGCTTAATGTTCTGTCATGGCAGAATGGAGGCATGGTGTCTTGTGTTCAAGAAGATGAGGGAGGAGGCCTCACAACTTCAAGAGTCAACCAGAGAAAAACAACTTCTAAATGCAGGAAGAACTTATTTGGCTCATGGTCTCAAAAGGATCAGCCCATGTAGCTTGGCCCTGAGCTAGGGGAAAACATCCTGGCAGCAGGAACATGTGTGTGTGTGTGTGTGTGTGTGTGTGTGTGTGTGTGTGTGTGTGATTACCTATGTCAGGCAGGAAGCAGAGAAGGCAAGAGGCAGAGAGGGCAGGGAGAAGACTCCCAAGAACCATTACCAATGATAGACTTCCTCCAGCAAGGCCACACCTCCTCAGCCTCCCCAAACAGTGTCAGCAACTGGGGACCAAGTGTTTAAATGCCAGAGCTGTGGAGAGCATTCTTATTCAAACCACTGAAGCCTCCATGGTTTTACCAGAAGGCACAGTGGGAGGGATGTGGGCCTGCTGGTCACTTTTTGTCCGGGCAGGGGGTGATGAATGCATACCAGTCAGTTTGTTGTTTTCTCTTTGTTATTCAGTCTATAACCCAGCCCCTGGTGTGGTGTACTCACAGTCATAATGGGTCCTCCCACCTCAGTTAGCTAATCTCAGCAATCCCTCTCAGGCACACCCAGACACTTGTCTCCCAGGTGATTCTAGACCTTGTCAAGTTGACAGTCAATATTGACTTTCAATAATTTCACTTTTTTTGGGGGGGGTATTTGATTGAATCATGGTCTTCTTTTCTAAGATGGGAGGTTCAGAACGTCTTGCTGTATTCATCAGTGACTGGCTGATGTGTAGGCTTAGGTCGTCCAGAGCAGTCCAGTTTGACTATTCCCTGGTAATGTGCTTTGTGGTTTTTTTTTTTTAGTTTACACAATCTAGCTAGTAAGCACATCTCCCTTTACTGATTCTGAGAGGTTCAGACATTTATAAATGTAGTTACACTTATTGTCCACCAGCACTGGGGTGCAGAGACCTTATTCTTGTTCACTCTTCAAAGTAAAGCAGTCAGAGTGAATACTTTGCTCACGGATGAAAACTTAATCCTTAGTAACATTGGTACTACCTGAGAAATCGCTAGAAATTCAGCATCTTGCCCGAGACCTAATCCCTATCCTGTGCTGAACTGTGCCACACTCAGGCCTGGATACTGGCAGGTTTGGAGAGCTGATCTTGATGAAGTGGCTGCCAGCATCATCTTTGAGGGCCCTGAGACCTCTCTGCCCTTGGCAGCACAACTGGATCCTAATGGAAATGGCTGTCACTGCTCCTGTTAACTGGGGCCACTCTTGTTTATCCAAGGTACCACACCAAGGCTTAGTGGTAACATTTCCCAAAACCTATTTATTTGCAAATATTAGAATAGCTTATGATCTCACAGAGCTGCCCCTCTGTCCCTCTGTTGGTATATCCTGATTGTGGCCTGGAATGTGTCAGTGTCTGTTGCTGGAATAGTCCCAGGCAGTCCTCTTTCCCCAGTGCCCACCAAATCAAATCCCGATGCAGAGAAAAGGTTTTCCCTGACTTCAGCATATGGACTATTTGTTCAAACCATCATTATTTGACCCAGCATTGACCTTTCCATAGGATGATTGACAGTGGGAACATCCATTGCCTTCGGGGGAACCCCACCCCCATGCACATGGGTGTGGTCTGACATATAATCCTTTGACATAAGCACATTCCCTAAAGTTCAGGTTATTTGGTCTTAAATGACACCATATGTAGGCTAGCAGCAGCCCTCACAACCTGCTTTTCCTTCTTCTCTCACCAGGGTTCTGATATCTGGAAGGGGATCCACACCCTGCAGGACCTGGGCCTAGAAGCCAGGAACCAGAGTCAAGGAGCCTGTTTTATAAACTTACTGAGAGCAGGTGGGACAATAGGACGAAGAAAAGTTGTGACCGAAGAGATAATGCAAAAATGTGAATAACAAGTGGGGTTCAGTTCTCTCCTAATTCTTCTAAACAGCGAGTGTTTGAAAGTGTGGGAAAGATTACCCTCCCCTGTATGCACACTGACAGTGAGGAGGTTGGCTGTTGTTGATGCAGATGAACAGTTATAGACTGGTTTTGAATGGATTAGCACTGTCTCGGGAGCTCTATCCCATGGCAGTCCTTAGATTCTCTTTCTCATTGTAAAGATGCTGTGTGTGTTTTAGAAATAACTCCGTTATGCTGCTGAAAAAGCTTTCTTTCTTTCTTTTTTAATTTTTTTTTAACAAAAGATGTTTTAGATGTTGGAGAGAAAACAATGTGTTAGAAGCCCTTGCTGTTTATTGAGTTTAATAAATAATAATGATGACAAAAACCCTTCTCTTTGTATAGCTAAAAGGCATTTCCCACACATGATCCTTTTTTTGGTTTTGTTTTGTTTTTCCGAGACAGGGTTTTTCTGTATAGCCCTGGCTGTCCTGGAACTCACTTTGTAGACCAGGCTGGCCACGAACTCAGAAATCCGCCTGCCACTGCCTCCTGATTTAATCCGGTGCTGGGATTAAAGGCATGTGCTACCACGCCTGGCACCCCACACATGATCTTATTTCATCCTTCTATCAGCCCTGGGGTTATCCAGAACTGTGAAATTATTCTCATTTTGGCAAACTGAAGCCCGGAGAAGCCATGTGGCCAGAATAGTGAAGATGCCCTCAGACTAATATATAACTCTAGGTTTAATTTTCTCTTTGGTTTAAAAAATGTAAGAGTTTCAATGACATTGAACCAATTGCCTACTGCCTGTGTAGTTTAGGCAGAAATTTCATCATAATAGGCATTTCCTGACCTTTTCCTAGGATTCTTAGTGGTCTCAGACTAGTGGTGATATATGTGTCAGTCACATGTACACACATGTTGACACATGCACACACGGACACACACAGATACACATACAGGTACACATAGAAACAGATAAACACACACACTGGCACATAGACTCACGCACATAGACACACAGACACACATAGATGCACATACAGAGGCACATACATATATACATTCATACCTTGACACACAAACTGGTACACACACAATGACACACTCACATAGACACACACTGACACACATATAGACACAGACAGATGGACACACACACACACTCATCTCATTTCCTCCTTCTTTCACTTATTTCCAAGACATGCTTTCTTTCCACCTCCCCAATGCCCTTGGCTTCATTTGATCTTAACTTGACTCCTTGCGTCCCTGAGAGGTTCAACAAAAAGGACACCAGACCCAGAGAAAGACAAGGATGGGGAGCAGGGAGCATGGAAGGGAAAGAGGAAAGCAGGGTAGGTGTGGAGAGCAGCTTAGCCCAGACACAAGGATTTCTTGGTCTGATCTGGCATTCTGAGGTTTCCCCTGCTGCTTTGGAATCTCTGTGAACTCTCTGGAAAGACTTTACAGCTCAGCAGGGCCCTGGTGAGTGCTGGACTGTGAGGTTGCTCAGAACAAAAGAGGGAGGGGGTGCCCTCATCTCTGCCTGTGTCCCTTGCCTAGGATACTAGTGCCTATAGTGGCCTTGAGATCACAGGCATGGATAGTGCCTGCTCCCATTCTGCTGAGGGCCTGCTCCACCAATTGGAGCAAAGACCTAGTATGTGTCTATGCTGGGACAGAGAGCCACACCTAAAAATGTGCCAGAAAGCCATGGAAAAACAGCCTTGTTCTTATTTTTTCCCCCAGGGTAGGAACATTCATAATTTTACTTAGTAATACTTTTTTTTCTTAACCCTGCCCCTACTTTTTGTAATAAGAATCTAAATCTTCCCTGATGTGATTAAGTTTCTTTCTTCTTTTTGCTTACTGGAACAAGTAAGCAAACTTCTTTTTTCCTGAGAAGTCACAGGTAAGTCTCTGTCTCACTGTTGTGACTGACACCCAGGGCTTCTGAGCAAGAGGGTAAGAGAGCCACGATTACCTAGTAGGACCATTTTAAAGGATGCAATCTCTTGAAAGGTGTAGGAACCTGGGCATAGCCACACCTAGCTACGTTGTGCTATGATGTACAAATAGAGGCTTCCAGGAGTTTTCTGTTAGTGAAAAATACCCATGGCCTCCCTGTGCTTCTTGAGACTTGTTCAGCTTTGGACTTGATATGATGGGTGACAAGGACAAGAAGAAAGTACAGACACATAGACATATGTACAGAAAAATGGGTCAGGTAAACCTTGGGCTCTAATGGAGACTCACCAGCAGCCTAGAAACGCAGTACATTTATTATATTGTTAGGGTCCATGATTCGTCAAAGAATGATACCCCAGACTCAAATGGTATGTAAATAAAAGTGTTTTATTCTGCAGAAGTCCAGCATGCTGGGGTCTCTCATTCCAAGATGGAGAACCAGAAGTGAGCTTGCAGGCCTGTTTTAAAAACCATTAAGGGAATTCCAGGGTAGGTGACCTTTATCTTAATCTGTTGAGTCCTTCTCTAGGGATATTCTAGAACTATTACTGGGGTGTGGGGACTGGAAACTCTTGCTGAGGAAGTCTAGAAACTATTGCTAAGGAGGTCTGGAAACTGCTGCTGACCCATTGTCCTTACCTTAGGCTAGGTGGTGGGACAGTTTCTGAGTAGCTGCCTGAAGCCTGTTTTTTTTTTTTTTTCCTCCCCCCCCCCTAGTAATTGACTTGCCTGGGCTTACCTGGATTTGCCAAGTTCTTAGGCCTAGTTCCCTAACTGCCAATTTGAAGTCTGTCATGGAAGCAACCTAGCCTTCTCATTCTGCCTTTTCAGTAATGGGTCATCTTGAATCTTTGAGATGTTTCTATGGGCTGGCATTGTTGCTTGAGAGTAAATCTGTTCCTTAACAGGCCTAACTGTATAAAGCATTGATTATGCAGGGACCACAAGTCAAAGCTAATATATTCTTCTGTCTTATACTTTCTTTCTGACTAAGGCCATGGGTTCTTTGACCACACCTGAGTGGTCAACATTCCTCACCTAAGGCTGCACAGAGTCCTGTTGGAGGAAAAGCAAGTGTAGGTCTTTTCTGTTCTGTAAGATTACTTCTGCCTGGGAGGACAGGGAATCCTGCAGGGCCGTGATTGATTTTCCCATTTCCTATATACCTGCATCTATCTCCATCTGTAGGGCCTTATAGGGCTGAAGCCCCTACACTAGCAGCTCCAGCCAGCCCTATACCAAGGAGAAAATCCAGGAACACAGTGGAAATGGCTACCCTTTTAACTCAATTGTTTGGGGGTGCTAGCTGGTTGAAGACATTCTCCCCAGAGTAATAAGTCACTCTTGGTACAAACTGTACTAGAACATAAAAATCCTCAGTCATATTTACAACCAGGCCATAAATGCAAGGAATAAGTCCTGAGGTACAAGGCCATCAAGCACTCTCTTGGGGCAGCATGTATCTTGCAAAGCTACCATGCACGATGTCAGCGGTGGAAGTGTGGGGTGCTTCCCTTTTGGCTTTATCAGCTAGCCTGTTCCCTTGGGCTATTTCTGATATGTCCCTTTCCGATGCCGAGAGCAATGAATTATGGCCACCTTGAGAGGAAACCATAATGCCTCCATAAAGCAAGTCTCCCTTCCTTCGTTTTGATGGTTTTTCTCCAGCAGTCAATAATCCCATCTGCTGTCAGTGTAAATGTTAGCTATGGCTCCTTTTGCCAGTTTTAAAGCCTGGGTTAGAGCCTTTAGTTCAGCTTTCTGGGCAAAGAAGTTGCCCAAATAATAGAGTCCAAGTCCATTACTGCCACCCCTGCATTTAGGATAAAGCTGCTCCCATTTGTGAAGTAGATATGTTGTGCATCTGGCCATGGTATGTCAGTCATGTCCAGCCTGATGTTCTGGGTGTGCCCCAGAACTATAGAGCAACCATGCTGCACATGTGAGGACAGGTCAGGTAGCAGAGTAGCTGGGTTTAGGGGCAATGATGGGTTATATTTTTTTGCGAGGGGGATTCAAACGTACAGGCTGAAAGCATACCAGTTCGCTGTTGGACAGCCACCAGCTAGGTGAATTCTTGAGGGTCCCTTCAATAACACTGGGGGTGGTGATAACAACTTCCTGCCCCAGCCCCATGGTTATTTTGCCAGCATCCCTGACTAGCAGGGCAGGGGAAGCTATGATCTGGAGGCAGGCTGGCCATCCTCTTGGGCAACTGGGTCCAGCTTCTTAGATAAATAAGCCACAGGTCTTTTCCATGCTTCCAAAATTTAGGTGAGCACCCACTTTGCTAACCCCTTTCTCAGATCCACATACAGGTAGAAAGGATTGTGAATGTCTAGTAGGAGGGCCAAGCCTCCAATAAGGCTCTTGGAGTCTTAAAGGCCATGTCCATCACAGGGGTCCATTCCATTTTGTCTTCTTGGCCCCTGGTAGGCTCATAAAATGTTTTGGCCGTCTCCATGAACCCTGGAATCCAAAGTCTATAAAACCTGGAAGATCCCAGGAATTCCCATACTTGCCTTGGGGTTGATGGAACTGGGATGCTAAGATGGTTTACTGACAACATGCATTGGCTGGCCACCCTTGAATATGTATCTTAGACAGGTGACATCAAATTGACAAAGCTGGGTATTCTTAGCAGATGATTGGTAGCCAAGTTGACTCAGCTCTTGTAGCAGGTCTCATATGGCCTCCTGGCATGTCTCCAAGTCAGGGGCCGGCAATATATACTGGAGCACAGTTAGATGGGAGTGGGCCTGCCGATACTCACCCAAGTCCACATTCAGTGCTTCATCAAAGGTGATGGGTGAGTTCTTGAATCCTTGAGGCAGGACTGTCCAAGTCAGTTGTCTCTTGAAGCCTCTCTCCAAGTCTTGCCATTCAAAGGCAAATAGGGGCTGGCTTTTGGGTGTCAGAGGCAGGCCTCAAAGCCATTCAGTGGCTGAAACTTCCAAGGGATGTCAGGGACATCTTGTTTAACAAAAGTCATGTTCACAGCTTCTGATGCTTCTCTGGCTTCTGGGTCAAAAGCAGTATAGGTCCTATAGGCTTCAGAAAGTCTTTCTAGATATTCTCTGGGATTCTCATTCTTTCCCTGCATTACCTGGCTTACCTTAGATAAATCTTTGGACCCTCTGATGGCCTCTCAGAGGCCATCCCCCCACCCCCACCCCCATCAGAATCTGGCGGTAGACGCAGAGCTTCTCCTTACCTTCAGCAGTGTTAAAATCCCAGTTGGGTCTAGTCAAAGGAAAGACCTGATGGATATCAGCCTGAACTTGAGTGGGCAGCCTATTTGCTCCCTGAACCAATTTCTGGGTAGCTCCCAAGACTCAGTAGTCTCTCTCCCCTGTCCTGAAGAGGAGGACCTGGAGCAAGTTGCTGACAGTCTTAGGCATAGTCTCCTGAACTGCTGATTTGAAGCCTGTCATGGAACCATCGTAGCCTTCTCAATACATCACTGAGCAGGGAGATGGACTTATTGTATACAGCTGAAAGAAGAGGGTTAGCTAAGCTCAAGGGGAAGGTTCTGTAGAGGATTGGTTTCAGATTGCAGGCCTTCAGGAGGTGAAAGCTGTGGCGAGTGGTTTTTGAACAAATGGTTTCAGCCCAAATCGGTTGTTCCCAGCATCTATCCTTGGTCCAGAGTCTTGGTGGTTGAGCTCTGAGCCTGGCCTGGGGGAGGCCTTGCCATTCCTATGGTTCTGTAGCACTGGGGGGGGGGGTCATGACAATATTATACATTCACTCAGATCTTCATCAACTCCTCATACATGGCTACTATGGCTGACTTGTCCTCCCTTCAGATGGCGTGCTCTGCAAACCGACTCTTAGATAAAACTTGACAATGCATCATATGTTTGTAAGACTTTGAGCAGTGAGTTTTCAAGATTTGCAAACCTGGTTTGTCCAAGTAAGCACAATGATCGAATTCTCCAGAGTAGCAGAACTGGTATAGATAAGCCTGGAATGTCCCCAGTCTATAATACTGTGGGTGGTGAAGGCTAGGAAAGTGAGGAATGATGGAAGGAGGGAGGAAGAGAGGGAGAGAGAGGATATAGTCAGAGGATATACACATACATATAGACACACACATACACACACACACACACACACACACACACACACACACAGAGAGAGAGAGAGAGAGAGAGAGAGAGAGAGAGAGAGAGAGAGAGAGAGAGAGAGAACGCTCAACTTATGGGTAGACTTAAGTGGAGGGAGGATTAGTCAGTAATCCTCCTTGACTAAGGCAAGCAGGAAGATTATAACTTTTAGGAATGATCTGGGATTTTTGTTGAATAGGGTTTGTTCCCCATTTCCATCCTTATCTGGAATTTTTATACATAGCAGTGAGAGATGGATGGATAGAGCAGACAGTTCAGCACAGCTAACAGTATGAAGCAAGGGACATTTAGTAGGCATCTTGGTCAGCCTTGGTTTCAGCTGAATTTGAGCCACCATGTGGTTTCTGGGAATTGAACTCAGGTCCTCTGGAAGAGCACCCAGTGCTCTTAACCACTAAGCTATCTCTCCAGACCTCAGCAGAATGTGAACAGTCTTGTGCTTTTACTGTTTGAGTGGTCATAGAATGTGCTACTGTAATTACAGTTCTCACACGGCACCAGCTAGTCATCATGCAAGTTTCCTCTATGCCTTACCAGCTCTCCTGAGAGCTATCTGCTGATGTGTGTCTTAGAAAAACAGAGCTAGTATCTGCCTTCCTGTCTCTGCTATCGGGTGTTTTCTCTCCCAATCCCTCTCCATCCTTCTACCTATCTATCTATTGAGATGGCAAAATTGAAATCTGGGGTAAGCCATCCTGGAAATTCAAGTAAGAGTCTGAAGCTGGAAACAGAAAAAAAATTCCATTTCAGTTGGGAGGTGCAACTCCTGCCTTTTCAGGAACCCCCAGTTTTACTCTTCAGGCATCCAAGTGGCCGAGTGACACCCATACACGCCATCATTCTAGTTTTTAAGACCACGTTCAATCATTTATTTGATATAAGTTAAACTGATTCTCTGCTTTTATAACAGGGATAGAAAATGACAAATCTTAGCTTGGTGCCTGGACATGTTAAATGGCCAGTTCATATTGGTTATATCATGGGCTTTTTTTGGGTGGGTGGGGGACAAAGTTTCAACTAAACTTACCTCCTGGGTTCCAGGAGGGCCCTCAGCACCAAACTCAAATAGAGCAATCTCTGTTTTTTTTTTTTTTATGTTTACCAATATGCTATTGGACTCAATGTGTAACCTAATATGCCAATGTTGACAGCTTAATGTTGAAATATGAATCAATTAGTATGTGTGGTAGCACAAAAGCAATAGCAGTAAGAAAATATGATCACAAAATATCATCAGTGATTCGCTCATCCCCACTTCATTTTTCTTTGTTCTCTCCTCCATCCTTATATATTCATGGAGATGTTATTCCTAGAGCTATACTCAGAATGGATTACTGTTTGCAATTGGCTACTTCTCATAGGACATGATAGACGTTAAGATAGAAACTAGACAAACAAATAGTACACTGCTGAAAAATGACAACTTATTCTATCTTCCCCTGGCAGGAGCCTGAGCAGCTGGGGCAGTTTGTTCCCTTAGTGGGGCAGCTCAACAGATGGGACATCTAAGAGTGTTTTGTTCAATTGCTGTCTTGCTGAAGGGTTAGTTGAAGGAATAGAGAGTTCATGAGTAAATTGTACACGTAGTCTACTAAGGGGGAGAAAGAGTGAGAGCCAGATCTACGTTTTCATGGTTTTTACTTATGCAAACTTTTCATCTGTGTAAGGTGTGCTGTGTTCCTTCAGTGTGCTATGTATCTGCCACTGAGGATCTTCCCATGCACAGAGTGGATCTGCCATCTGAGAGTTGTAGCCTAGAAGGGAAGATGGACAGAAAGAAGGCACATAAGGGTCGCTACAGGAATGATCACATCTGAGGGTTAGTTGTAATGGGATGAAACAGGTAATAGAGGGAAGAACAGAGATGTCTTGGAGGATGTTCTAAGCTATGCTCTGGAGGGCCTGCAAGAGTGGACCAGATGACGAAGGACACCACACCAACATTTCAATGTATTTTTCTATTGGTAGCTGAAAAACTGCTTTTTGAAGGAAATAGAATGCAGATGTTTTACTACTATTCAGGCAAGCTCTCAAACCTCAGGTAAGGCTATGGGAACAACGTGTCCAAGATCTCTGCTTATAACCCCAGGGCTTGCAGAACAGACAATAGTTTCTATCTGGGCTTCTGTGGCCCAGATAGTCTTGGATTATATACCATTCCTTTCATGGGAGCATGGCTAATTCACCAGGGACTATACTCTTTGAGAAAACAGTCTCTCCTTCCCAGCAGCTAACAATGACTGGCTCCTAGGCTAGGAGTGGGTCCTTGTGCTCATGCCCGCCTCTACATGCTGGGATTTGGCTTGGCTAGCGCAGGCATAGTATGTGTGGCCACAACTGTTGCAAACTCATATGCAACTACTCTGCTGTGTCCAGAAGAGAGAGCCCCCTCTCTTTTGGGGTCACCCACTAGCTCTTATAAGAAGAGAGCTTTCTTTGACTAGTCATAGACAAGACAGGTGGAGAGTCACACTTCAACTTCTCTAGCAGAGATAGGATCCAGGTTGTGGACTGCCTGTGGAGACCACATGGTGTAAGGTATTGTTGCTGATGGTGATCCCCAGCCAAAAGCTGAAGGAAATGTTTTAAGGAGAGATGTGACATGTGCTTGACTAGAGTCTAAGCAAATCATTCAATGTTTAAACTTCTGTTTTATAATCTATAAAATATGCATAATACTAGTACCCATACAGGGATGGCACTAAATATTAGATAAGAGGCTGTAGGCAAAGTCTGGTACCAGTTCTTGATTTAGAGAAACATTCCATACATTTTGATCATTCTTGTTTTAAATAACTTTCTGCCAACGAATATATTCCAGTGGTTATAGAAGTAAATTTACAGAGTTGAACATTTATCAGAACAATCCAAATTTAAATTCTAACCATCTCTGTAAAAAAAAAAAGTGTGTATAATTTTAGCTATCTCCTACTTGGAGTCATAACTCCAAGGCCTAATCTGTCAAGACTTCACCTTCTGTTCCTTCTTTTTCCTCCTCAGTCTAGAGATCAATTATACTAAGTATATTGATACGGTTCACACTGCTGCAAGAAAATGCCTGACAAGAGCGATATAGGGAAGGAAGGGCTGGTTTTGACTCCTGTTGTGAGGGTCCATCATGACACTGAAGCATTCGTGGCAACAGGAGGGAGAAGGAGTTGGTGACACCATGTTCTCAATCAGGAAGCCGAGAGATGGACTTTGGTGTTCAGCTTACTTTCTCCTTTTTCTTTTTTATTAAGTCTGGAGCTCTAGCCTGGGGGATGGTGGCCCAACCTCTCATATCAAGAGTAGATATCCTCACCTCAGTTCGACCTCTCCACAAATGCCCTCATAGATACGCACAGAGGTCTATTGTCTAGAGAATCCCAAATCACATCAGAGTGATGGCGAGAACTAACCACTGCACTAGACAAGCAGGGTACCACTGATTTACTCCCCAGCTGTTGCTGTAGACTTCTGTATATGTTTCCTGAGTCAAATAGGGTAGAATGCAATCTTTTGTGGCTGGCTTCTTTCACTCAATGTGATGTTTGTAGAGTTCATCCATGCCATAGTATGGCTGTTACTTCTATTTCTTTTTGTGTTGAATGGGGACTCTACAGATATGGCCATTCCATATTTTGTCATTCCATTCACCATTTGGTGGACATTTGCAGTGTTTCCAAATGGATTTTTGTGAACAAACATGGCTGTGAATGTTTGGGCATAAATAATTGTTTGTGCATACTATATAATATCCCAGTTTTAAAAGTCAACAGTCCTAAGAAACACCAAACTTTCGAAGGGGATGATGACTGAGTCTGGCCTTGGTTCTTCGCCTTGGGAAATAGCTATGCTTTTACTAGGTATTGGAAAATACACAGTGACCTACATCTAACAGAGAACTTACTATTTCAATTACAAGGTCAAAAGTTGGCTTTAATAAAGTACTTCATCTAAAGTAGATCAGGGATTGGCCTTACTGCTTTTGAAGTTTGACTGCAGTCTAAGAGCTTCCATAGATACTGCATAATGAAAGAGTATCCTGCAGAGGGCAGTGGTGTGGCTGCATGTGCCTTTCACACTAGACACATGGGGACCACTGCTCTGTGAAGCTTCGAGAGAATGGAGGTCATACAGCTAGTTCTCTTGAGTCAGCCATCTCTAACTGCCCTGGAAGCAGGGCCTGTTCTGTTTCTCTAGGCCAAGTCAGAAATAGATCTGAGCCTTGGGATGCCTCCCTATTGGGTGCTATAGCTCCAGATTCTGGGGTGTCCTAGGATGGTGACTTGTTTTAAGCCAAGGAAAATTCTGAACAGAGCTGCAGAGGGTGGTGGCTTTGCAGAGCTGGTGGGGCAGGCTGGAAGTCCTGAGTCACAATGTCCTACACACCCTTTGGTCTGGAGACATCTAGATGCTCCCAATCTCATTAAGCTTATGATTGAATTTTTGTTCTAGCCTTGGAGTTTTTTTTCCCCCTTTGGTTTTTTTTTGTTTGTTTGTTTTTTGTTTTTGTTTTTGTTTTTCAGATGTGAATGGGTTAGACCTGTGGGTGACATTTTGGGTGAAGGAAGCCAATTGGGACTTATGTCTTATTAGGATACATGCTTTATTATATCCTTCCCCCAAAAGAACTGGGCTCTACTCTCTCAACAGAAAGTTGTGGAAAATTAGACACATTCATTCTGTGGAAAGCCCAAGTTAACATTCAAGTCTCAAAATCTGATCTTAGGTCAAATATCTCTTGCTTTTGCCAGTAAAAAGAGCCCAGATGTTTTTCTATTTACTTAGGCAAACCCCTGAAACACAAGTTAGTGATATAAAACTTTACATTTGCAATGTTAAGAACCCGTATTTGAAAAGTCACGAGCATAAAATATATACTGTGAAACGGGAGGTCAAGATGGCGAACTCATTTCAGAACCACAGTCTTTGACTCAAGAATTTTGATGGGCTCTTCATGTTGGTTGAGCTTCTTGGTCCTAATATCATTGACAGAATTAAATCATGATATTAAAACACTGAAACACTAATGCTTTGTTTTTATTGGCAAGAACCAAAATGATCTAATACTAATGCCACAAAACATCAGTCACTTTTTTTTTTCCTGATGAATAAGATGAACTTTGGCTGCTTGTGATAGTAAATTTAATAATGTCAGTGATTTGAACTGTTTCAATTGGAAATGTGCAGAAATGTGTTTCTCTGACTCCCCTCCACCCCCCGCCAGCTCTCCCTCTCCCTGGCCTTCTCCCCCTCCCCCTCTTCCTTTTCCTTCTCCCCTTCTCTTTTTCGTTTTCTTTACTCTGTACTACTGTTGTTACGAAGTTTTGTGGCAAATCAGCCCACATACATAGGTCAGAACATATCATTCCCATGTACCATGTGCACGCCAAACTCTGCATACCCTGTTGGGCTCCTTCTCACAGGTGGTCTGAATTTGCTTCTAGCTGGACCTGTAAGCAGATTTAATATTTCATAAGCACTGCTGTGTCTCATGCCTCCATTATTGACACCACATGGAAGTCAGGAAATTGGTTCTTTCTGGGAACAGTTTGCAGAAATATGCAGCCTGTCAGCCCCTTTCTCATGGGTGCATTAACAGAGAGGCTCACAATTACAAGTAAGGAACCTTCTCCAGATGTGTGCAGCAGCTCAGCTCCAGCTTTATCTCCCGTCCTGAAGATGGACTTGACAAGATGGATTATTTGTGGCTGTATTGTAATAACTTTGTGAAATTGGAATTCCCAATGATGGTAATGGAGGGTGAGGAACCAGGAGCTGGGACGCGTAGAAGTCCTCTTCGAAGTAAACAATAGAAAAGAGCAGCGGTGCCAAGAGCAGATCAGCTGTGGCGTTTGCCTGCCCTGGACACCAATTCATCCAGACTGTTTCTAATTTTTTTCCCCTTTTATGATTCTGTTTATGTTACACACATTAAAGTTAAGTCATGTCTTTAATAAGATGGAAACTGGAAGTGAGATTTGGAAATGACTGAATCAACCTTCTCAACTCATTTCTTCTCATGGAGAACACAAAAACAACTGACAGAAAGGGATATACCAAAGAAAACAACTTTAATTGTTGGCTTCATGGAAAATCCAATACAGCCTTCCATTCATCCTTTTCCCAGTAGACTCTCTCTATATGGCTGAGGGCTTGGCTTAGCTGACACGTTCCTGAAGGATCGCTAAGTTCCTATAAGAAAGGATCTTGCAGTAACTGATGCTGATACTTTCTCAGTCTCAAAAGGCAGGGAGATTTCCCCAGGATAATGGAACTGGGAGTCAGCTTCCCTTACATTTTATGGGTAGATGACTGCAAGGGAATATTCTCTTAAAGCAAGGTTATATTTCAACTTTTTTTTTTCTTTTTTAATTCCCAGGTCCCCTGAGTTGATAGTTAGAAAACTGAGTTCCTTTGGGAGTTATTTGTACATCTTCAAGGTTGGCACTCTTAGCTGCTTGATGTTGATGTCCCAGATAAAGTTCTTCAAGTCCAGCTGTTGGGATTTAGCTTAATATGTTTGGACAGAGGGATTTCCTATGTCATCGAAGAGATGGAACCAAAACAGGATTAGTCACTCTTGCATCTTCTATTTATAGCCCAGCTATTATTCAGATGCATTGTAGAAGAATGATGTAGAAAAGAATTTCTTTCTCTTTCTCTCTTAAAAAAAAAAAGAAGCCTTTTTATACCCTGTGGATTTAACTTTGGTTTTTAACTTAGCCAGACAAAACACTTAACAAAAATACTACTATCGAAATAAAAAATTACCTATTAAGTCATCCCACATCTCCATTTGCAAATTAAACATTTGTCAGTACAAAGTATGTAGGATGACCAGAAGTCATGGATGACTTACAGGGAAGTGGCAGGGGTTGAAAAGGTCAATGTGAAGAATTATCTGCATGCTCAAATAACAGTCAAAGTCTTGGGACTATCTAAATAGAATCCTACTCTAGTCACTTAGTTAAATGTCAGCATTAAAGCTAGCTTGCTAATTTAGTGAGAAACATGAATGAAATAATTTTTATCTGGGGCAGTGGTATGTTAAGTCATTTGTTTTCTGAAGGTGGTGAGGTGGGAGTAGAACTTTGGCTATACAGGGTAAGTGCAGGGTTAGGAAAATTGGCTAGATAAACTGTGGAAGTTCTATGGACCATTCAGTTCTTATGTCTCTTCCTGTCTGTTTCTTTACCTCTCTCTGTGTGTCTCTCCTGTGTCTCTCTGTCTTTCTGTCTCTCCCTCTCTTTCCAGTTATTCTGGAGACAATTGGCAGGACACTAGACTAAACGATAAGAGTCTGTCTGAACAGGTGAAAATTCTGGAGGAGAACTCCATGGACTGTGATTTGATCAGTGTGGTGTGCTAGACTAGACTAGAGATAATGGGTTAGTGATAATGAGTCCCAAACTTGTAGAAGCCATTGGAAGAGTACAAGAAAGGTAGAAGCAATGCTAGAAAGGATTTCCTCAATCCCGTACAGCAGCAGATCTTGGAGGGCGTGTGGGCTTCCACAATGGTGTCTCTTTAAGTCATCACATCCAGTGAGTTCTGAGAAATGTTGGAAATACTTTGGCGAATGGAGGTTAGTGACAAAGACTTCATGAAACAGCAACATTTATGATTAGAAGATCATACCACCGTCAAAGAAGACCTGTCTGGAGACCTGGAAGAGTAGTGACAAGGTTTAGTCCCTTTAGAGAGGTATATAGTGAGGAAGTAGTTAGATATAGTACCCTGTCAAGAAAGTGGATCAGAGATGGAGGCAGGAGATAAAAACCAGGAGCCTGGGAGGGTAAAGAAGTCATCAAGAACTGGTACTTCCAGGATGGTCTGTCCAGGAGAAGGCAGTTATCCCATAGGGCCCAAAGGTGACTTCTTTTATTAACATAGACTATCATGTCAGCATCAGTAGATCCAATGTCAAGCCTTATGTTTTGTCAGGATCAAGGCTGTTGATAGATTCCTGTGTTGGGGAGAGAACTGGCTTGGATCCCAAATATGCAGATCAAATCTCAAATATTGTACCTTCTTGACCCCGGGAAGTTGCTTTCTTTTTAGAGTATTAGAAACAGCTATCATTAAGGGAAAATATACTGGGATATTATTGTCTCATTAGGGTTTCTATTCCTCTGATAAAACACCATGATAAAAAGCAACAGGGTTAATTTCACCTTTCAAACCTCAGGCCACACTCTGTCACAGAGGAACATCATGGCAGAAACTTGAGGGAGGAACATAGAGGCAGAAACTGAAGCAGAAGCTGTGGAGGAGCACTGTTTACTGGCTTGTTCAGATTGCCTACTTACAGCATCCAGGATCACCAGCATAGGGGGACACTGCCCATAGAGATCTGGGACCCCTCACAGCAGAGCATCAACTAAGAAAATGGTGCGTGCTCCTTTATCTGTGTATGTGTCTCCTGTGTTCTTTCTTTGTCCCCCTGACCTGTTTACTCAGCCTTTTTAAAAAAAAAAACTTTAATTTTAACTTTAACCTTTTTGCCCATTTGCTTCCTAAAGAGACAAAGGAAAAGAAGATGGTATAGGATGGGTGGGGGAGGCTGAGAGATTCTGACAGGAGATGAAGGAGGAAAAACTGTGATCAGAAATATATTATATGAAAAAATAATTTTCAATAAGAAAGAAGAGAATGTCCCACATTTTCTCAGTTAAGGATCCCTTTTCCTAAATTACTCTAGCTTGTGTGAAGCTGGGATGAAACTAGCCAGAACAATTGACATTTTTAACCTGACACACAAACACATCCCTATCCAACCACAAGCTTCCCTTTCTCATTTGTGCCCAAGATGGCATGTTAATATTACAGTGTAAAATATTCCACTATTAAAACTCCCCAAGTCTTTAAAAATTCAAATAGTTGAAAACACCCAACTTTTTTTAAGTTTCCCTAAAATATCTAAGTTTCTTTAAAATATCCCAAGTTTCTTTAAAGTTCCAAAATCTCTGTAAAATTTCAAAGTGTTTCTAAAGTCTTAGAGTTCTTAACTGTGGGCTGCTGTAAAATAAAAACAAAACAAAACAAAACAAAACAAAACAAAACAAAACAAAACAAAACAGGCCCCCATCTTTTCTTACTTCATGGGGGAAGCAGGGCACAATCACTATCAAATCAGAGCGAACCCAAAGGCCAGCAGCGTACAAATTTCAGTGATTGAGGTCTGGGACCCACTTACAGCCCTCTTATCTCCAATGGGCGGAGACACTTTTCATCTCTCCAGCTCTGCCAACCACAGCACACGCAGCCTGTTACATCAACTCAGACCTGCTCCACTCCATGGCTGTTGCTATGCTTGGTGGTAGTCCCATGGTATTGGTATTTCCAAAATTCTGGATTCTCCTCTGCCACTGCTCTGTATTCTCACCAACAGCCTCTGCTAGCTTTTCTTCAGGGACTCTGGCCCGGCTGGATAGTGCTAAGCCTCAAATTCTCTCCATGATCTCTTTGATCCGGATGTTTCTACTGCAACAGAAGCTTTTCATTCACTAATGGCCTCTTCTGGTCTCTCACCGTGCAAAGCCTCAGCTCCTTTCTATGACCCCTTCATGGCTTTAAACCAGGACCACCTGAAACACTCGTCTCTAAACCTCTTCTATGAAAACCCAGCTGTCAGCATGAGCAGGCACAACTTTGACTACCTCTTCCACCCAGCCTCCGTGTACTGACTCTGAAGAAACACTTCCCAGATGATTCTGTCTGGATGATGTCGGCCCCTTCTTCATCACAGCTTATTCTTCAGCCCCAGATGTCAAGGTTGATTGTCCCAGAAAAGCTTAGGTTTCAGGACGGTAGTTCTGGTCCTTTGTTAACCACAAGAATTACTCATGTCCAGCTCACCAGAACCACAAATTCTTAGTGCAAGCTACCACATAAATAGTCTTAATAGAGTATTTGCTTCCCTCTGAAAGCTCAGTCAGTTCTCCATCATCTATACTGCTTTCAGCATTCATCCACACTTCTACAACATCCCATTAAACGCTGAACAATCAATGGCTTTTGTAACCCAAAGTTCCAAACATCTTTAATCCTTTCCCCAAACAGCATGGTTCAGGCCTATCACAGCAATACCTCATTGGTGGTACCAATTTTTGTCTCAGTTGGGGTTTTCTATCACTGTGGTAAAGTTCCATGACCAAAGCAACTTGAGGAGCTTACAACTCTTATGTCAACCTCCATCAAGAAAATGACCCATTTTCTCGTTCACAAGTCAAGCTGGTAAGGACTTTTGCTTTTTGATTGAAGTTTCCTCTTCTCCAATGACTGTAGATTGAGTCCAGTTGACACAACACTATTAACAACTATCAAAGATGCATGTGTGAAATTTCTTGGTAACTCTTAAACCAAGCAAAACATGTTAATATTCTCAAGTAAATTATTGTTCGGGAAGACATACATTCTGAATTATAATTATATAATATCTTCAGAAGTGATTGTTTTGATAAATAGGAGACCATGTCATCATCAAAATATGTCTTACCATTAAGGGAACTTATCTTTATATTGGGAGAAAAGGATATTAGTATGGGAGTTATACAGAGTCATTAACAGAAAAGCTAAGGAGAGAGGGGGAGGGGTTCTTATCTAATTGGAATAATATGGGAAGACCTCATTCGATGCAGTTGGAATTTGGTGACTGTAAAGGACTTAAGTAGGGGGATACAGGGAGGTGTTTCCATGTAAAAGCTTGTGGATGGAACTCAAAAGTTTGAAAGCAAAAACTGTAAGAAGCACAACTATTAGCATATAGTTAATTTGGGAAAATGAGGTGAGTCAAGATGGGCAAAGCAGGGTCTACTGTCTTGAAGATCATGGTGAATGGAAGATTTGATATCAAGCATACACACTGCAAGTGTGGTAGAATATGAAGATAAAAAAAAAGAAGAAATAATGTAGGAGTTGAAGAACTAAGATAAATGAATTTGGAATATTTATATTTTAGGTTCATAGAAATAAAGAATGCTCAGAATGAGAGAAGAGCTATGGACAAATCCAGTGTTTCTATGGACTCAAATAGATGGGATAATTACCCCCACTGGGCTCAGGAATCTATTCTGGGTGTTTTAATATTAAGGTAGTTAAGATAGGAATGAGTAGCAAAACTGAATGCTATTATGATTACAGAGAATGATTACTTAGAGAAGGTTGACTGAAGGACATCTGTGGAGGGTTAGCTTTATTATTTAGTTAAAATATGAAGATTCACCCACTACAGGTGGCATTATTCCCCACAAAGGTGATTCTAATCTGTATAAAAGTAGGGGTTGAAAACTAGCATGAGTATAAGAACTCACTGCTGTCTTCTCTTGACTATGGATGTGATGTGACTTGTTGCTTCAAATTCCTGTCTTCTTGACTTTCCCACAATGACTGATCATAATCTGAAATTGTGTCAAATAAACTCTCATCCCTTAAGTTGTATCTCACAGTAATAGAAGAGAAAAAAGAAGACAAGTGTTGAGTACTACTGTGGGTCCAGGAAAAGAGAGATGTATAGAATGTACTCTTTTAGAACTTGGAGGTCTTAGGAGAGAGCATTCAATGAGCAGACGCAAAGGTGGGATTAAATTTTCAGTATGTGGGCTACTGCAGTGGCTTTCAAAGTGTAGTGCTTAGACCTGAAGGGTCAGCATCTCTTATTCATTAAATTCTTGTGCTCCACCTGAGACCTATCAAATGAGAAACTCTGAGGACTCTGTGCTTTATCAAGGTATCTAGATGACTTGGGGTGATTGCTAAAGATGAAGAGCCTTGGGCCTTTAAGATAGCTCAATGGATAAAACGTGCCTATTGCCAAGACTGATGCCTTGAGGATACCATGCCCTCTCCTGCCCCAGGTTCCACTCAGTGGAAGGAGAGAGCTGACTTCCACAAAGTTGTCTTCTGATCTCTGTGTGCACACTGAAGCACATGTGCCCACCCCCATGGACTTTAAAAATGTTGGATTTTTATGTTGTAAGAATTCTCAGAGGCACCTTTAAACATAACTTGCAATAATCTTCATGAAATACTATTATTTGAGGGGAAATGTTAGTCTTGTGGATTATTGTCTAGGTCCATTGGGCCATTGGAGCCTTTTAAGATTAAAAATTATTTTCCTCCCTTTGGCCAATTTTTAGATTTTGGTTTGTGACAATACTTTCAGGAAAGGTTGGCAAATGGGTTATACTGTGTGCTGTTTAGTTAAAAATGACTATTTGGAATTCTATATTACAAGGTTGCATCCCTTGGGAGAAGAGAATCATAGTTAGCAATGTTGCTCATAGGTGAAAGAGGCCAGAGTAACAGAACATGGTTTTACCATCTTTTCAGAGAGACATGAGATCCGTTGGGCAGTTATAGAAGTCTGGAAAAAGGAGAAAGCTGTTGGAGGTGGTAGTGGTGGTTGTAGTGGTGGTGGTGGTGGTATTGAAAAGTATCTTCCTGGGGCCTAGCAAACACAGAAGTGGATGATCACAGTCAGCTATTGGATGGATCACACGGCCCCCAATGGAGGAGCTAGAGAAATTACCCAAGGAGCTAAAGGGAACTGCAACCCTATAGGTGGAACAACAATATGAACTAACTAGTACCCCGGAGCTCTTGTCTCTAGCTGCATATGTATCAAAAGATGGCCTAGTCGGCCATCACTGGAAAGAGAGGCCCATTGGACTTGCAAACTTTATATGCCCCAGTACAGGGGAACCCCAGAGCCAAAAAGGGGGAGCGGGTGGGTAGGGGATTGGGGGGGGTGGGTATGGGGGGCTTTTGGGATAGCATTGAAAATGTAAACGAGGAAAATACCTAATAAAAATTAAATTAAAAAAAAAGAAAAGTATCTTCCAATTTTTTCTAGAGTTCACTACATTGGCATCTGAAAGACTCCAAAACTCCCAAAGGGAGGCACTTACTCAAGCCTCGGGTCAGCCGCGCACCCAAGAAGACACTGAGACCGGTACTTAAGATGTATAGGGAGTAAGATTTAATACAGCAACGACAAGAAAGCAAACAAAACAAACAAAAAGCACATATACCAGATATCTGGGGTCGGACCTCATGCAGCCTGCAAGGTGCAGAGGAGATCCGGCAACTAGCCCAAACTTTTCACAAGCTTTTATAGAAAGGAGGCAAGGGGGGGAGCAGGGCAGGGAAAATACAGTTTTTACGTCACTAAGTGATTCAACCAAGGGTTTTTCCAAAGTGCTTTTGCAACCGCGTCCCACACTTTGGCCATGTACTTGATTCATTGGAACTGAGGTTTTTACTCACACCCTTATCTCAAAAATGTTCCTGACACAGTCCTTAGTTGGGAGGGGTTGGACTGGGTTCGTTCCAGGAAACCCTTATCTCAGAAATGTCCCCGGAACAGTTTTCATTTGAGAGGGGGTCTGACTCTGGTGTGAGAGTTCAGAATGTACTCTGGGGTGAGAAGTTCAGGAGGGTTCCGGGAACAATCTCCAGATGGGAGGGGTAGGACTCTGGGGTGAGAGTTCTGGAGGTCAGTAATTTTCCTCTTTCACATCTAACCTGAGTTATTGATCCTTAATACCAATTTGAGAGCCCACATCCAGTCAAGGCTCTAGGAAATATGAGAAACTTTAGTTTAGGAAAAAGTGAAGAAAAACATATTTCTCATAATTGTAAGAAATTTTATAGTTAGGTCTGCTGTTCTCTTTTGGAACCCACTCCTTATTATTTTGTATGAATAGATAATGTAAATGAGACTCTGGCCAGGGAACAACAGTATTTCTTATTTCCCTGGGTCCTCTGGGTTTCCCAAGATGTGGCAGAACAGCCCTGTTCTCTGGCAGCGTTGTGTATCTGTCCACTTATATAAACGCTTGGCTTGGCTTCTTGAGCCTGCTAGCTTACTTACCATCCGAATCAAGAGAGTTAACTTTCTTTACATATTTTAGCGGTGTGGTAGCATAGTGACTGTTTTAGAATAAAATTCTTGGAGGAGATCATAAAGGGAAATTAAGTCTGACACCTGGCATAAGGAAGAATCAAATAATATTATGTAAAGCATGAAGTTTAGGCTTTTTTGAATTAGATATGAACAAGTTTTTCCTACTTAACTTTACAGATCCGCATCAGTGACACATCTTTGGGTGTATTTGGGAGATTATCTGCTCTTGTGGTGGTATAAATGCTGGAATACAGCTGAAGGGCACAGGGCTGGGGGACAGGAGAAGTCCATTTTAGTCTTGGATTGAATCTAGTCTTATGCAAGTCCCTAACTCTCCCTTGCTCTTTGTTCTGGGACCTGCTAAGTAGAAAGACTGAGTACAGAATGGAGAAAGTTTGTTTCCGTTTGACTATTTGACCCAAACATGCTATTGTCCTACCCTCATTAGGACCAATATCCTGTTGCTGACTCTACTTCCTGTTTGTCATGCACTGTTGATTCTGGGTTTATCCCAGCCAGTGTCTGGACCCATGTTATCCTGCATCCTGCCTTGTGATATCTTTTGGGACCAGGACACTCATGGGATGTCCTCATAGTATAATCTAAAGTAAAATGAAAGTGTTCACTGATTTCAAATAGTCACCAAGAATGCTTGAACTTTCTGGTGCTATTGACTTTAAAAATATTTAATTTTTATCTGTTGATTTATTTACATTGCATTTTCTTCCACTATGGATTATCTAAGACTAAGTAATATTTAAATAACAGAGAACTGTTGTGTTTTTTTTTCCTTCCTTTTTCTATAGAACTAGAGGCTAGGAAGGTGTCCTGATGTCCTGTTTTATTTTTTTCACACAGACTAGGGGCATCTGCTAAGAGAAACCTCAACTGAGAAAGTTCACCTACCAGATTGGCTTGTAGGTAAGCCTATGGGATATTTTCTTGATTGATAATTGATTAGGAAGGCCCAGCTCACTGTGAATGGTGCCATCCCTGGGGTCTGGGTGCTCTAAGAAAGCAGACTGAACAGGCCATGGGTACTAGTCAGGGTTCTCTAGAGTCACAGAACTTACAGAATGTCTCTTTATATTGAGAGAATTTATTGTGAGAACTTACAGTCTGTAGTCCAACTACCCCAACAATGATCAGCTGTGAATGAGAAGTCTAAGAATCTACTAGTTGCTCAGTCCCTTGAGGCTAGTTGTTTCAGCTGGTCTTCTGTAGAAGTAGGTTCCAATAGATGTGCCGGCAAGTAAATGCAAACTGGAGAAGAAGAGCGAATCTTCCTTCTTTCAATGTCCTTATGTAGGTCTCCAGCAGAAGGTATGGCCCAGATTAAAGGTATGTACCACTATGCCTGGATCTGGGACTTGCTTTGTCCCAGGCTGACCTGGAACTCAGCCATGCCAAGATCCAGGTCAGAAACTAGTCTGAAGATCTGGATCACAGGTGAGTCTTCCAATTCTGGATTGTAGTTCATTCCAGATATAATCAAGTTGACAACTAGGAGTAGCCAATTCACCATAGGATGCAAGCCAGCAAGCTTCATGCCTCGATGGTCCTGATTCGGTCTCTGCCTTTAGGTTCCTGCCTTGAGTTTCTTCCCTGACCTCCCTCTGTGATGGGGTATGACTTGAGAGTTGTAAGCTGAAATAAATCCTTTCCTTCACGAGTTCCTTTTGATCACACTGTTTATCACAGCATAGAAGCCCTTGCAAAACCCAATATCAAGACTCCCGCATCTACTAAGGGCTTTCCTGCTGTTTTCCCATTGCAGAAGGTAGACAGACAAGAGTCTACACAAAACAGGCAAGAGAACAACAGAGGTCAGACTTTGCCTTTGTAATAAGCTATTCTTTGTAATGGTGACATATGTCTATCCCTGAGATCAGTGGCCTTATAACCCGGTCATCATAGGCCCTATCTTCTATTGTGGTTTCAATCAGGATTGATTTTCCAAAACATTAACGTTTGGAGACACATTCAAACCCTTATGATAGGAAATGAATCTATTCTAGGATCTTGGCTTTTCCTCTGTGGTTTGATCTGAGATGAACGACACACATATTTTTCCAATGCTTTAGAAAAATGAAGTCAAATCCATGTTTCCATTGAAAAATCAATGCAATCTTCTCTTGTCTCTATAGAAATTAGATTAATTCTTAACACATTCTTTAAGTAGATATGTTACCAAGTCTGTATTAATGAATATATAAGACATTTTTCATAGAGTATATATTCAAATACATTGTGCAATACTATTCTTAGGCAAAATTATTTTTTTAGGCCATATGAAACTGTACCACCCTGCTTACATAGTACTTATTTGCTTAAGGAATCTCCATTGTCAGGACAAAGATAAATTTCAGTCCAGGTAACATTACATTTTCAACTAGTGGAATTCAACTGAATGATATTTCAGCTGTCTTTCATAGACTGAGTTACTGAGGTCAGCCAGATTAAAATTCTCAGTTATGTGTAGTCTTGAGAGGGTCCAAGAACTTCTAAGAAGGGATCTAAAAACTACTGAGAATTTTAGAGAATATCATCCTAAAGACTGTCATTAAGAAAATAGACAAAACCAGATGCTGGCAGATATGTTGAGAAAGAGGAACACTTATTCACTGCTATTGACAGTGGAAACTAGGCAGCCACTATGAAAGTCACTGTGAAGAGTTCCTCAAACTATAAAAGCTAGGACCACTATGTGACTCAGGTATACCACTTCTGGGCAACTCGCCAAAGGACTGCAATACTACCATGGTGATAACTGCATATTTATGTTTATTTCCACACTACCCACAATGGCAAGGAGATGGAACCAGCCTAGATGTCCACCAAAGGATGAATGTGTAACGAAACTGAATAAATACACAATCCAATCTTAATCAACTGTAAAGAAATGTGATTGACATTTTCAGGAGAATGGAAAAAATTGCAAAGCATATTAATCAAGGTAATTAAGACTCGCAAAGACAAAAATCTCAAATTCTTTCTCATATGTGAATCTCAGCTTCTATAAGTGCCTACAACTGGGTGTAAGTATAGATGTAGTAGATGAAACTGGAGAGAGGACACAGGAAAGGAAGTAGTGTTGAGGAAATGAGGGAAGAACAATAGGACCTGTGTGACAGAAAAGGAGAAGAGAGTCCACTGGGATATGTGTGGAAGGTATTTCGGGGACAGCAGGATAGGGGAGAAGAGATGGGGAGGAGAATCAGCAAAAATAAGTCTTATTTGAAAATGTCCTAATGAGACCAATGCTTTGTATGCTAACTAATACTAAGAAATACACAAACAGTTAAGAGCATCTTAAACTTTTAGGTGGAGTTTAAAGGGCATATAAAATAGCAGTTAGGCTTGTGGTTGGGAATCTGTTCAGCCATCGATGGGTCTGCGTGGGTGTAGGTTAGTGAACACTCCAGCAGGACTCTGAAAGAGCCTGTGCACTTGTAAACTTGGCATCCCTGAGCTGCGAATAGTTGCACCACACCAGATGAGCTGTTAGGAACGCCGAGGGTGCCAGGGAATGAACTTGCTTATTTCTGACTTCTGAGAGGATATAATCCAAATGACAGGCACCCAACGGGCCCAAGGTTCAGCACTTGGAAAGCAGCAAGACTCGAAGCCACCTGTGGTTGGTGATGGAAAGTGAGTGTCTATGCTTTTAAAAAGTTAAGTATTATTTGGGCTTCACATTCCAAATAAAGTGCCAGGAGGCATAAGTGTAGAAACCACGTATGTGACATCAAGTGTGAGCCTGTTGGGTGCTGGCATCTGAGTGACTTAGACAGAGAGAGAGAATATATTCAGAAATATAATAAATAGCTTAAGGGGATAGATTAAGAGGCCTAAATATGTTTTACTTGGATGAAGAATGAGAAGGGGGGATAAGCAGACATCTGCAGGTGCTGCAGGAAATGTTTGGGGTGGTGTGTAGAGGCACAGTTATTCCTGACATGGAACCGAGGAAAGGAGAGCTCAGCCCGAATGTCAGGAAAATATTTCTTACACAATTTCCACAAAGCTGCAAAGGGAAGTGGGCAGGTCTTGTTATTTAAAATCACACGAAACTAGGTTGGATCAACCAGCTGTTTTAGTCTTCACTCTCTCCACCATTTCTTGATCTAAAAATATCGGATCTTCTCTGTTATTGCTTGTATTTGTAAGTTATAAAAACTAGGTGTTCCTTGTGTAAATTTGAAGGTACTTTGTAGCTGTCAAGTAAGAAATGGGAGAATCCCAGAGGTTGGTGGTGTAGGGTATTGGCAAAACCCCCCTCTTCTTTCTAGAGCTCATTTCTTAATTTAGTTTTAAAAGTTTATTTGAATTCAGGCTTTTCACTTTTGGGTTTTACTTTTAGATTCTAATTGCAAAAAGAGCAGTTTGTGGTACTTGGGATCAAACCAAGGCCTCACAGAAGTCAGGCCAACTGTCTACCCCTGAGCTATTGTCCCAAGCTCAGGAGTTGCTTTGGTTGGATACTTAAAGGTACTTACAATGGAAGGTGTCTAATGGAGTTAAATTCGGAATCAATAAAGAAGTTGCTGTGTGACTCCCTGGGGGTCATAAACAAATCTGTTCACCATACATCATCAGCAACAGACCAAAGTCACAGCTTTACCAGTGTCCAGCTTAACGAAGGGATGCATTTACTGAGCTTGCTCACAGGGTATGGGTGATGCTTGACTGGAGGGAGGATCACTTCTCCTCTTCCCTTAGCCATTGTTAGCGCTAGTGTAACCTTTAGGAGGGGACCTTGTGAATCTGGTAAGTTTTAGGAATGTCCTGAGACTTGTGAGTTATTTTTCTTACTGAGTCTCAGAAGTTCCATTTACTTTCTGAGTCTTCCTGATGAATTTCTCTCCAGGAAGGGACTGCTTCAGTGTAGAAGAAATTGCTATACAATAGTCAAGTACTTGGAAAAAAATTCACCAATACATGGAAATCAAACAACACTCTCCCAAGTAATTGATGGGCCAACCCCAAATCTCAGTGTGGGGATTAGACAATGTTTTGAGATGAATGAAAATGAAAACACAGTATAATATATTTCTAAGATGCAGCTAGCACTTAGGAAAAATATATATGTATAGATGCTTATTAAAAAAGGAAATAAAAACGGCTTGAAGGGAAATAAAACAGAAAAATAGAAAAAAATCAACAAAACCAACTTGTAACACACACACACACACACACACACACACACACACACACACACAAAAGACAAAGCCAAACAAAAACCATCAGATTACTAAAACTAAGAATAATTCATTAAACACAGGTAGAGAATCTAAGTAGGAATTTCTCCAAAGAAGACATTCAAATGGCCAACGAACACATGAAAAGAAGCTCACTGTCTTTAGTTTCCAGAATGTAACTCAAAATCCATGAGGGCTGGGCAGATGGCTCAGTGTATTTACAGTGCTTACGACGTTTGCAGCACAAGCATGGAGACCAGAGCTAGGACCCTCAGAGCCCATGTAAAAGCTGGACAGCATGGCGGACAGCTGGAATCTCAGCACTCAGGACACCGAGGCAGGAGGTCCCTGGAGCAAGACAGTCAAGTCTGTGTGTTCTGTGTCCCATCTGAAACCCTTCTTCAATGTTTAATGCATCTAGTAGACACCTGACATTAACTTTGTGTGTAAACATAGACACACACACGTATATGTATCAACAAACATTGTGAACATGCTTACACACATGTACGGGCACGAAACACACGTTGATACGTACTCATAAAATCTCAGGGACAAACCGCTCTAACATACTCAGATAACTACTATTGCGGATGTGGATGTTGTCATCCATTGTCCCTGTGCGAGACAGTGTTTCATGGAACAACATTTATACAACCTGTGAAGTTGGAACATCACAAAGAAACGTTGTTCTCATACAGACTCTCCTATGTCCTGCTGCTGACGCCCAGTATTTCTTTGATTAAAAATAGTTAATACTCAAGAGTCAATGTTCCCAGCAAGAGGTACGCCAGGTGCCATTCTGTGCTTGAAGGGCTGAGAAAGATCCTAGGCTTTGAGGGGTCAGAAAAAAAGATGGCAGCAGATGTGGCAGAGGAGGACATTTCTTAATTAAGATAGTAAACTAGATTGTAATAAATACATGAGAGAAAGACACAAACCACCATGCTAATTAAGTCAACTAAGAGTATGAGTCCTTTAATTTTGGTCAGAGACGAAGAGCAGGCTCATGCCTCAAAGTCTTTTGGTGCCAAAGCTCAGGGTACAGTGTCTAAAAAAGAAAGATACAATCACATCAATGCTAGGTGAGGGTCAGAATAATCTTGCAACATTTGGTTAGGCAGAATATCTGTTTAATTTTATCAGATACAACACGACTATTAATTTTGATGTACACCTTTTTCAGTTATTTCAGTTTAAGTTTGTATTAACATTAATTAATTTGTTTAATACATCTAAGCCATGGTCAGGGTCATGGAAATCCAGAATGCATTGCCAATGCAGACATGACTATTGTGGTGGGTTAGAGGGCTGAGAACTGTCTAAGCAGATTATAGTGGAGGCTGGACAAGATGGTGTTTCCTCAGTCACTTCGTAGATAATGCCACTTTGATGGAATAGTCAGAAGATGATCTAGGGCAATGTGACAAGGTGGCTAATCACTGTGATAATGCCTAAGTATAAATATCAGGAGGTAGACATATCAGAAGACAAGATAGTCTGCAAAGGTGGAAAGAGAAGAAGCACTTAGGAGAGATGATGGGAAAAGACTCTACCTAAAGTATGTTTCTAGAACCTCGTAAGTTCTCTCAAAGGTGGCCAGAGTGACAGTGACTGGGAGAGGGCGCCATCTGAGAAATCCATCAGGAGTCAATGCCATCAAGGCACGCTTCAAAATCCACGATGTCTTGAGTCTTCCCTTGGCCTCCTGCATGCCTGTCTCTCTCCCGGTCACTCATCTTTACTCCAAGTCCCACCCACACTGAATGATTCTCTCCATGATAAAGTATATTTTATTTTAAATGTTTTCTTTCTTTTCTTTCCTGTTTTTTTCTCATCTCTTATTTTTTCTTCCTTTAATCATTATTATTATTTTTAAAAGTTCTATAGTATTGGAGATTGAACCCAAGGTCTTGTGTGTGCTAGGAAAGCTCTCTACCACTGAGCCATTTCTTCTAATAGCTTGAAGGCTTTAAAGGACTGCTTAGTTATGGGGTATTTCTTTTTGGACCTAAAGTCCACCTTTGCACTCCTCAAATTGAGGTAATTCCTTTCCATACTTGAGACCTCAATTTAGACATCATGCTGCAGAAAAAATTTCTCCTCCTAATATTCTATGCCCTCTGTGTTAGAAAATTATCCTTCCCATAGGTCTGTTTACTGGCTCTTTATATTAGGATCCCCCTGTATACAAGCTACTGTGCTCATTTTGGTGGACTTGAAAACACCTTCAAGGCTTGATAAATGCCTAGGACCTAGATATAGGTCCTAGATCAGAGACTGGTTTAGAGAACTTGGATGGACCCTCTTAGGAACATAGCCATATTATAGTTGGTTGGGTATTTATTAATTTTCCTAACTGGACCATTGTTCAGAGAGAGAGAGAGAGAGAAGGAGTTTTTATAATCTTAACAGCCCAAATATTGTATGATATGGTAGAGGAACTCATTAGGTAATTATCAACTAAGAGAATAAAAAATTTTAGAACAAGGAGGGTTTAAAAAAATAAAAGAAGCGAAATCCACATGGTTGAGATTTGAAGGGGTAATAAAAAAGCAGAGAAGGTGTCTATTTGTGGGATAAAATGATGAATACCTACACTCAACTGCAGACCACACACAGGGACTGTATGGCAGTGCCCAGGCTGCTCTCTCTTGTCTTGCGTTGGCTGTGAGGTGAAAAACGGTCTGCCCCCCCCCCCCCCCCTTACATTACCTTGCACTTCCAAGGACTTAGAAGCGTGTTTTTGGCACCGTATCATTTTGAGAGTTGCACTCATTTTTCCATGTTCTTCGCAAGACTGTAAACTAATTTTAGATGTAATAGTAACTTTTGTCCTTGCCTCCCTTGACCTTTGAAGTCTGATTAAAAACATCTTGTACCTCCCAGCCTAGATGGTGGCAAGTTCACAATGCATTGCTAAGGAGAAGAGCTAGCTTTCGTTCTCATGAGGAGCTAGGAAACCTTGGGTGAAATTATCTTACCTTGATTATTTTTTAGAGGTACAACTGAAATGTAATTTTGTTATTATGTAGACAAGAGATGAAGGATTAAAAAAATAACAAAGCTTCCTAATATATTTAGAACTCAGTGGTTGATGTAAGAACTCATTAAAATGCAGGGGGACACTTGTTACCCAGGACAGCTTCTAAAGCCGGGTGAGTCCATAGATTTTTCTTTTAAACAAATTTTCTGCACCAAGTCCTCTCTGGTTTCTAAATAATAGGTGGTGCACAGCACAAATGACCAAATCCACCCTGCTCACCAGGCTTGAAACTTCATCTTACCACTGCTGAGCATGAACCTTAATAGGAAGAATGGCCATGTGAGGACAGAGGTCAGCAGTCCTGCTAATGGGACTTCGAATGTCTGTATGAGATCAGTGGTTAGTAGTCCCACTAACATGGCTTCTACTGTTTCTTTTCTATGTATGTGTGTCTGCACATATCTGTTTATTTATTTGTTTTTTTTTTTTTTTTTTTTTTTTTTTTTTTTAATGTGGGCCCTGTGATAGAACTCAGGTCTTTATGCTGGGTGGCAAGCCATTAACCAAGAGAGATATCCCCTTAACCTAATTTATGTATATTTCTTAAGATTCCCCATTGGATAATAAACATCTTGAGGGCATGGGACAGATGTCCTTATCCTTTAATGTTATCTATGTGCTTAGCAACAGGCTGGGGAATTGAATAATTTAATGTATAGTGTCGTTTTGGTACTTATTAGCTGGGTTGTGGGCAGCTTGGTGAATCACCTCATAGCACCTCTTTGGTATTTATCTCCCCAAGAAAGCATGGTTGACTCTGCCTTAGAGAGTTGCACACCTTCCTCTGGAAGGCAATGCTGTCTCTGGGCATTGACAGTCCTGGGGCTAGAAGCACTGATGGCTCCTCTGTGTGTGGAGAACCTCAAGCTCAAAGTGGGACCCCCACTTTTTCAGGACACGTTGGTGGCAGAAGTCTTCCTGCCCAAATAGATGACTCCTGGAGTGTCATTGCCAACAGTTGAGGTTTTGGTTCAAGGACCTTTTCTTACATTGCAACTTGGCCCCCATCTTCTTTTTCTGTTTTCTGAGCTGGAGGACATTTTTCCACCTCTTTCTCCTCCACTGAGAGCCAGTGTTTATAAATCATGTTCTTTTAAAATAGTTGTTTTCCAATAAGGTTTTCTCATTCCAGGGAGATTAAAAGACTCAAAGTATATTCTACATGGATTCCTGTCATCGAATCTCTCCCTTCTCCCCATGCACACAGGGCTCAGTGAAATGCTGTGAAGTCCCTGCCAGGGGCAGATACTTCTCATCTGGGTGTTTACAGATTTCATCTTTTCTATCCCCAATAGCTAAGAGCTTTTCAATTACTCCTGTGATCTTTTATAATCTTTACACTCATTGAAAACACTTCTGTTGATTCTATACTTGTTTAGCGTTTGATGGAAGATCTCACCCTCTTTCTCTCTCTGTATTTCTTGAGGCAGGGCTTCATGTAGCCATAGGTGCCCTTGAGTTGCTATGTAGCCCAGGCTGGCCTGGAACTCTCTATCTTCCTGTCTCTAGCTCTAAAATTGCTGGATTTCAGATATGCAGCATCATTTCTGACAGGAGTTCTATTAGCCAAGAATAAGTAGGAGAAAGCCCTCCATTAAAATCCAATATTTTCTGTGCTTAGAGGAAGCTTGTAATGTATTGTATCTTGATTCTCCCATATAGCACCACAGCAAGACACATTGCTACGTTTGCTGCCTTAAACTGAAAATATGTTCTTGGTATATTTTCTTGCACTCTCTTGTACTGTTAAGAGTGCCAGAGCAGCAGCCAGCACCTGCAGTCACTGGCAAGGTGTGTCTGGCAGCTGTGCCAGCCAGACGCCAAGTTCTAGCCTGCTCCAATAATAGTGTGTGGGTGGTAAGCTGGCTTCCTGCTGACATAGAAATCTGCCACAGCTCTGCCCTGTGTTCCTGGAAGCTGGAGCAATGTTGGCTCTGGGTAATGGAGTGGACTCCCCTGACCCTTCCCTAGAATACAGGAATAGAGTAGTAGAGGCCGTTCTCTGGGTTAGAAAGATTCTGAAGTGTCTTTGCCTCCTGTAGAGAATGTGGTGTCTACCCAGTTTCCCTCATTCTTTTGGTGCTTCATTGTCCTCTCATGTAGAACCACCCTCCAAGTCAGAGCTGATGCTCTTTTATCTATGCCTTGTGATGGGAACAGCTGGAGCCCAAGCCCACCATCCAGCTGGCTCTGGAAGGAAGATGGATGGATTTCATTTTTGGTACAGAATGTGCTAAGAGTCTTAACTGGCCCCTGTGAGGGTCACATATTCATAAACAGTCTACATTTTCAACTTTAGCTACATTAAATTCTCATGCTGCGTATACAAAGGCAGTTGAGAAGAACCCTGGGTTTCAGCAGGAAAAAGGGGGGAGTGTGAGAAGATAAGGGGGATGAAAGTAGCCAAAATTCATTTTACAGGTGGATGGAATCATCAAGAATAATAAGAAGACATCTTGTAGAGTTTCATTGCAAGAAGGTCATCTTTAAGCAGAAGGAAAATGTAGCTGTTTTATATCATTCCATCTTCGTCAGTCTTCATATTAGAGACTGGGCAGGTAGCTACAGGAAGTCCAACCACTTAGAGCAGTTGAAGATTTTAGAGTTGAGTGGCCTGAGTTCAAATTCTTCTTCTATGCTTAATCAAGTGGCCTTGGACAAGTGACTGCACTTTATTGAACACACATTTCTTAGTCTATAAAATATAATGATATTGATGACCATAGCTTCGGAAGGTATTGTATTTAAGAGCTGATGTGCAGAAACACAGAGTACCCTTTACACACTGCCAGACAGAAAGTCAATACCAGCCTGGTGTAACGTGGGGAGGAGCCTTAACTGAGTTGGTCTGAGGTTGAATTTCCTTGCTTGAATGAATGCACAGGCCCATCTTACTGTTGTGTAACTCAACATTTTCAGCTTCAGTCTTGATGACAGGTTCATGTAACAGGCAGCAAGTCCCCCTGCAATTATGGTTTGATGAGAAGTGTATATGAGGTATTGGTGTGGCACTCCCTTAATCAACCCGGCAGTACTGAGGGAAGAGGTCTCTGCAAAGATACTTTCAGAGCAGCAAGAGCACGCACGCTGCTTTGTTTTAGAACACATTGTCCTTGGATGTACCTCCTGGTGAGTGGCCTTGGTTAGACATGCTGTACCAAGTCTCACGCTATAGAGATGGTAGGATGCAGGGCTCTGCCAGCAAGTACAACCCATGGCTCCTGCAGCCTTTGCTTAAAGTTACTGTTTGTGAAGTTCTTTGAAGTGCCTACTTCCTGTGCATCTGGAAATTCCAGTTACTAGGATTGAGTCCTCATTCCTTGACCATAATTTCCATTCTTTCAGTGGGAACTGGTCTGGGACTGCCCTTGATTAATGGCTCATGCCTTCTTTCCAAATTCCTTCCTGGCCAATTTTCATTTGCTTAGCAAACTCAGGAGCTTACTGTATTTTTTCAGTGGGTGCTGTGAAGGCAGGTTTAGGCATTGGTCTGCTTGATGTTAGTTTGATGCTGGTCTGACTACCGTTCCTGTCCCTTCCATTCTCCGTGATGTCAGTGTGTCAAAGGCAACAGGCACCTACACCAGCATTTACTAGACACTGCACTTATGTAGCTTTGACTCAGTTCTTCTTTCCTTGGCTGATGTAGGTGAAATTTCCAGTCTCTGAATCTTTGGCCTTTTCTGTGTGAAGCAGTACACACTTGACAGAAGTGCACAGCCAGCTACAGTGATTCTCCTGGGACCATTTTATTTGTTTGATTTTGGTTTTGTTGATCTGTGACTTTTAAAGTCCCTTTTGTTGATTTCCACATCATAACCATGGTTTTGTTCACCCCAGTGACATGTGGTTCCTTTAGGAACATCAGAGTTCCTTTAAGAACAGCAACAATTAGCACCTTTCTAGCTAACACTTTTTCCGCAACCAGCTTTAGCCATATGTCATCTTCTTTTGTTTCAGAGGCACCCAGAAAGCAGCCATAGCTATTGTACTTGCTCGTGTGATGCTGCTCTGTGTAAACAAAGCTCAGCCAAAATATTTTTAAAACATTACTCTTCTTTGACTAAAATTACAAACAAACTAGGAGCACTACAGGAAGGTTTAAATTGGGAGAGTGGAGCAGAAGGCAGCGTAGAGGATGGGGAGGATGAAGAACACTAAAAACCTTTAGGAAAAATCATATGGAAACCTACTGTAGAGGCTTCTAAACACTTGCACGCACGCACGCACACACACACACACACACACACACACACACACACACACACACTAAAATAGGGGCAGCATGGCTCGTACTAGACACCAGAGGCTAACAAATGTGTAGGAGTTGAGTACTCTTTTGGAGACCAAGTAGGTCTCATATAACTCCAAACATTACAGGCTATTGTTGTTGCTACTAGTTACCCTCTGCACCTTGATGCTAAGGCCCTATTGGCAGAGATTGACTTAATATTGAGTTATAGAACATAGAAAAATCAAGCTGGTGGTGACCTGAAAACTTCATCCCTACTGTCTAGCTTTCATAGCGTTAGTGCTATACATGCCACTGGAGGAAAAAAATTAACCGTCAAGCCTCCCACTTGTGAATCCTGAGAGTTCCAGTAATAACCAACCTGACAAGACATGCTCATTGGTGCAGTAGTGGCCCAAACATCATGGAAGTAACCAACCACTTTCTGATTGGATTTAAGTTCCATTGCACAAGTTGAAATCCGTATTTGGCACCATTATTAGACTAAGGACCCATAGTTACGTGAGATAGAGGGGGTAGTAAAGAACCTACTTTTATTATTCTGTTTAGTGGACATAATCTTAAACCAAATCCTAATGCTTATTGTTCTATTCATAGATCAATGCATCTCTCAACCCTCATCTGAGAAGCTTCAAATGGAATACGTATTGATTAACACAAAGACCAACAAGTGAGCTGGGTGTAGAGAGTAAGAGATCACCGAATCCTTAGCCCCGGATGGAACATACATGCTGCAGTCATTTCTTTTTCAAAGGTTCAGGGATCATTGTGGAAGAGGGCTGGAAAGAGTATAAGAAGGAGCCTTAGGGTGAAGATGACTCTAAGGCTCCAGTGGAAGATTACAACTCCACTTTTGGGCAGCACAAGTTGGTCTTGATTGTTTTGCAAAATGAAACAAAACAAAACACCCCCCCCCCCAAATACCCACAAAGTTGGGTGGATAGGGAAGAAATTGGGAAAGGGATGCGTATAGTCAAATACATCGTATGAAACTATCGAAGAACTTGTAAAAATTAAAAATCCCCAGGAACGTTCCTAAAATCATATAGAAATGGCAATTAGAACATGCCGTTTCTTTTCGATTGAAACATCCAATCTACAACTTAGCAAATGGCAAATGTTTTATTTTTTTTTTAAAGAGTGCCAAATGTAGCATTGGCCGAAGTTTCCTGACTCTTGCTTTGTTTCTGGCTCTTCATTCAAAATTGTCATCTCATAAACTCCACTAATTACCTAAAATTAGTAGTTCAAGCAATTAAAAATAGTTCATTAGACTACAACCCCGAGGCACAGCAGAAAGCAATAGACTTTTACACACTCAGCAGTGTGTTAGAGTTACTGAAAGAGCCCATTAAAAAATTCTGTACTTAAACTCTCAAGTTTCTGATCTAGGCCTAGAGTCCAGGATAGCCCATTTCCTGTCAGACAGGGTGCCTGTCTCCCCTCCCCCTCAGTGAGGGTCATGCTTACTTGCTCTTTTCCTTCCATAGGTGTTCTTTTATAAGCTCAGACTGTAAGTATCATGTACACGTGGATTCAATTTTGGTTTCAGTATATCTCTCTCCTCCGAGATCAAGACTAGTACACTAACCACTTACCCAACCTCCAAAACTTAGTATCTTGGTTTTCTTTTCTTCTAAATGTGTACTATTGTTTTGGATTTTTTGAGACAGGATCTTAGTTTGTAGCTCAGGCTAGCCTCAAACTCACAAGTGTCCTGACCCAGTCTCTTAAGGCTGGAATCACAGGACAGAGCCTGACAAATACAGAGGTGGATGCCCGCAGCCAGCCACTGGACTGAGCACAGGGTCCCTGATGGAGGAGTTGGAGAAGGGACTGAAGGAGCTGAGGGGGTTTACAGCCCCATGGAGGGAGCAACAGTGTCAACGGGCCAGATGCCCCCGGAGCTCCTGGGGACTGGACCACCAACGAAAGAGTATGTATGAGGGACCTGTGGCTCTGGCTGCATATGTGGCAGAGGTTGGCCTTGTTAGCATCAGTGGGAGGAGAGGCCCTTGGGCCTGAGGGTGTTCAATGATGCCCCAGTGTAGGGGAATGTGGGGGGGGGGGGGAGGAGGGGGAGTAGGAAGACAGGAGTGGGTGGTTGGGTGAGTGGGGGAAACACACTCATAGATGCAGGGAGGGGGGACAGGTTAGGGGGGTTCTGAAGGGGAGACCTGGAAAGGGGAAAACATTTGAAATGTAAATAAAGAAAATATCCAATAATAATAATAATGAGAAAAGAATGTGGCACTCTACAGCTTAGCTTTTTTTCCTTTGTTGTTGTGTTTATTTCTGCTTGAGGAGTTTTACATTTTTGCTTACTTTTTTATACCAGCATTTGTTTAATGTGTGTGTGTGTGTGTGTGTGTGTGTGTGTGTGTGTGTGTGTGAGAGAGAGAGAGAGAGAGAGAGAGAGAGAGAGAGAGAGAGAGAGAGAGAGAGAGAGAGAGAGAATGGAGTACAAGTGTCCATGAGGCCAGAAGAGGGCATCAGATCCCCTGGATCTGGGTTGTAGAGGACTGGGAGCAGATCAACACGGGTGCTGAGAACTAAAGGCAGGACCTCTGCAAGAGCAGCAAATGTTCTTAACTGCTCAGCCATCTCTCTAGCCAATGTTTAGTAGATGCTCATAAATATTCGTGGCATGAAAAAGTCAGCTACATTTATCCTAGGCAGGTACTCTGGTTCTCGGGGTTGTACTTGACATATGATAAGCATCCACTAGTGAATGAGTGAAGCTGTATTGAAATCCCATACTGACTAAGAAGGAGTCTTGTGGCTTGAGCTGTATTTTAAAACCTTTCTGAGCTGCCACTTCCCCATTAGAGGATTGGTGCCTTGTAGCGCCTTGGGCTCAGATGCCATCAATGAGTCTTGAGGCAGGGCCTGCTTTTAGGAGCACGGTGCATTGATACAAGCCTCCCTACCATGATTAGGACTGATGATTTTTTTTTCTTTTTGATTATATTTGGCCCTACCATATAGAATCCTTGGAAAATCAACAAAAACCATTAACCAAAGTCTTGGTAACCCAGCTCCTCATCATTCCAGTGGACCCTCAACTATGAAGATCAAAACTTTTCGGTGCCAGAGTCAAGGAAGAATCCTACGAAACCTCCAGAGTATTGAAATTCCAGCTTCCCAATGCCCTGGTGGCCTCCTGCCTGCGTTGTTGGAACTGGCTTTCCTGCCTCTCCCCCCTTCATTTTCCCTACACGCCATTTGGTTTCCAACAGGTGGGAACAGTACGTTACCCATGTTCTTGTTCTGGTCTGCTTGCTTTGCTTCCTACTCCAAATCAACACCCAAGCTCCCACACACTCTCAGTTCCTTATCTCTGAGCCCATCTCCAGCCTGCACTGTTTCTTTCCTGCTAGCGCACATCCCAGCTCTGATCAGCTTCTTACTGCTCCAGACTCTGCCTCAGGACCTTTGCACTCCGTTATTCCTTCCGACCCATTGTTCCTGAGTCATTGTTTGTTATGCTTGTACACTTCCCATGCCTAAGGTATCTGGAAGGCTCACACTCTCACTTAGATCCTGGCTGCAAAGCTCACCTTCACCACAGTTGCTTTTGCTTGTTGCAGTTCAGTGGAAGCAGAGACCTCTCTGGTATGCTGATGGTTCATAAGGAAGACATGCAAAGGATGGGGAGGGGACCCAGCAGTACCCTCCCCCGTAAGATGCTTTAAAACCATCAAAGCTCCAACCTTGGGAAAACACACAGCGTCTTCATTATTTAATAAGCCCGTATCAAGTACCATCACTGGACAAATGGTGTGTGTAAACTATTGTTAGTGGCTTCTCTACACTAAGGTGCAAGTTCCGAGAGCTGAAACAGAGCTGGTTTTTAATCTCTGTTGTATCCTTAGTGCTCAGCACATCCTAGGTAATCAGTGTTTATTGAGTAAATGAATGAATGATGAATTAGGCAAGTGAGGGAAGAGGGAGGAAGGCGGTAGACGTGTGTGTCCACGTGGTCATGACTGGAACAGAGAGAAGCAAAAGGACAATTTTGGTTCTATTTCTGTGTGCTTGGGCTTGGTTCTTGTCACCTGGCACAGTGACAGCTGATGCTATAACAAAGCAATGTTCACTGAGTCAGGATTTTGAAATGCTGGAAGGTATCCACGTGTCAGGGTGACCTTGAAAGTGGCATCCCAGTTTGCTTGTTGCAGTTCAGTGAAGGCAGAGACCTGTCTGGTATGTTGCTGGCTCATAAGGAGGACATGTCAAGAATGAGGAGGGGGGTCTAGTGGCATATCCTCCTGCCCCCATAAGATTCTCTGAGTCTCTTTCAGAATTGTACTTTTTTGGACTTGAAGGAGAAAACTGGTTGTGCAGATTTAAAATATTCCCAGAAGAGCCCATAGGATGTCAGAGAGTGAAGAGAAAAATTAGCTAAACAAATCAGCACTTGGCTGGAGATTTAACAGGCAGGCATCGTGTTAACTTCGGATGTTCTCCAGGAGCTCAGCAGCTATCCGGCTCTGGTCACTTTGTCTTCTAACCTTTTAGTCTTCTGCCATTATTCCTGTGCCAAAGGAAATGAACTGTGGCTTCCACAGGTGCTGCTAGACTTATTTGGAGATGGCCAGAGAGGAAAGGGGCAATCAGGTTACAAATAAAAACAGTGATGGGAAGAGATGGGGAAAGGTCCACTTTCTGGTTTCACTTAATGGCTTTCCTTCTGCCCAGAAGGGAACCTTTCATGGAGACAGGGGGCAGCCCCTTTTTGTGTGTGGTGGGGGCTCCAGTGTCTGCTGGAACTCTAATTTCTCACCCAGTACCACAGGGATGGCTCTGTGAAGCCAGGTCCTCCTGTGGGTCCTCCAGGGTGAAGAATTGGGTTGTCTTCCTCCTGCTTGCTGTGGGGGAGCCTTCACAGGGGGTCAGGTTCTCTGTAATCCATGTAACCAATCTCCTATACCAAGTTCTTTTCCCCTAGAGACCCACAGAATAGTTTTTTAAATTTTCTTTCTTTATTTTTTAAAAGATGGATTCATTCGTTTATTTTATGTGAACATACTTCACTCTCTCCAGACCCACCAGAAGAGGGCATCGGATCCCATTACAGTCACCATGGTTGTGAGCCAGTAATGTGGTTGCTGGGAATTGAAGTCAAGACCTCTGGAAGAGGTCCAGCCCCCCTACTCACTTATTTTCTAAATTGCATTCTCAGCTCAAAGAATTTTTAAGCTTTATAAAGATAGAGCCACTTGTTAGGTTGTTATAAAGAGGTTTTCAGTGCATAAAATGTAAAGTACTGACTTTAGCCTGTATGGGTGCATACCCCCACTCATGAGGGTTTTATTTTTCTCTTTTCTGTTTGTGTTTGTATGTGTTGCATGTACTTTTCAGTATAGGTATGCTTTTGTGCGCATGTGCACATGTGAGCATGTGCTCAATTGCTTACACAGCTTGGAGATAGACAATGGGGGAGGTCGTTCCCCATAATTTTCCTCCTTTTCTTTTCTATCAGGATCTTTCACTGACCCTTGAAGCTTATAGATTTGACTAAACTGGCTGACCAGTGAGCTTCAGGCCCACCACTCCCCCATTGTTAGGGTATTAGTCACATGTGACCATGTCTCCTTTTTAAAAACAAAAAACAAACAAACAAAAAACAACAAAAAACAAAACATGGGTTCTTTGAGACAGAGCAAGAAGGATCAGAAGGTCTTCCATCTTGTGTTCTTGCTGAGGCTATTTCAGGTTTGATAGAATTTGATCACCTTAGTGGAGAATCCAGTAGAAAAATTATCCCACTCTATTCTAGGAACTTGAGGTCAAGATGCCCTAGCTAGCTTGTCTTCTGCTAAACTGCTTGCTTCAGTGCAGCTCCCCATGAAGCTGCTAAATGAGATGCCAGGATGTGTTTTTTTTTTTTTTGGTCTTAAAAAACCCTGTGCTCCAGACATGCAGGTCTACAGGTAGTTCCGGAATACCCAAATGGAGTGCCAGCTAGTTAGAATAAAGACCTTCAGCTGGCTATAAACTGCGTCTTTTTTTTTTTGATTTTTAATATTTTTATTGCATATTTTCCTCAATTACATTTCCAATGCTATCCCTAAAGTCCCCCATAGCGCCCCCCACTTCCCTACCCACCCATTCCCATTCTTTTGGCCCTGGCATTCCCCTATATTGGGGCATATAAAGTTTGCAAGTCCAATGGGCCTCTCTTTCCAATGATGGCCGACTAGGCCATCTTTCGATACATATGCAGCTAGAGACAAGAGCTCCGGGGTTCTGGTTAGTACATCATGTTGTTCCAACAATAGGGTTGCAGATCCCTTTAGCTCCTTGGGTACTTTCTCTAGCTTCTCCATTGGGAGCCCTGTGATACATCCAATAGCTGACTGTGAACATCCACTCCTGTGTTTGCTAGGCCCTGGCATCGTCTCACAAGAGACAGCTATATTTGGGTCCTTTCAGCAAAATCTTGCTAGTGTATTGAATGGTGTCAGCGTTTAGAAGCTGATTATGGGACAGATCCCTGGATACAGCAGTCTCTAAATGGTCCATCCTTTCATCACAGCTACGAACTTTGTCTCTGTAACTCCTTCCCTGGGTGTTTTGTTCCCAATTCTAAGAAGGTGCACAGTGTCCACACTTTGGTCTTCATTCTTCTTGAGTTTCATGCGTTTATCAAATTGTATCTTATATCTTGGGTATCCTAAGTTTTGGGCTAATATCCACTTATCAATGAATACATATTGTATGAGTTCTTTTGTGATTGTGTTACTTCACTCAAGATGATGCCCTCCAGGTCCATCCATTTGGCTAGGAATTTCATAAATTCATTCTTTTTAATAGCTGAGTAGTACTCCATTGTGTAAATGTACCATAATTTCTGTATCCATTCCTCTGTTGAGGGACATCTGGGTTCTTTCCAGCTTCTGGCTATTATAAATAAGGCTGCTATGAACATAGTGGAGCATGTGTCCTTTTTACCGGTTGGGACATCTTCTGGATATATGCCCAGGAGAGGTATTGCTGGATCCTCCGGTAGTACTATGTCCAATTTTCTGAGGAACCGCCAGACTGATTTCCAGAGTGGTTGTACAAGCTTGCAATCCCACCAACAATGGAGGAGTGTTCCTCTTTCTCCACATCCTCGCCAGCATCTGCTGTCACCTGAATTTTTGATCTTAGCCATTCTGACTGGTGTGAGGTGGAATCTCAGGGTTGTTTTGATTTGCATTTCCCTGATGATTAAGGATGTTGAACATTTTTTCAGGTGCTTCTCTGCCATTCGGTATTCCTCAGGTGAGAATTCTTTGTTCAGTTCTGAGCCCCATTTTTTAATGGGGTTATTTGACTTTCTGGAGTCCACCTTCTTGAGTTCTTTATATATATTGGATATTAGTCCCTTATCTGATTTAGGATAGGTGAAGATCCTTTCCCAATCTGTTGGTGGTTTTTTTGTCTTATTGATGGTGTCTTTAGCCTTGCAGAAGCTTTGTAGTTTCATGAGGTCCCACTTGTCAATTCTCGATCTTACAGCACAAGCCATTACTGTTCTATTCAGGAATTTTTCCCCTGTGCCCATATCTTCAAGGCTTTTCCCCACTTTCTCCTCTATAAGTTTCAGTGTCTCTGGTTTTATGTGAAGTTCCTTGATCCACTTAGACTTGACCTTAGTACAAGGAGATAGGAATGGATCGATTCGCATTCTTCTACATGTTAACAACCAGTTGTGCAAGCACCATTTGTTGAAAATGCTGTCTTTCTTCCACTGGATGTTTTTAGCTCCCTTGTCGAAGATCAAGTAACCATAGGTGTGTGGGTTCATTTCTGGGTCTTCAATTCTATTCCATTGGTCTATTTGTCTGTCACTATACCAGTACCATGCAGTTTTTATCACAATTGCTCTGTAGTAGAACTTTAGGTCCGGCATGGTGATTCCACCAGAGGTTCTTTTATCCTTGAGAAGAGTTTTTGCTATCCTAGGTTTTTTGTTATTCCAGATGAATTTGCAGATTGCACTTTCTAATTCGTTGAAGAATTGATTTGGAATTTTGATGGGGATTGCATTGAGTCTGTAGATTGCTTTTGGCAAGATAGCCATTTTTACAATGTTGATCCTGCCAATCCATGAGCATGGGAGATCTTTCCATCTTCTGAGATCTTCTATAATTTCTTTCTTCAGGGACTTGAAGTTTTTATTATACAGATCTTTCACTTCCTTAGTTAGAGTCACGCCAAGATATTTTATATTATTTGTGACTATTGAGAAGGGTGTTGTTTCCCTAATTTCTTTCTCAGCCTGTTTATTCTTTGTGTAGAGAAAGGCCATTGATTTGTTTGAGTTAATTTTATATCCAGCTACTTTGCCGAAGCTGTTTATCAGGCTTAGGAGTTCTCTGGTGGAATTTTTAGGGTCACTTATATATACTATCATATCATCTGCAAAAAGTGATATTTTGACTTCATCTTTTCCAATTTGTATCCCTTTGATCTCCTTTTGTTGTCGAATTGCTCTGGCTAGGACTTCAAGTACAATGTTGAATAGGTATGGAGAAAGTGGACAGCCTTGTCTAGTCCCTGATTTTAGAGGGATTGCTTCAAGCTTCTCACCATTTACTTTGATGTTGGCTACTGGTTTGCTGTAGATTGCTTTTATCATGTTTAGGTATGGGCCTTGAATTCCTGATCTTTCCAAGACTTTTATCATGAATGGGTGTTGGATCTTGTCAAATGCTTTTTCCGCATCTAAGGAGATGACCATGTGGTTTTTGTCTTTGAGTTTGTTTATATACTGGATTACGTTGATGGATTTCCGTATATTGAACCATCCCTGCATCCCTGGGATGAAACCTACTTGGTCAGGATGGATGATTGTTTTGATGTGTTCTTGGATTCGGTTAGCAAGAACTTTATTGAGGATTTTTGCATCAATATTCATAAGGGATATTGGTCTGAAGTTTTCTATCTTTGTTGGGTCTTTTTGTGGTTTAGGTATCAGAGTAATTGTGGCTTCATAGAATGAGTTGGGTAGAGTACCTTCTGTTTCTATTTTGTGGAATAGTTTGTGAAGAACTGGGATTAGATCTTCTTTGAAGGTCTGATAGAACTCTGCACTAAACCCATCTGGTCCTGGGCTTTTTTTAGTTGGGAGACTATTAATGACTGCTTCTATTTCTTTGGGGGATATAGGGCTGTTTAGATCATTAACCTGATCTTGATTCAACTTTGGTACCTGGTATCTGTCTAGGAACTTGTCCATTTCATCCAGGTTCTCCAGTTTTGTTGAGTATAGCCTTTGGTAGAAGGATCTGATGGTGTTTTGGATGTCTTCAGGATCTGTTGTTATGTCTCCTTTTTCATTTCTGATTTTGTTAATTAGGATGCTTTCCCTGTGCCCTCTAGTGAGTCTGGCTAAGGGTTTATCTATCTTGTTGATTTTCTCAAAGAACCAGCTCCTTGATTGGTTGATTCTTTGAATAGTTTTTCTTGTTTCCACTTGGTTGATTTCACCCCTGAGTTTGATTATTTCCTGCCGTCTACTCCTCTTGGGTGAATTTGCTTCCTTTTGTTCTAGTGCTTTTAGGTGTGTTGTCAAGCTGCTAATGTGTGCTCTCTCTAGTTTCCTTTTGGAGGCACTCAGAGCTATGAGTTTTCCTCTTAGAAATGCTTTCATTGCGTCCCATAAGTTTGGGTATGTTGTGGCTTCATTTTCATTGAACTCTAAAAAGTCCTTAATTTCTTTCTTTATTCCTTCCTTGACCAAGGTATCATTGAGAAGAGTGTTGTTCAGTTTCCACGTGAAGGTTGGCTTTCTATTATTTATTTTGTTATTGAAGATCAGCCTTAGTCCATGGTGATCTGATAGGATGCATGGGACAATTTCAATATTTTTATATCTGTTGAGGCCTGCTTTGTGACCAATTATGTGGTCAATTTTGGAGAAGGTACCATGAGGTGCTGAGAAGAAGGTATATCCTTTTGTTTTAGGATAGAATGTTCTGTAGATATCTGCCAGATCCATTTGATTCATAATTTCTCTTAGTTTCACTGTGTCCCTGTTTAGTTTCTGTTTCCATGATCTGTCCATTGGTGAAAGTGGTGTGTTGAAGTCTCCCACTATTATTGTATGAGGTGCAATGTGTGCTTTGAGATTTACTAAAATTTCTTTAATGAATGTGGCTGCCTTTGTATTTGGAGCATAGATATTCAGGATTGATAGTTCCTCTTGGAGGATTTTACCTTTGATGAGTATGAAGTGTCCCTCCCTGTCTTTTTTAATGACTTTGGGTTGGAAGTCAATCTTATCAGATATTAGAATGGCTACTCCAGCTTGTTTCTTCATGCCATTTGCTTGGAAAATTGTTTTCCAGCCTTTCATTCTGAGATAGTGTCTATCCTTTTCTCTGAGATGAGTTTCCTGTAAGCAGCAAAATGTTGGGTCTTGTTTGTGTAGCCAGTTTGTTAGTCTATGTCTTTTTATCGGGGAGTTGAGTCCATTGATATTAAGAGATATTAAGGAAAAGTAATTGTTGTTTCCTGTTATTTTTGTTGTTAAAGTTGGCATTTTGTTCTGGTGGCTGTCTTCTTTTAGGTTTGTTGAGGGATTACCTTCTTGTTGTTTCTAGGGCGTGGTTCCTGTCCTTGTATTGGTTTTTTTTCTGTTATTATCCTTTGAAGGGCTGGATTCGTGGAGAGATAATGTGTGAATTTGGTTTTGTCATGGAATACTTTGGTTTCTCCATCTATGTTAATTGAGAGTTTGGCTGGGTATAGTAGCCTGGGCTGGAATTTGTGTTCTTTTAGTGTCTGTATAACATCCGTCCAGGATCTTCTGGCTTTCATAGTCTCTGGTGAAAAATCTGGTGTAATTCTGATAGGCTTGCCTTTATATGTTACTTGGCCTTTTTCTCTTACTGCTTTTAGTATTCTATCTTTATTTAGAGCATTTGTTGTTCTGATTATAATGTGTCGGGAGGTATTTCTTTTCTGGTCCAGTCTATTTGGAGTTCTGTAGGCTTCTTGTATGTTCATGGGCATCTCTTTCTTTAGATTTGGGAAGTTTTCTTCTATAATTTTGTTGAAGATGTTTGCTGGTCCTTTGAGTTGAAAATCTTCATTCTCATCCACTCCTATTATCCGTAGGTTTGGTCTTCTCATTGTGTCCTGTATTTCTTGGATGTTTTGAGTTAGGATCTTTTTGCATTTTACATTTTCCTTGATTGTTGTGCCGATGTTCTCTATGGAATCTTCTGCACCTGAGATTCTCTCTTCCATCTCTTGTATTCTGTTGCTGATGCTGGTATCTATGGTTCCAGATTTCTTTCCTAGGGTTTCTATCTCCAGTGTTGCCTCATTTTGGGTTTTCTTTATTGTGTCTACTTCCCTTTTTAGGTCTAGTATGGTTTTGTTCATTTCCATCATCTGTTTGGATGTGTTTTCCTGTTTTTCTGTAAGGACTTCTACCTGTTTGATTATGTTATCCTGTTTTTCTTTAAGGATTTGTAACTCTTTAGCATTGTTCTCCTGCCATTCTTTAAGGGATTTTTGTGCTTCCTCTTTATTGTCTTCTGCCTGTTTAGCAGTGTTCTCCTGTATTTCTTTAAGTGTGTTATTAAAGTCCTTCTTGAAGTCCTCTATCATCATCAGGAGATATGCTTTTAAATCCGTGTCTAGCTTTTCCGGTGTGTTGGGGTGCCCTGGACTGGGCGAAGTGGGGGTGCTGGGTTCTGATGATGGTGAGTGGTCTTGGTTTCTGTTAGTAAGATTATTACGTTTACCTTTCGCCATCTGGTAATCTCTGGGGTTAGTTGTTATCGTTGTCACTGTTTAAAGATTGGAGCAGAAGCTGTGTTCCACTCACCAGCAGTCTCTAAATCCTGCGGCGGGGGTCGTGGGTAGCTGACGGTACCCCGGTGCTGGTCCAGCCGGAAGAGGCCTGTGGTCCTACTCAGGCCGGTTTTCTGCTTCCCTAACTAATGCAGTCTCAGGTCCCGTGCAATTGGATTGGAGCAGAAGCTGTGTTCCACTCACCAGCAGTCCCAAAATCCTGCGGCGGGGGTCCTATAAACTGCGTCTTGAGTGGCCACCTCTGGAGAGTTCTCCATGACACTGAGAACCCAAACTCAGGTCCCAAGCCCCTTTATTCAGTTCTGGATTTATGGATTTCCTGCACATGGACATTTGGATGTTGTCAGACACTCTCTTTCTCTCTCCATCCCTTCCTTTCTTTTTTTTGTGTGTAGTGTATACATGAGTGTGCACCTTTGTATGTGCGTGTGCTTACACCTGTGCATGTAGGTGTGGAGGCCAGAGATTTGCATTATGTGCACATACACACGTGGCTGTGCTCTCCTATGCTGCACCTGTGGAGGTCAGAGGCTTAAGCCAGGAGTTTTTCCTACATAGCTTCTCTCCCTTCATAATTTTGAGACAGGGCACCTTTATTGAACTCAACACTTGCTGTTGTATCTGGACTGACTGGCCAACAAGCCCATGGATTAGCCTACCTTCAGTCCCCCAAAAAACTGGGTTACAAGAGTGTGCTGCCCATCCCTGACATTTTTGCAGATTCTGCGGATCTAAACTCAGCCCCTCATGCTTGCACCACAAGCTTCAGAGACTGAGCCTTCTCCTCAGCCTTGAGACACTGATTTTCTCACTGTATGTTTAAACTCCTAGACAATATTTAGGGTTTTTGTTGTTGTTGTTGTTGTTTTATGGTCTTAGAGTCAAACCTAGGGCTTTATTGTGTTATGCAAGTCTCTACCATTGAGTTATTCCAACAACTGTTTTATTTTTATTCTGACCCAGGGTCTCACTAAATTACCCAGAATGCTTTTGAACTCATATAGGCTAGGCAGGCCTTGAGTTTGTCATTCTAGCTGGGATTACAGGCATTCTCCACCAAGCCCATGAATGTATTTAACTAATGTTTTTTAAAAACTTCATTTTCCCTCTGTATTGCCAAATGTCTACTGTCAATAGAAGTCTGGGTTTGGGATCTTCACATATCTCTAAACCTTAGCTTCTTCAACTATAAAAGAAAACTTTATATTTAATAGGTCATTTTGCTGAAGACAAACAAGCCAACTTTGATTTAACCTCACCATACTTTCTGAGTTTTCAATAGAAATCTGACCCAATCCTCAGTTTACAGAGTGGGACTGGCATCTCCATGACCTTCTGATGACCTCTTCTCTCCTGCTGTGACTCACTACTGCAGACACCAGCTCAGGGCCAACGGAGCACTTAGGTTCTGCTCTGGAAACTTCTGATGTGAAGCCTCTGGATGGAATCCAGGGAGGAATTCCGAACTCACCTAGGAGACTTGCCTTCAGGCACACAGTTAAGAGATTATCTAGATTAAGCTAGCCTCTGGGCATGCCTTCAACTGGATTATGTGGGTTAGTTAAAGAAAGCTGCTCAGCACCATGGGCTAGGGGTTTGGCTTCATCAAAAGGTGGAAACAGGCTGAGTATGAAGCAGGCTGAGTATGAAGCAGGCTGAGTATGAAGCAGGCTGAGTATGAAGCAGGCTGAGTATGAAGCAGGCTGGTATGAAGCAGGCTGAGTGTGAAGCAGGCTGAGTATGAAGCAGGCTGAGTGTGAAGCATGATGAGTGTGAAGCAGGCTGAGTATGAAGCAGGCTGAGTGTGAAACAGGCTGAGTATGAAGCAGGCTGAGTATGAAGCAGGCTGAATATAAAGCAGGCTGAGTATGAAGCAGGCTGAGTATGAAGCAGGCTGAGTATGAAGCAGGCTGAGTATGAAGCAGGCTGAGTGTGAAGCATGATGAGTGTGAAGCAGGCTGAGTATGAAGCAGGCTGAGTATGAAGCAGGCTGAGTATGATCATTCATTATTCTCCCCGACTGCAGATGCAGCATTGCTGCAAACCTTTACTTTCCTGCTATTTGGATTCTACCTTGGACTTGTGAGCTTCTTTCCTTGAGCTGCTTTTGAAATTTATGAATATGTACGTGTATGTTTATGTATGTGTATGTCTATGTATATTCACTTCAACAGGAAAAGTAACTCACATAAATTCTCTGGGTAGGCAAAATGGTTCAGTGGGCTAAGGCACTTGCTGGAAAGCCTGATATCCCAAGATCCATCTCTGAGACCCACATGGCCCACAGAGAGAACGGATTCTTATAAACTGTCTTCTTATGTGCACACACCATGTGCACATCTATACATATACACATAAACAAGGAAATGCAATCAGAAGGAACTAAGTAAAAAAGCTATAATAAAATAAAAACATTACAAGATGATACTGCCAGAGTCTGCCTGTTCAGAGAACTTGTCTTCATTTTTAGACTCTGGAGGAACACTTTTGACCTCTGGGACCCTGGCTCAAGACTCCCAAGCCAGCCTCGAGTCACTGTGACTGGCAGTGACTTTGGCTTTTCTGCCAGGTCCATGTTGCTCCTGATGCTATGGTCTTCTGCATCTGGATAGTGAGATGAAGTCTACGTTGCATCATTGTGCTCAAATTGGAATCTTGATAACCTGCTAAGAGTCACGGCTCTACTGGAAATTTCTTAATTTCCCCTTAGGACTAGACATGATCTTCTACCCAAAGACTTCTTTGTTATAGGTTTTCTTCTGTCCCAGTTCTAGGACCATGAGGAATACGGTTATGTTATTAGGTTTTGCTGATAGCCCTTCTCCTCCTGTGTCTTGTTAAAACAGTGAATTGTCTGTTATTCATTTGAGTGTCTTGAATAGGCAGCCAGTCTAGATGTCTCCTCGCTCTCTGAAGAGGACCTTTCTCTGCACTATTGGTGGCTGCATTTAGGGTCCTGTCCCAGTGTAGTCACTATGGTTCAGCCTCTCTTAACTCTTCCACCACGAACCTTGGTCCAAAGTAATTTCTGATCACACCAGACCTTCTCTAATACAAAATCTAAACTCCTCTCCAGTTCTAAGTGAACTGGAACCTCCTACTGCAGTTCTTCCATGAACCATAAATTACTATATGCTAGGTGTTAAGGCTACAAAGAGGAAGAGTTTTGAAGATATTACATTATATAAACTGCTCTCAGAGCACAGAAGAAAGAAGAGCAGATGGGAAGATGGTGGTAGCGAAAGAAGGCTTTAGTACCAGGTGTCTTGAGCTGAGCCTTGAGGCAGAAAGAGAAGCTAGGGTTCAAGACGCACTTGAGGAACCAACTAGGTGAGCATGGCTTCCGAACCAAATAGGAGTTGGGGACCAAGGGTTTGTAGTCAGGCCACGTGGCTGGGGCTCTGCTGTTCAGTAACTGGTGGCTGGAGAGTTTGAGGTAATGGGTCATCACCCATTGGGTGGGTGCTCTTCAGAGGTGGGTGAGAAGGAACTGAGGGGGGAGGGGGGAAGCCAGTGGAGAAGCTCTAATGTGATGGCTGAGGCAAGCCACGCCATGGGAGGTTCTCAGGCTAAGACTGTAGGTACAGGCTACATGGGAATTGCCACGGGAAGACTCTGTGGAGTAAAGTGGACAGGGTTGGTGACCAATTGAAAAGAGGGATCAGTGACAAAGAGGGAGGCCCTGGGGACACCCGAGAGCCACAGTGGAATGTCCAGTGCTTCTGGAAGTTGACGAGGGATTAGGATGCTCATCCCTAAATCAGGGAACACAAGAGGACTTGTCAGAAAGGGTGGGATTTGATTTGGACATGATATGTGAGAAGAGCCTGAAGGATGCCAAGTGGAGATGTTCCCTAGCATTCTTGGCTTGAGAATGGTTAGGAATCCATAAATACATACTAAATGGCTATAAATTCTGAAAACACGTATACTGTTTTATCATATATTAAAACACAGTACCAATAAATCATCTCTGATGGATCCACCTTTACTTCCAGACTTTATGACCATCCTTTAGAAACTGAGTGGAGTTGGAGTACCGGCCAGTCAGCCAGACTGTGTAAATAAAAAGAGAAAGGCTTTGGGTATGGAGCCTTGTGAGACAGAGTACCTGTGGAGCTAAGGAGCCTGAGAGTAGACACTGGAGCAGTGCAGGGTGAGGTTAAAAGCACAGATAGAGCTCGGGAGGAGAACAATGCCTGTATTCATATGACAAAGGGTGTGTGCATATCATCCTAACCTGCCACCAAAACACTCTCCCAACCCCAGCGGATGGCGAGAAGTATTGATCTCCCAGAACAGTGACTAAACCTTTAGCAGGTCTTTGTGAAGCTGACCTTCCACACATGCGGGGCAGAAATGGGATCAGGGTGGGGAGGTCAAGATGGAAGGATGCAAGGTAGCACTTCTGGTATTTTGCAACAAAGTTTTTCCTGTAGTTCTTTCTTAACACACAGAGAAAGATTTTGTTTTCTCTGCATCTAGAATCCAAAACTGTGCTTCCTTTTCATGTGTGTGTGTATGTGCACGTGAGTGTGTGTGTGTGTGTGTGTGTGTGTGTGTGTGTGTGCTTCTCCTTCCATGTGAAGTCCAGAAGACAGCCTTGGGGGTTGTTCTGTACTGGGCTTTCCACTTTTAGTTTACAAAGGGATCTCCCACTGACCTGGACTTGCCAAATAGTTCCAGGCTGCCAAACTGGCAAGGTAGAAAACTCAAAGGCTCTGCCTATCTCTGCCTCCCCAGCAGAGGAATTGCCAACACACACACCCCAAGTCTGGCTTTTAAGTGTGGGTTTTGGGGCGCAAACACAGTTGCTTCATTGACTGAGCTGCTCTCTAGGCTCTGTTAGGCCTCTCTCCACTCTGTGGTTTCTCTCGAGAAAGCTGAAGGAAGGGAAGCAACGTTCATGTCAGAATAACCTTAGTAAGTTCACCAACAACACTCAACCTCTCCCAGCCATTTCTGGAGAATTTCTTTGTTTTGTCCTCCCTTCCCCTATTTTTTCCCGTCTAGGAAGTTTTCTGCTCTTTTCTTAGAGGAATTTGAACTTAATTTGTATTATGATTGTTGACTGTTGTGGTTGTAATGGCTAAAGAAACTCCTTTTTATGCTAGGCATCCATCAACCTCGAGCGTGATGGTTTTCCCCTGTAAGGGTCTTCACAAAAATCTGCATCGTGGCGGCGGCTCCACCTACGATGGCGGATCGGAAAGGGAGGACCAGTTTCTTAACCATTCTTTCATTCTGGATCCTTGACCCGGTTTTCTCCTCTTCCCCCTGGTGGACTCCTCTTTACAATGGAAGGCTTTGCCCAAGGCGTGGCTTTTGCCCCTTAGTTATTTTCTGCATTCTTTTTTGTTCAGCTTATTCTACCAAATGTTAATTGTAAGCAGGCTGTTTGCAGTACTCATTCATTCTCATAACTTCAGGGATCCTGCCTCTGTGGAGTTCCTTGCCTTCACACCTCTCTCACAGCCAGCCAACTCCCATGGCTGTCACCTGGGTCACCTACTTACACAGTTCCTCCTAAGACAGCTCCTCCCCTCCTAACACAGCCCCTCCCCCTCCTAACACAGCCCCTCCCCCTCCTAACTGGCTCTTTGATGTTTTGTGTCACAAATGATAACCACGGCCTCGTCTTTTTTTCTGTTTCTTGGCTGGGAAGTCTGGGGGTTTCTTCAATCTTCACCAGCATCTGAAGTAAAACCCAAAGTACTTCAACCAAAGTTCCGCTGACGACCCTTCCGCCTTTCGAGGGTTACAAAGTAAAACAGGACCTGGCTGGCTGGTCCCTTCCTTCTCCCTTCTTCCCTTTCTAGTCCTGTTTTATTCCGGCTGCCCACTCCTGTTAGTTTTGTTTTCCTTTGATTGTTTTCTTTCCTTTTGTATCTTGCTGTGCAGGGTTTACAATGTTGTTATTTGGGGGCTGTTGCACCTGCTCCAATAGGCTTTTGTATGACAACGCGCCTGTGAATTTTCCTCAGTAAATGTCAATTTTCCCTATGTTTTATGTATTTTACATACTAATTATTCAATGTCGTGTGCTCACATTTTCTAGTTAGTATCTAGTATTGAGTTGTTTCTTTGCTTTTTAGGCAGCAATTTTTCAATACTGTCTGACTTAATCTTAGAAAACTTTAGGTAGAAAATTGGAAACTGTTGCCAATATCCTGTGGAAGACCAGCTTGTTGAAAATTTGTTTTCTTTATTTTTTTAATTTTTTTATTTTAGTATGTCATAGTGTCTTAGTTAGGGTTTTAATGCTGAGAACAGACACCAAGACCAAGGCAAGTCTTATAAAAAACAACATTTAATTGGAGCTGGCTTACAGGTTCAGAGGTTCAGTTCATTATCATCAAGGTGGGAGCATGGCAGTATCCAGGCAGGCACGGCACAGGTAGAGCTGAGAGTTCTACATCTTCATCCAAAGGCTGCTAGTGGAAGACTGACTTCCAGGCACCTAGGGTGAAAGTATTAAGCCCACACCCATAGTGACACACCTACTCCAAACAGGTCATACCTATTCCAACAAGGCCACACCTCCAAATGGTGCCACTCCCTGGTCCAAGAATATACAAACCATGACACAGAGGTACATCTTTCTTCTTAGTTCAGTAATTCTCATTTCTTTTTTAAGTTGGCAAAGTTGAAATCAGAACTGTACCCTGACCTTTCTAGACCAAACTGAGGTCCCCTGGGTGGAGGTGTGTACATTGTCAAGGTTCTTCATAGCTAGCACTCTGAGGGGCTGATAGCTTGAGCCTGAAGCCAGGCAGCCTTGAAGAAGGCAAAAAATGGATTAAAATTATGTTTGGTTCCATCAACTTGTTTGGCTTTTGGCTTTTTACTGGACATTTTTTTCCATGAGGGTAGTTATCATAATAGACATGTGTTTTTGATATATCAACCATGGGGTGTGTGGTCTTGTTTGTTCTTGATTAAAAAGCCTGTGTCAAATAAGAAGTATTTCAAAGTTATAGTAATAATTGGAGCAATAAGACGGTAAGGGGTAATTAAAGGATGCGCTTTCTTTCAGAAACAAATATGAATCTGGTGACCACATGTATTCTCCTGTTCATCTTTAGTGAGCATGGTGACAGATGTCATAGTAAGAAACCGAATGCTGCAGGTTCACCAGCTAACGTGATAGGCCCAGATCCCTGCATTGCCCAGGTCAGGAACTCCTATCTTAGAACATCATTTAAATACAGACATCATGTATGTTTCGTAGCATGCGTGATGCCTGGGCAGAGTGTCATTGCCCGCATCAGTTCTCTTCTTCACATATGTTAAATGGGAAGAGCAGTGAGTTGTACTCTCTTCTCATTGGGACTGCACTGACTAAAAACTGTGGCTGTTTCAGGTTATTGCTATTTAATTAAGGTCATTTAAAGCCTTTCTATTTCAGTTGGTTTGACTTGGAAAACTCAGACCCATTGAGAAAGATAAATTTCATTTGGGGCAAGCTTTTTATTTTCATGCTACACAGTGCTATTTTCTTCTTGTTGCAAGAATCTTCCTGGGTATAAAAGCCTGGAAGAGAATACAAAATAATGCTGTGTTTAGTACTGAATGGTTTTCCTGTGATGTCTTTGAGGAACATCATCATACATTAAACATCTGCTTCTTTGTCTTGTTTTATGCTTTATTATCCAATTCCCATTGTTTAAATTTTTTTATGTTTTTAAATATAATTGTGGACTAACATCAATGTGTAGAGTAATATAGTGGTAAGAGGAAGTTTCTGTTAGAATTTGGTTAACTTCAGTTACACTTGACTAGGGAATGCAGAAGTTCAGTTTAAGGAGAACAGAAGAAAAGAATATAATAGTATGTCTACCACGCCAGTGTATAAACCAAGAACACAGCACAAGAAAACTATAAACTACATGCTATGTTTTGTATGGGAAACAGATGCTGTAGGAACAGCATGAGTATGTAGCAAGCGGTATGTTTTGCTCTTTCTAGGAGCCTTATGAAAAGACTGACAGTGAGCTGCTCCTGCGCAGATGGGGAAACGCCCTTCTTCTTCCCAGAGTAGCACATTCTGCTTTAGACTGGCTGATTAGATGGTGTGGTTACAGTCAGTTTTATTAGTTATTTTGCTCATTGACTAGAGCCTAATTTTAATGAAAGCAAATTAACTTTAATTTAAAATTTCATTTAAGGACAAATTGATGCCAGCTCATGCTTTCTCATTGGCATGTTTGTAAGTTAATTAGCTAAGTCATGGGAGAATTAAGTTAAAAATCTATCTGTCTATCTATCATCTATCTATCTATCTATCTATCTATCTATCTATCTATCTATCTATCTATCTATCACCCTCTAACACAGTATGTTATCCTAATGAGCTAAGAACACATCTATATCTGTTATTCAATTTAAGGCATAAAGGGAGGCTCACATTGAAAATGGTAGGTAGATTGTAGATTTCAAAGTCACCAAGGCTCACTTGAGAAATCAGCAACCGAGACTCTGAGACTGCAATGCAAATCAAGATGCAAGGGTTAGGTTTAAGCAGAAAGGACAGAAGCAAAGAAAACACAGCTTTAGTGTTAATGTCTCATTAATACTGGGATTGCTTTTCCACTTAAGATGTCCCTGGGTTCTCTGCACGCCCACCCTGGAGAGTTTACTCTGCAGAGCCTCTCTCAGATTTTTCAGCCTTGGTGTGTCTGCTAACCACGCCCTACAGATTCTACAGATTCTACGTGCCCACATCTGCCTCTCTGGATAAGTGCAAGTAGTTTTATAGCACATGTTCTTTACTTCCAAAGACATAATTAAAATTTGAAAGACCATTGAAGGATACAAACTATTGAAAGACATCTAAACTTGAATTTCATGGTGGGGGGAGGATAAAATGATATGGAATAGATCTAATGGCACTTTTTTTTTTAAAGTATGAAAAGTAGGTGATGTCAACATACTTTACACACACCAGTTCATTCTCTGAAGGCCCAGAAGTCAAGGTGAAACTTGAATGCAGAGTCATTTAGACTCTCAGGGCACTGGGAGTTGGTCTCTCACTGAAGAAAGTGATCACTTGGCTCAAGTAGAGAAACGTGATTCCTGGGTGACTTGGTTAACGTCACCCAGAATAGACCTGCAATGCCCCCAACTTCTGTGTTATACTGCTGACTGGCCAGATAAGATATAGCCATGGGACCTGGCATAGTGGCACCCACCTTTAATCTTAGCACTTGGGAGGCAGAGGCAGGCGAATTTCTGAGTTCGAGGCCAGCCTGGTCTACAAAGTGAGTTCCAGAACAGCCAAGGCTACACAGAGAAACCCTGTCTCGAAAAACCAAAAAAAAAAAAAAAAAAAAAAAGAGTGGTTCTCAGTCCCCTTTGTGTCTACTTCTGTAAACCTGATCAAAGTCTATAGCTGGGAGACCAGGGGCCCTGGTGTAGAAACTAATGCTGCTGTGGATCTGCTACTTTAGTTTATGTCCATAGATCAGCGCCTCTGTCAGCTATGATAAGAGAGGCCTAGTTTGGAAGTGGGGAGCCATTTCTGGTTAAAGGGCTGGGTTGCTGTTGAAAGCTGAACCCTAAGGTAGGATATCCATACAATCTTCCCCAAGGCTCAGGGAACTTTGTGAACGAGTGTATGGGAATAATGTAAGAAGGGGAGGAAGGGGTACTGTGTTTTCACATGCTGTCTTCCATGCATGACCTGGCTGTTGCACCTGTGAACTCTCAGTAACTGTGATTAACAGCACAAGGCCTTCAGGATGTTGGCCTCTTCAATTCTGTCATGGAGAGGGGAGGAAATCACAAGGCTGTCTTAGTTAAGGTTTCCATTGCTGTGAAAAGAGACCATGACCAAAGCAACTCTTATAAAGGACAACATTTAATTGGGGCTGGCTTGCAGGTTCAGAGGTTCAGTCCATTATCATCAAGGCAGGAACATGGCAGCATCCAGGCAGACGTGAGGCTGGAGGAGCTGAAAATTCTACATCTTAATCCCCAGGTGGACAAGAGAAGACTGGCTTCCACGAGGCTAGGAGGAGAGTCTCTAAGCCCACCCTCCAACAAGGCCACACCTCCTAATAGTGGCACTCCCTGAGACAGCATATTCAAACCACCACAGCTCCATTGAACTTTTCAAGGATATGAAAAGTTAACGGTTGTTGGGAGAGGAAGAGATATTTTCTCTATTGATGTAGCTACTGCTAAGGAGTCCATGCTCCTGTCAATAACCTCCTCATCTCTGCTTATGTAACCGAACTTAATTCAATTGAGTGGGATACAGAAGGAAAGAATAAGGCGTGAAGAGAAGACCAGAGAAGGAAAGGGGACCAATGGGGGTAATGGGAGAAAGGGTTATGAGGGGTTATAGGATCAAAGTAAATGCCATACATGCCTGAAAATGTAAATAGTGAAGCCCACCATTATATATAATTAATATATGCGAAAACTCCCCAAATAATAACAGCAACACAAATCTATAAGCCATGGATGTTACTTTTCTCTACTTTGGTGTTGAAAAAGGCAATGCTAACCTTCAGAGTGAATTCTTACGGCTATCGAGTAGCTCAATTCTTAGGTTGGTTATGCTGTAGTTTTTGCTCAGATGGTAAATTCAAAACACATTTCCAAGAAAAGAAGTAGGAAAGAAATAAAGGATGTTGGTGGGAAGGGGAGAAAAGGAAGGGATGGAGGGAGCTAGAAAATCCAGTCACTTGATTCAAGGCTTTAATGCTGTAGTTGATCTGTAATGCAGATGTAATGACTTTAAATTCCGGAAAGGAATCACGAGCTCATGAAAAGTATATTCGAGGAAGGTCCTTGCAGTACCAGGCATGGGGCCGGGGGTTCCCACACCCATGAGGACACATGGAAAAACATTCCTCTCTCCCCTCCCTCCCATTGCAGACATCACCAATCTCTGGTTTCAGAAGCAGCTCAGAATCTTCCGAACAACATTCTTGAACTTAAATATGCTTGATCAGAATTGACAAGAAGGGATAAGAACCTACCAACCAACCCAGACTTTTGAGATAAAGCACATGTTAATTAGATATGATCTGGGAGTTTCCCTTGCTGTTCTGAGAGGTCCTGAGGATTCTGAATTCATTCTGGAGGGCTGTTTGTATCTGGGCATTAGCAGAATCAGCCACAAGAATGCCTTTCAGGTGCATTAGGTTTGAAGTATGATATTATATTATCTCCCTTGAATATTTTCCAAGCTGTGAAAACTTATAAGATAACTCTATCAAATCTTGTCTCTTGTCTCCTTTTATTTTATGTTTTCCATGATCATCAAACAAATCAGTATTTGTTAAAGGATGAACACATTTCATGACTCTTCAAATTTTATCTTCCCACTAAATAATGTTTTAAGGAGAATCAGAACTGAATGAACAAAACAGTCTGTATTTATCAATATGGTGGTTCAACTGCTGGAAGATCAACATGTGTGACTGTATGTGTATATGTGTGTATTTGTATGTGTGTGTACATGTGTATATATGTGTATATTTATATATGTGTGTGTACGTGTGTGTATATTTGTGTGTATGTGTGTATATATGTGTATATGCATGTGTGTATATTTGTGTGTCCTTGTGTGTATATGTGTGTATGCATGTGTATACATGTGTGTATATTTGTGTGTGTGCATGTGTATATATGTGTGCGTTGTGTGTGTACGAGTGTATGTGTGTGTGTTATATACATCTTATATAAATCTGTGAGCTCAAGTCTAGTAGTTTTTCACACTGGAGAGTTCTTGGTAAACATAATCCATTAACTACCTCAGCGTGTGGTCTAAATCACAAAGAGCAAATGCTCATGAAAGCACATAGTGGCCTCCTCAGCTCGCTCTCATCAGTGAACTTCCTTTGTAGTCAACATAAGCCATGAAAGACAATCATCTCGAGTCAAAGCCTAACGTGCCTACTTTTAAACTCCCTTGCTATCTTGAATGACAGAAGGTGCTCCAAGGAAAGGCAAGATGGAAAAAGGACTATATATACACTGTGTGCTGATAATCAGAATATTTTCTGACAGATGGTCGCAACTATTTCCAGTGCTGCTGTTGCTATGGAATTTGTTCCAAAGGTGGATGAGGAGGTATTGGCAGTCATTTTTTTCTGTGTCATTCTTCATCAACTGAAGGTCTGTTGCTTCTCCCTGTGTTGACTTTGTGTTCAGCTGTTGCTTGATGATGGGCCAGACACAAAGAGAAAGAGGAAAGGAAATGATAAAGATGAAGATTAAAGCAGAAAAAGTTGTTTACCCTGTAGTTGCTGGTGACAGATATGAGAACTGGGAGCAGCAGTACAGGGTTCTCTAGAGCCACGAAACTTATGAAATATATATATATTTTTTTTTTCAAGGGAATTTTTTGAGATGACTTACAGGTTGCAGTCCAACTAACCCAACAATGGTCAGCTGTGAATGAGAAGTCCAAGAATCTAGCACATACTCAGTTCCATGAGGCTGGGTGTTTCAGCTGGTCTCCTGTATGGAATCCTAAAGAAGTAGCCTCCAATAGATGTGCTGCCAAGTAAGTGTAGTCAGGCAAAGAAAGAATAACCAACTCTTCCTTCTTCTATTTTTCTTATGTAGGCCTCCAGCAGAAAGTATGGCCCAGATTAAAGGTGTGCCTCAAGATCTGGATTAAAAGAGTATTGTCTTCTAGCCTCAAGATACGGATCAAAAGCTTGTGTCTTCCAGCCTCAAGATCTGAGTCACACGTGTGCCCTCCATTTTTGGATTGTAATTGAAGTTGACAACCACACATGGCCATCAAGAGCTCTTAGGGGGAGCAGGAGCTCTTGAAATCTCTGGGTCTATCCTCATCCTCTATTGGTCTTCTTTGTGCACACTCCACATACTTGAGACACTAGAGTTGAAGGCCCTGAATGTCTCTTGAGTCTCCATCTTCCATTGCAAACCTGCCATTAGTCAGAGACACAGGGAAGATGCCCACATCTGGGGACATCTTTGCTGTCTTTGCTTTTTGTCATGGCTCACTATATACCTAGGTGTTCTTGGACTCTCCATGTAGACTAGGATGACTTTAAACTTATGGCAACCCTACAGCATCAGCCTCTCAGGTCCTGGTATTGGAGGGACCTGATACTGCGTGTAGTTCCTTTGGTTCTTAACATCTTTAGTGATATAACCTATTATTCTAATACCTAACGCAAACTTGCTCCTGATTGCTTTCTTAAGGAAGATTAATTTAATAGAATTTTAGGGGTTAAACCCAGAATTACGGGTTAGCAGTTGATGGGTAAGCAAAATAGCTGGTGGTGTCTGAACCTGACTCACAGGGGCCCAAATGTTGAGGAGATGGGGAAGCAGAGGGTAGAGGGAGGAGAGAACAGTGTGGTGAAGGGAGGAAGGAAGGATTCTAAACAATGATGTTTCTTTACAGTGCCGATCTCCACACACGTGAGTCTGCTGTGCTACTGTGTTTTCTTGGGTATTGTTTTAAACCAGAAAGCTGATTGATTTTTTTTTATCTAGATTGGAAGATGCGAAGGTGATCCCTTCACATGAGAGGGCATTGGACATTATCATAAGAGCACAGGAGCCTAGGAACTCCTCTCTCTATGTGGCCATGGCCTTGAATTTATAGACTTGTCAGTATTGTTGGGTTTTTTTTTTTTTTTTTTTTTTTTTTTTTGGTTTTTCGAGACAGGGTTTCTCTGTGTAGCCCTGGCTGTCCTGGAACTCACTTTGTAGACCAGACTGGCCTCGAACTCAGAAATCCGCCTGCTTCTACCTCCCAAGTGCTGGGATTAAAGGCTGTGCCACCACGCCCGGCTGACTTGTCAGTATTGTTGATGGACATTCTGCCTTTTGAGTATTGATAGTATGAATATTCCTGTCCTCTGGGATACACATTCATTCTTGGTGTTATTGAGATGTGGAAATATGTGTTGTATTTTTAACCTATGTGTTAGTTTCTTTTCCTGTTGCTATGATAAAATGCTCAAAAAAAGCAATTTACTGGAGAAAGGAATTTTTTTCAGTTCTTACTTCAAGGTACAGTTGATCATGGTGGTCGTCATAGTGGAGGAGCTTGAGAGACTAGTCTTATTAAATCCTTAGTAAAGATCAGAGTATAACAGCTGAACACCTGTTGCTCAGCTTCCTGTTTCCACTTCCACTGTCCAGGATCCACTCAGGGAATGGTGCCGCCCTCAGTGGACATTAATGAATGAAAGCGAGATCAATCCTCCAGGCATGCCCAGAGGCTCATCTCCCAGGTGCTTCTAGAGTTGATCTAGCTGACAATTAACACTGGACATCACAATCTGATTATGTCACAGTTTTCCCAAGTGGTTGATCATTATTGGGTAACTTTAAAATGCTTGCAAATGTGAGGTTCAAAAGGGTTTCATTACTGTTTGTACCTCCCTCTGCTTGGCTCCTAATGAGATTGGCACCTCTCTTCCATCCCTCTTTTTTCTTTTTTCCTAGTTCTCCTTTTTTGTTCTTCTCCTCTCTCCCTCCTCATCCTCTCCGTCCCTGTTTCTCCATTTCTCTCTTTTATTCTTTCTTTTCTTCCTCTTCCATGCCCCTGCCTACCCGGAGTAGCAAGAACAGAAGGACAGTTCCACACTGTTGTCCATAGCAGATGGAGGAGGTCCCTTGATGTTTTAGGGATCTCAGCTCAGGAAAACTGTACTTGTGAGGATAAGGTTGTGGCTCAGTCGGCGGAGTGCTTTCCTACTGAACACAAATACCTGAGCTTGAACCCCAGACCTGCATAAACTAGATGTGGGGGCAGAAGTCTCTTACACCAGAAATGTAAGATGGGGACAAGAGGAGGAGAAGCTCAAGATAATCCTCTGCTACAGATAGAGTTTGAGAGTATTTTGGATATATAAGACCTTGTCTCAAGACAAAACAAGAAAACAAAAATGAAACAAAAGCAAAACCAAAACAAGACAAAGAAAAAAAAAATCCTGAATCTTTGTCTTTGATGTAGAAAAGCATTCTGGGCACTGGTATGAAATGGAATTGAAGGTTTGCTAAAAATCAGAAATAAAAAAAAGCAGTGGAAGAGAAGGAAACGCATCATTGTGAACATCTCAAAGAAGAGTCACAGTGTGTTAAAGACATCCCAAGCATAGATTTTAAGTTAAGGGAAAGATGGATGCTTAGGGAAAGAATTAGAGGCACCCAAGTGTGGATCTGGGATTCTCATGGGAAAGTAACAGGTAAGTGCTAGCCAGATGGCATTTTGGTGCTAAGAAACATTTCCATTGTCTTTGTGATTTTGCTAAGTGATATTAGAGGGTGGCTCTGGAGGTACCTTCCATGGGATTGTAACCACTAGGCTTTCATAAGGTGTTTCATAGGATCCATCAGCTATATCAGGGTCCTTTCAGCAAAATCTTGCTGGCATGTGCAATAGTGTCTGCGTTTGGTGGCTGATTATGGGATGGATCCCCGGGTGGGGTAGTCTCTGGATGGTCCATCCTTTCGTCTTAGCTCCAAACTTTGTCTCTGTAACTCCTTCCATGGGTATTTTGTTCCCTAGTCTAAGGAGGAATAAAGTATCCACGCGTTGGTCTTCCTTCTTCTTGATTTTCTTGTGTTTTGCGAATTGTATCTTGGGTATTCTAAGTTTCTGGGTTAATATGCACTTATCAGTGAGTGCATATCAAGTGACTTCTTTTGTGGTTGGGTTACTTCACTAAGGATGATATCCTCCAGATACATCCATTTGCCCAAGAATTTCATAAATCCATTGTTTTTAATAGCTGAGTAGTACTCCATTGTGTAAATGTACCACATTTTCTGTATCCATTCCTCTGCTGAGGGACATCTGGGTTCTTTCCAGCTTCTGGCTATTATAAATAAGGCTGCTATGAACATAGTGGAGCTTGTGTCCTTATTACCAGTTGGAACATCTTCTGGATATATGCCCAGGAGAGGTATTGGTGGATCTTCCAGTAATACTATGTCCAATTTTCTGAGGAACTGCCAGACTGATTTCCAGAGTGGTTGTACAAGCTTGCAATCCCACCAGCAATGGAGGAGTGTTCCTCTTTCTCCACATTCTCACCAGCATCTGCTGTCACCTGAATTTTTGATTTTAGCCATTCTGACTGGTGTGAGGTGGAATCTCAGGGTTATTTTGATTTGCATTTCCCTGATGATTAAGAATGTTGAACATTTTTTTCAAGTGCTTCTCAGCCCTTTGGTATTCCTCAGTTAAGAATTCTTTGTTTAGCTCTGTATCCCTTTTTTTTTAAATGGGGTTATTTGAATTTCTGGAGTTCAGCTTCTTGAGCTCTCTGTATATATTGGATATTAGTCCCCTAAGCACATGCACATTTTACTGTAATGGTGTTTCTGGTGAGATTCCTAGAAAACTAGAGATTTGTAGGTAGAAGGGAGAAAGGCCTTTAGAAAGTACTGATTGCTCTGGAATCATCCCTGATTCGAAACTGCAGAGGCTTCAGAAGACCCTGGCCAGAGACTTCTTTCCTTCCCGTGTTGCCATTATTTCCTCTTTCTTCCTCCCTTTATCTTTCATACACTCTTCCCTCCTTCCATCCCTCCTTCACTCTCTCTCCCTCCCTCTCTCCTCTCCTCCCTCCTTCCTTCACTCTCTCTTCCCTTTCCTCCTCCTCCCTCCCCTCCTTCACTCTCTTCCCTCTCCCCGCCCCCTCCCCCTTCTTCACTCTGTCTACTCCCTCTTCTCCCTGAAGTCCTTATTTATTTACTGTTGATATTCACAGGCTATTTGAGTTGCCTCTAGTTTACATACTTGACTCAATTTTTTTTTCTACAAGATCTTTTTTTTTTTTTTTTTTTTTTTGAGAGAGAGAGGGTTTCTCTGTGTAGCCCAGGCTGTCCTGGAACTCACTTTATAGACAAGGCTGGCCTTGAACTAAGAAATCCTCCTGCCTCTGCTTCCCAAGTGCTGGGATTAAAGGCGTGTGCCACCACTGCCCGGCTCTTTTATTTTTATTTATTATTATTTTTTTTAACAAGATCTTTCCTTATTGACTCATAGATATTTCTTATATACTAAAATTGCCACCTTTTTATCAGCTATGTGTGCTACTCATATCTTGTAATTCATGGCTTGTTGTCTTACCCTTTATTGTCTTTTGGATGTATAACCTAAATAGAGAACGCAGACTCTCCTACTTGCCTTCTGGATTTCTGGAGAGAAATCTATTCTTAACAGAAGAGTAGTAGAGAAGCCACGAGTCTCCACTGCTAAGGCAGAGTGAGCGACATGATTTTTCACAAAGACAACACAACCTTTTGAAAGGTACATACCCTTTTATTTAACTACTTCACTTCCAGGTATTTATATTAAGGAAACAATCATCACACATTGCATTACATTAGCCATTGTCAAATAATACTTTGTAAAACCCACAAAACTACCCATCAACAGGGGTTGAGAGAGGCAAGAACATGAAGTGGGTTTTATGACTAACTGATAATTTTTCTGATATTTTCATTACCAAACTAGAAATAAAAATTTTAGACATAATTACAAATTAATATTATTATTTTGTTAATTCTATTATTGCTTTATAAAATCATTTTTTTATAATACAGTTATGTTCCCTTGATTGTACTTTAGAGGTAGAGCCAGAGGTTTGCTTTAGTCATTTGTTAAATCTGTTGGATGAGATCCTCTAAGATGGCTTATTGCACTAAGATTCTTTATGTACTGGACACAACGATGCTGATAATAAGTAATTGATAGCTTTTAAAATTACATACATAAGTAATAGAGAATTAGAAAGAGATTAGGAATAAAAGAGAATTACTACTCAATGATAACTATTATTAATGTTACTGTAATTGAGGTGAACAAATAAACTGATATAAAACTCAAAACACAACATAACAATTCATGGAAGCAGAATGTAAAAACAAGTAACTTGGGACATTAAAAATAAAACATTGGGGGAGAAACAGAAGTACAGAGATTCTGTATGCCATAGAACTTAAGATGATAGCAGCTAAAGTAAACTGTTACAACTACAACCCTGATGTAAATCCAGGGTCGCTATAAATTATAAATTTGCAGTACATACATAAAAGAAAAAAATGAAGACACTAGAATTATAGAATCACAAAGGAAGACAGTGAGGGAGAAAGAAAGGCAGGGTAAAGAAGGGAGAAAGCAATAAAAAATGGCTGTATTGAGTTCTTGTCTATCTTGAGTAATATGTATTACTCTACATATAAATGGGCTATGTTTTTTGGTTAAAAGATGAGTGATCTGAGTAGATTTAAAAGCAAGATGCAACTATATGCTATTTACAACAGGTTTATTTTAGCTTTAAGGATGCGGAGACTGACCGTGAAGGTATGGGAAAGGATGTTTCCTGCAACAATGTCCAAAAGAGAGCAGTCGTAGCTACACTTACCTTAGACAAAGGGCTCTGTGAGCAAATGATTGTTAGAACAGCCAGGTGCCGTGACCAATGCCCGCAGTCCTTCTTACGCGGGAGTCTGTCACAGAAGCTTGAGACTATCTTGGGGAATGCAGTGAGATCTTGTCTCAAAAAAAAAAAAAAAAAAAAAAAAAAAACCAGAAGAATAATGAGAAAAGACAGTGAAAGCCATATGCTATAACTGAAGAGCTCTACTCTAGAAGAGGTACCATGTAGAAACACACATTCAGCTCCCATCAGAACCCCTGAGCATAGAAGCCAGCATTAGCAGATCCGAGGGAGCAGCAGCCAGTGCCGCAGTGAGGGGAGCGGACTTCAGTGCCTGACTTTCCACAATGAAAGATCGTCTCAGCAAAAAGGCAGTGTGGAAACACTGCTTGGACTACGGTTTAGAAGAAATGGGCCTAATAAACCATCTAGTAGTGTACAGATTCTTTTCAGGTGCACTGGGAACGTTTTCCACAGAAGTCTCAATGAATTGAGAAAGATAGAAATCTTGTACTGAAACTAGCAATTGTAACTAGAGAAAAACTGAACAATTCACCAAAATGTCGAAATTGGTTAAACACACAAGACTTAGAAGAAGTGAATTTGCTAGAGGGGAATAAAAAATACTTAGACAATAAACAAACAAATAACCAAGCAAATAAACAGCCTGCAAGGCTCCACTTCCCAAAGGTTCTACAACGGGTTACCAGCTGGGGACCAAGTGTCCCAGACTATGGCAGACAGTTCTCATTCAAACCAGCACACCTGTTCATCTGGCTTTTCCTGGTTGCCTACATAAGTCTCACCTCAGTACCAGTCTTCCTTTGGTTCACCTGACGTTGGTACGTACAGCTGAAATCAGAGCTACAACTTGGAGACTTAATTCTTACTCCCTTGGTAGCTCCCAGCGGTGGATTGTCTCTCACTTATGATAGTTTGACTTGTGATTTATCAATTTTATGCTGGTGAAGACGTGGTCTGTATTTAGTAGGAATTGTGCCTTGAATTTTGAATTTGACATTTTCAAGACTGGTGATACTCCTTTAAGATTTTGAGCAGTCTCCAATCAAGTGGCCGCTTCTTATCAGTGACATGAGAGTAAACAACCAGTATTTCACAGTGATCAGTGCTGATAGGCTGCCATGCCCAGCTAGTGAGGCACTAACATTTTGACTTAGGATTTATTTAATTTAGAGTGTTTATTGGGATGTAATGCTGTTGGGAGTGAAGGAGCCTTTACCCTCTGTAGGAGTTACTGAGCTTTCGTTTGCTTTTCTCTTCTTAATTGCTTCTGAGAAAGCAAGTGTTATTGAACCCAAATCCATCTGTTCGATGCTTGAAAGGTAATCTTAGGGATCCAATAGTTGGTGGGGAGGATGCTAGGTTTTTCAAGGACTGGTCCACTAAGAATTAAGAGAAGTGTTAGTGTCCCCCAAAAGCACTGTCCTGGGGAACTCATGTAGAGGAAGGGACTTTTGGAGAGAGGGAAAGAAAGTACAATGGGAGGGGGCTGGTGTGATGGCTCAGTGGTTAAGAGCACTGACTGCTCTCCCAGAAGTCCTGAGTTCAATTCCCAGCAACCACATGGTGGCTCACACCCAAAGCAATGGGATCTGATGCCCTCTTCTGTTGTGTCTGAGTACAATGACGGTGTACTCATATAAATAAAATAAATAAAATCTTAAAAAAAAAAAAGAAAGTACGATGGGACACCAGGTGGAATTCTACACGCAGAACAGGTCTCCATCATTCAAGGAAGATGTCTTTTTCTTTTGGTGGCAATATCACCTTCCTAGGGCTACCTCCTGTCTTCTCTCAAGAGAAATATTAATTCTGTAATATAATTAAAGGTGACCAGACACTCTTGGCTCTATAAGTCTAAAAGAATATTTACTAGCTAATGTTTTAATCACCCTGGGGCAACTTTTCTTTAAAATTTAGGATGTTGGGCAAAGGCAAGCCAATGACCCTCAGAAGGACAACTCCTAAGAGTGTCCACTGCTGCCACCAGAGTGTCGGTGTAAGAACCATGGCTCCAGAAGTTCTAACATGGCTAGGTTTAGCCACTGGTTCCAATACATCCATTAAAGGGATGCGCAACAGCAAAGAGCAGGAAGGAGAAATCTAATTAATGTAATACTGCTGGAGAACGACCCAGGGTCCACTGAGATCATCTTTGAGATTCTCCCACAAGCTTAGGTTTATATAGAGGAAGAATTTGGAGCAAGTAATTTACTGACTGGGCCATCTTCCTTTGTTTCCTGATGTGGAGAGGGAGACCCCTTATACACAGACTCCCTTTAGAGAAGTATAGTTCTCCTATGACAAGCATGGAACCAGAAGCTGACCCCGTGCCAATAGTTTCTCAAGAGAACTGGACCAAAGTAACGGATATACCCCTACATGTATTACTTTGGCTAACCTATTCTGGTTTCCTGCAGCCATGTTTTAGGGTGGCTTGCCGCACGCCTCTTCATATTTTTTTCTCACCAGCTTGGTTTCCAGTCACCAGTGAAATGGCACTGGTTTCCATGTGGGTAGTTTTGACAAAAGCCTCTGCCAGCATTCACGTTTGGATTTTTACGTGAACATGTGTGTTCGTTTGTTTGTATCTAGATGGGAGTTGCTTGCTCACATGGTAGGTTCAGGACAAACTTCTAAAGAGCTTCCCAAACTACCTTCCAACGAGGCTGACCCATGTCCAGCTCTGGTGGCAAAGTGGCAAAGTTCTAATCCTATAGAATCTATGTCATCCTTTCACTGTAATCCTACCTCATCCCCCAGTTCCATAGATAAGTGGTGACGCCTCACTGTGCTCTGGAGGAGCATCTCTGCTCCTCCAAAGCATCTTCCAGATGTGCATAGCTAAAGTTACACTAACTAAAAGTATAGTATAACTAGGGTTATAATAACTAAAGGTATCATGTAACTAAAGGTATACTCATCTAGTGGCAGATGGTGGTTTTGGGGACCTAATAGTGTAGACAATATAGTTATTTCTCACAATTGTACATTATGCTTAGAAGGGTGTTCAAATCTCTTGCATAGCTAAAATTTAAGAATTGTATTTATTTATGTGTACGTATGTGTATGGGGTCATGTTTGCTATGTATGTATGTGGAGGTTGGAGGCTAAACCGTGGAAACTGGTTCTCTCTTTCCACTGTGAGGTCTCTGGGGCTGACTCAGGTTGCCAGGTTTGGCTGCAAGCACCTTTATCTACTGAACCATTCTGTCGACTCCTTTGTTGGTTTAAATTAATTAAATTTCCTTATTATCTAAATGTGATTTTTTTACATGTACTTGATTGAAAATATATACCAGACATGTGCCTTTAAAATACATTTTAACCAAGCCTACGGCTTTAAATTTTTTTTTTTTTTTGCAAATGTTTTTGATGAATAGTTTTCAATTACTGATGAAGTCGAGTTCATCAAGTCTGCCTTTTGGGTTTCATGAGTTTGGAGATGTTTGAGAAACTTTGGCTTGGTTTTGTTCTATATTTTGTTCCAGAAGCTTATCGATTTATTTTCTAAAATTTTTAAGCACACAGTCTAAGTTGAATTCCTTTTTATCGTGCTGGGAAGTGGACAAACTGAGCTCATTTCATGTAGACGGCCCCCTGGCCCAGCATCATTTGCTGAGAAGATGGTCCTCTTTTAGTTTCTGATTTCATGTGTATGGACCAGCGCTCTGTCTTCGGCTCCTGGGGCAGACTCTGCAGTGGGTGTTATGGTATGACACACATACACGTTCTGCTTGAAGCAAGTAAGCAGTCCTTGGGGCCAGGCTGAATTTGAACGTTTCTCTCCCGTGTGCCGCTCTGTTTTATTTTGTGAGCAGATCCATTTAGAGGTCCTAAATTTCTTTTTTTTTATTTATTACATCTTTTCCTCAATTACATTTCCAATGCTATCCCAAAAGTCCCCCATACCCTTCCCCCTACTTCCCTACCCACCCATTCCCATTTTTCTGGCCCTGGCGTTCCCCTGTACTGGGGCATATAAAGTTTGCATGTCCAATGGGCCTCTCTTTCCAGTGATGGCCGACTAGGCCATCTTTTGATACATATGCAGCTAGAGTCAAGAGCTCCGGGGTACTGGTTAGTTCATAATGTTGTTCCACCCATAGGGTTGCAGAAAACATCAAATGTGTTCGACTGTTCACAGATTTAAAAGCAGAACTTGGGGTTCCTGCTCTAGGGCTCTTTGGAATTTAGCAGACACTTGTATGGAAGCAGTGCCTGTCAGTGAGGATCGCATGCCAAGGCTAACCCATTTTGTCTGTCATAAAGAGGAACTATCACGCATTTACAGTAAGAAGTTCATTCGTTAGATGGATACATGAGAGGATTTGCTGGGACCTTGCAGGGTTTAGTTATTACACATACTGGTCCTTTAGTAGAACCAATTTAACCCACAAGACTGGTTTCCTTTTCCCCCAGACAGCAGAATTTTATGCATTTGTGGATTACTGACAGTACTTATATTCTTATTTATGAAGTGCTTTATATGATTATTTTAATTCACCGAATTCTTTTTTTAAATTTTTTATTAGGTATTTTCCTCATTTACACTTCCAATGCTATCCCAAAAGTCCCCCATACCCAGCCCCCCACCACACTCCCCTACCCACCCACTCCCACTTTTTAGCCCTGGCGTTCCCCTGTACTGGGGCATATAAAGTTTTCAAGTCCAATGGGCCTCTCTTTCCAGTGATGGCCGACTAGGCCATCTTTTGATACATATGCAGCTAGAGTCAAGAGCTCAGGGGTACTGGTTAGTTCATAATGTTGTTCCACCTATAGGGTTGCAGTTCCCTTTAGCTCCTTGGGTACTTTCTCTAGCTCCTCCATTGGGGGCCCTGTGATCCATCTAATAGCTGACTGTGAGCATCCACTTCTGTGTTTGCTAGGCCCCTGCATAGTCTCACAAGAGACAGCTATATCTGGGTCCTTTCAGCAAAATCTTGCTAGTGTATGCAATGAAAAATATGGAACGCTTCACGAACTTGCGTGTCATCCTTGCGCAGGGGCCATGCTAATCTTCTCTGTATCGTTCCAATTTTAGTATATGTGCTGCCGAAGCGAGCACAATTCACCGAATTCTTAAAACTCTGAGATGCAGGCAATTCCTCTCCCCTTTATAAATTTGAGAACTTCTCTTTAGAGAGGTTGTGCCATTTGCTTACAGCCTTGCAATGTGATGGATCTGGAATTCAGAGGCAGTTGTGTTTGACTCCAGAATCTGATGTTCTCCAGATGACAGGTTAACTTTTTTTGACTAGTAAAAATAAAGGGGAAAGGGAAGAGAGCTCTTCCTTCCTTCCTTCCTTCCTTCCTTCCTTCCTTCCTTCCTTCCTTCCTTCCTTCCTTCCTTCCTTCCTTCCTTCCTTCCTTCCTTCCTTCCTTCCTTCCTCCCTCCCTCCCTCCCTCCCTCCCTCCCTCCCTCCCTCCCTCCCTCCCTCCCTCCCTCCTTTCATTCCCTCTCACCTTAAAGGGGAGAAGAGAGGAATAACGAAAACCAAGGAAGATGAGACCATGTGATCATGCCAAACGATTAGGGCGGAGTTAAATGACTCGGGGACTCAAAGGGGTGAACACATCTGCCAAAATAGCTCCTGAAGCAGGAAAGGTGGAGAAAAGGAGTCGGGTGAGTGAGTTCCTCTTTTCACCACTAGGTGACACCATTGACGCCTCACCTGCTGTCCGGAGGAGGTGCTTTTAGGAGGAATCTGTAGAGCAGCTCCACAGTGGACCCCCGAAGCAGTGAAAACTGATTTCACTCACATAGTCTTACTGAGAAAGGAATCCAAAGGGGCAGGAGGCACCTGCTTCGGTCTTTATGTAAATCATTGCCACGTCTCCCAAATACCTACTCCACGTGAAGTCAGGGTAAGGGACTGAGCAAGGGAATCTGGAGCCTGGCTTCTTAGGTTTGTAGTCTGTCACTATTAGGAGTCAAGTCACTGGCCTAAGACTTCTGAATCTCACAGCTTTCTTCTATGTGAACGTGAGGGAGCAGCGTCTACCTTAGAGATGTCGTATGAGGAAGGTGGGGAGGAAGTGACAGGTATAAAGCCACCTTTGTCATGCTGTTAGGTGAGAGCTCAAAACTTCACAAACAGTAACAGAGACTCTCCAGCTCCAAGAATAGGATTTCTTTTGCTTTTGTTGAATGCAAGCAATACCCTGTCAGATTATAAGCACATTGCTGCCCCTTCTGCTTTAAAGAAAATGCTCTATCTTTGCATATTTTGCTTATTAATCACATACATTTTTCATAGCTGACTCCAGAAAAAACGTTCAAGATGATGAAATTAATTCCCGATGGTGTATCAGCTCCCACCTGAGTTTTTGCACTTCCCACTTTCCTTCCCCAGTGTCTTCCTTGGCCCTCTCCCCTCTCCCCAGGCTAATTCTGCTCTAACTGCCCCAGTCACACTCTAGGAAGTAACCCAGGGTGCTCTTGTCTGCTGTCTTCCCAATTCAAACTCAGTGAAATTACCTCCTCTTAGTTTCGTCCCCTGACCTTCAGTCCTTCAGTCTTGGGCACCAAAAACTGGACGTGACTAACTGAAATTGTGCTGAGACAGATGTTCCCATCAGCCCCAGGCACACACACACTTTGTAAGGACTTGTTGGTTGAGGTAAAGCAGCAGGTGATGGCTCTTCTAGCCCCATGAGATAATGAAGAGAACCTTGAGCCATAGGGAGGGCCGAGTGCTGTGGCCTTACTTAAGTCCCTGCCGAAGACAGAGAGTCCTTTGAATGTCACCAAAAAGTCAGATTTTCATTTGCTCAGTGTTTTTTGCCCTTCATTTTAAAAACAGCATCACCTGCACCCAGGGAAATTGATTCCTTCTATCCATTTTACCATCTTTTAACATTATCAGTGTGGCAGAGGCTCTAAAAATGTTCTCATAGGCAAGCTGTTTTCCTCCCATAGCAATGCCCCCCACCTCATTTTACAGTCACCAGAACACAGGCCATGTTCTTCAGCTCTCCTTACAGCTAGGAGTAGCCATGTTTGCATGTGGACAGTAGGGTGGGAGCAGGCACGCGGTCTGTACCTTGAGGGAACCTCTCAAAGAAAAGAGTCTTCTCATCTCTCTCCCCATTCTCCTTCCAGGGGCTGGACAGCAGATATGAAGCCTGGAGATCTTGAGCCATGTTCTAAAGTCTTTCTAGGGCTGACTGTGTAGCAAGTGGGCCAGGATTTGTGATGAATTATTTAGACTATTGGGTCAGCACTTGTGGCTTTAGCAACTTTCTTACAACAGGAAAGTTTCGGTGTTGAAGCCCGGGTTCATTTACGTTTTATCATTGACAGTTGCATTTCATTCTAGCTAAGTGTAGCTTGTAGAATGTTATACTCAAAATAAGCAATCATCTCCTGACAACCGCGAACACACAGTAAATATATCTCAATTTCACTAAGGTAAGGGTTAGGCATGGATTTTCTTTGTTGCAGTTGATATGAGTGACACTGAATTTTTTTGGCAGCTGACCTTTTCACCTAGCTGTTCTAGGTGGTCTGATGGCAGATGGCACAGAAAGTTAGATGGTAGAAATGGAGGAGATGGCGGGAAGGTGCAGGTGATCTTCGAAGAAACGTTCTTGAGTAAATCACAGAGCAGTTCTGTGAACATCTCCCTGGCCACAGTTTAGGTTCATAGTCACACTTAGCTAGAAGAGAGGCAAGGAGCTCTTTAATCCAGGTAGACTTGGCTGACCAAACTCTGGGCTTGTTTTAAGGAAGTAGCAGGGGAGAAATGGTATGTGAGACAGCTAGCAATTCCCACTAGCACCCGGCCTTTCTCACCCTCCACCCTGAAAGGATCCATAGCAATACTTCTCAATCTCCCTTATGCTGAGACCCATTAATACAGTTCTGAGTACGCATATGTGGACGCATCTGCATGTGGGCGGACCTGCCTGGAGACCGATAGAGCATGGG